>NC_054469.1:175428993-175770484 GCF_017639515.1 Carcharodon carcharias | reverse complement strand
CGAAGCTGACCAAAGGGCAACAGTAGCACAGCAACTGATAATGTTCTTGCTTGAAAAATGGTAAGTGTAATCTCTATTTTTGAGCCAAGTGAAGGCAGTGTGCGTGGGTGGGAGGGGGGAGGTTGGGGGCTGTTGGAGGAGTAGAGGGGGAGTTGGGGGGTTTTTTGAAGAGGTGGGGGCAATTGGGGGGTTGTGGGAGGGTTGAGAGGGTGGTTGAGGCATGTTGGAGCAATGGGGGGAGGTTGGGTGGGTGTTGAAGGGGTGTGGGGGATGTTGAGGGTGTTAGAGGGGTTGGGGAAAGTTAGAGGGTTGGGGAGATTGGAGGCTGTTGGAGGGGTGGGGGGAATTTGGGGGTATACTGGAGGGAGGGAGGAGGTTGGGGGTGGGATCTGTTGGAGGAGTGGGGGTAGTTGGGGGGTTGTTAGAGGGGTGAGAGGGCGGTTGAGGCATGTTGGAGCTATGGAGGGAGGTTGGGTGGGTGTTGAAGGGGCGTGGGGGATGTTGAAGGTGTTCGAGGGGTGGGGAAGTGGTTGGAAATTTGGGGGGATTATCTGCAAGTCTGAAGACTTATGAGCAGGCTTTTTGGGGTGAAATTGCCAGGGCAAGAGTGTGTAATAGGCTCACAGTGAATTAGCAACCTTTTTTAACCCACAAATGATTTGCAAGAGTCTTTTTCATTGACTTCAACCTTGTCCTATTGTCTATTTACCGATTATCCCACTCTATCATGGTGCTTTTATGAGATTTTTGAGGAATTAAATATCATGATAAAGTTGTGTTACATAGTAATTATTGAAAATATATTGTAGTGAGGATCAGCAGAGTCTTCAGACTTGCAGATCAAGAAAATATAGATACAGTTGTGTTCAGTCTTTGTCCTCTGGCCTTTTAAATGTTGTGTCACACAAAGACACCTAATGACTCCAATGCTTCTCATTGACAGTAAAACATAGAAAATAGGAGCATGAGTAGGCCTGCTCCACCATTCAGTATGATCAAGGCTGATCCTCTGACTTAATGCCATACACCCACTCTCTCCCCATACCCTGTGGCACCTTTAGAAATCTGTTTCCTTCTTATATATATTCAGTGACTTGGCCTCCCTGCCTCTGTGGTACAGGATTCCACGGGTTCACTACCCTCTGAGTGAAGAAGCTTCTCCTCATCTCAGTCCTAAATTGCCTACCCCATATCCTGAGACTGTGACCCCTTGTTCCAGAGCCCCCAGATAGAGGAAACATCATCCCTGCATCCAGTCTGTCCATCCCTGACAGACTTTTATATGCTTCAATGAGATCCCCTCTCATTCTTCTAAACTCCAGTGAATGCAGGCCTAGTCAACCCAATCTATTCTCATACAACAATCCTGCCTTCCCACGAATCAGTCTGGTTAACATTCACTGCGCTTCCTCTATTGCAAGTATATCCTTTCTTAGGTAAGGAGACTAAAGCTGCAAACAATGCTCCAGAAATGGTCTCAACAAGGCCCTGTACAGCTGCAGTAAGACATCCTTGCTCCTTTATTTAAGCCCTGTCACAATGAAGGCCAACATGCCATTTGCCTTCTTAACTGCTTGCTGCACTTGCATGCTTGCTTTCAGTGATTGGGGTACAAGGACACCCAGCTCCCTTTGTACATCAACATTTCCCAATCTATCACAATTTAAATAATGCTCTGCCATTCTGTTTTTCCTACTGAAGTGGATAACTTCACATTTATCCACGTTATACTGCATCTGCCATGTATTTGCCCACTCACTCAACCTGTCTAAATGGCTTTGAAGTCTCTTAACATCTTCCTCACCATTCACATTCCCACCAAGTTTCATGTTATCAGCAAACTTGGAAATATTACGTTTGGTTCCCTCATCCAAATCATTGATAGACATTGAGCTGGGGCTCAAGCACTGATCCCTGCGGTACCCCACTAGTCACCTCCTGTCACTCTGAAAAAGACCCATTTATTCCTAGTCCTGGCTTCCTATCCTGCCTGCTATCCAATTCACAATCCATGCTAATATATTACCTCCATTCCCATGAGCTTTCATTTTTCACACTAACCTCTTATGTGGGACTTTATCACAAGTTTTCTGAAAGTCCAAATACACCACATCCACTTATCTATTCTGCTAATTATGTAAAAAAACTCCAGTAGGTTTGTCAAACATGATTTCCCTTTCATAAATCCGTGTTGACTTTGTCTAAATCCATTGATTTTTTTCTAAGTGTCCTGTTATCACATCCTTTCTCATAGGCTCTAGCATTTTTCCTACTACTGATAGGCTAACCGGACTGTAATTCTCTTTTTTTCTTCCTCCCTTCTTTTTTAAATCATGGGGTTATATTTGCCACCCCCCAAATCTGCCGGGACTGTTCCAGAATCTACACAATTTTGGAAGATGACAACCAATACATCCACTACCTCCGTGGCCATCTGCTTTCATACCCTGCAATGTAGATTATCAGGCCCTAGGAATTTATCGGCTTCCAGTCCCATTA
This sequence comes from Carcharodon carcharias, assembly GCF_017639515.1. Classification (NCBI taxonomy): domain Eukaryota; kingdom Metazoa; phylum Chordata; class Chondrichthyes; order Lamniformes; family Lamnidae; genus Carcharodon; species Carcharodon carcharias. The sequence goes on along the minus strand of NC_054469.1, from coordinate 175,767,985 downwards.
ATTTCTCCAGCACTTTTTTTTAGTAATGCTAAATTCCTTCAATTCTTCATTCTCACTAGACCCTCGATTCCCTAACATTTCTGGGAAGTTACTTGTATCTTCCTCCACGAAGACAGAACTAAACTAGCTGTTTAATTGCTCTGCCAATTCCTTGGTCTCTGTTGTAAATTCTCCCGTTTTGGACTGTAAGGGACCTACGTTTGTCTTCACTAATTTTTTTCTTTTTACATACTTAAAGAAGCTTTTTCAGTCCGCTTTTATTTTCCTTGCAAGTTTACTCTCATAGTCTATTTTTCCCCCTCTTAATCAATGTCTTTGTCTTTCTTTACTAAATTCTAAACTGCTCCCAATGCCCAGGCTTGCTACTTTTTCTAGCAACTTTATATGACTCCTCTTTGGATCTCATCCTATCCTTAATTTCTTTTGTTAGCCATAGTTGGGCCCCTTTGTCTGTTGTGTTTTTGTGCCAGAAAGGAATGTATAACTGTTGCAATGCATACATTCATTCCTTAAGCAATAGCCTTTTGATGAAGTTTTCTAATCTATCTTAGCCAACTCACACCTCATACCTTCATATTTTCCTTTGTTTAGATTTAGGACCTTAGTTTCAGACTACTTCCCTTTCCATCTTAATGATGAATTCTATCATGTTATGGTCACTGTTCCCTATAGGACCCCGCACAATAAGACTATTAATCAACCCCTTCTCAAAACCAAATCTAGGATAGCCTGTTCCTGAGTTGGTTTCTTGACATACTGGTCTGATAAACCAGACTACTTCCCTTTCCATTTTAATGATGAATTCTATCATGTTATGGTCACTGTTCCCTATAGGACCCCGCACAACAAGACTATTAATCAACCCCTTCTCAAAACCAAATCTAGGATAGCCTGTTCCTGAGTTGGTTTCTTGACATACTGGTCTGATAAACCATCTCGCACACCTTTCAGGAATTCATCCTCCACAGTATTTTGCTAATTTGGTTTACCCAGCCCACATATAGATTCAAGTCACCCTTGTTACATGCATTTTTAATTTCCTGTTGAATACTATCCCCTATTCCAAGTCAGGAAAGTGTATGGCTTGTAGGGGAACTTACAGGCGGTGGTGTTCCCATGTGTCTGCCTCCCTTGTCCTTCTTGGTGATAGATGTCATGGGTTTGGAAGGTGCTGTTGAAGGAGCCTTGGTGTGTTGCTGCAGTGCATTTTGCAAAAAGCACATACTGCTGCTACTATGTGTCGGGAGTGGAGGGAGTGAATGTTTAAGTTGATGGGTGGGGTGCCAGTCAAGTGGGCTGCTTTGTCCTGGATGGTGTTGAGCTTCTTGAGTGTTGCTGGAGCTGCACTCAAGCAGGCAGGTGGAGAGTATTCCATTACACTCCTGACTTGTGCTTTGTAGATGGTGGACAGTCTTTGGGAAATCAGCAGGTGAGTTACTCACCTCAAACATCCTAGCCTCTGACCTGGTGTTGTAGCCTAAGTATTTATATGACTGTTCTAGTTCAGCTTCTGGTCAATGGTAACCCCCAGGATGATGATAGTCGGGGATTCAGCAATGCTAATATCATTAATTGTCAAGGAAAGATGGTTAGATTCTTTTTCTTGTTGAAGATATTCATTGCCAGGCACTTAAGTGGTGTGACAGTGAGGAACTTTTCCCAATTCCCATTTACTTCAATTTTTCCAGGGCACCTTGATACCACAAAGGGTCAAATGCTGTCTTGATGTCAAGGGCTGGTACTGTCGCCTCAACTCAATTTGGAAGAAAAGATGTCTGGTCATCTGTCTCTGTTAATACAATTCCCAGATGTACCTCATTATGAATGCCTGGCTGAGCTCCAAGACTCACAAATGGATTAGCTCAGCAGGGTTTCTGTTTTGACAGTTGGAAGAAGAGTGTTTGCATTGATTGACTGACACTTTTATAAGGCTATAGTAAGTTATTTTTTATTTGTTCTGTTTTTCAAGGTCTGCATGTTTATTTGGACAAGATTAAAATGTGGGAAGTGGGGGAAAGCTTCTGTTGTTAATACTATGAATGGGTCTGTCTGATTAACAATTTTATAAGGGCGTAAGAACCGCAGTTTTTCTCAAAGCAAATTTATGAATGTTTTTTTTTCCCCCTCAGCATTTCAAGACTTGCCAAGTATCTAGCTCATTGATTCTGGGTGAGTGGACATGGATGGGCTGGAAGGGGCCATTGAGTGCATGGAAGGACCAGGGGGCCTGGCATGGGGCGTGGAAGGGGTACGGAGGGGGTATGGGGAGTGGGTGGATAGTGAGGGGGGGTGAGGGATAGAAGGCCCAACAACAGATAATGGAAGTGGGCTTTCTAACCAGCCCGCCTCAGCACTCAACCCACATGGCAGCCTCCAATCTGCTTCTGGGATTGGTGGACCAGACTTGATCCTGGCCCCATCTCCTTGGAGTGAAAATTGTGTGTATGGGGCCCTTCAAATTGAATTTCCTGACTTGAGTTACCTGCCTGGGTAGTGAACATCTGGCCCACAGAGAAGGCAGGTATTGAGGTCCTCTGGTCAAACTTTAAGGAGCTAGGAAGGAAGTTAAAAAGTGGAACCCTGAAGGTAATAATCCCTTGATTACTCCCAGTGCCATCCGCTAGCAAGAGTAGAAATAGAGGGATGGTAAGTGTAAGAGTGTGAATGCCCCATGCGGAGTCTCACTTAGGTTCAGACCCATACTCTGGGCATAACAGGAATAAGTGACAATGCCAGGTAATGTTAAAACAATAATTTTATTGAATATTGAATAATGATAATTATAATAATAATATAACAATTACAATTGATAATGTAAAAAGAAAGAAGAAAATATAACTTTATTGAAAGGGGAAAACACTGTGTGTATAATTATATAAGAAGAGAAGAAGAAAGACAATTTTTTAATTGTACAAATATTAACCTCAAATTGGTCTATTCCATGACAGCTCCCCAGAATGGAAAACCCCCAATTAGTCTGTTTCATAACAGAATACTACATTGGTAAAACTCCCCCTTGGTACAGACATTACCAAGTCTGAGTAATCTTATATGGGGATGGACTCTTCGGCCAGTCACACTGATGTCCCTTCCTCCATAGCCTTCAGTGATTAACTAATCTACTCCGGCTGTAGCCATGAATCCTGGAAACAGTGTTCCTGTATGCCAAATTTCTGGGTCCATTCCAGTCTTTCAATGCCTTGTTCAGACTTTACCAAAATATAGGTCTTTACAATCATGAGTCTTTATCAACTGTTCTCACAGACTTTACAAAGTCTGCAGACTTCACAGAAGTCAAGCGGTTTACACATCTTTAATGGTGTCTCTCACATGTATGCTGTCTGTCAGTCAATTTCCATTTCATTGACCACCCCATTCATTGTCCTGGCTTGTAGTTCCAGGGTCATTGGGTTCAATACAATAAGAACAGTTCCTCTTTTTAAACAATGGAAAAACAACTTTGTTTTGCAGCAGCACATGCAAGGAATAAACAAGAATAAACAATGTTCAGTCAAAACAGCAGATATGATACTGATATGAAGCTTTTTGAACATAAAAAATAAAGAGCTTACAAATGTTAATAACATATCCCCTCATGTGACTGTCACATGAGCAGGGCCATGTTACAAATTAGTTTGAAAAAATTTAATTAAAAAAAAATCCCTGAACAAAACCTCATCCCGCCCGAGGTTTTGCAAAAAATCCAAAGGCCACTTGGCCTTTTAGCCTGCCCGCCAACCGTAAGGTTGGATGGGCAGTGAAAAATGTCATTTAATTATAACTTTAGTGGCCTTAATTGCCGGCGGACGCGCTGCCGACTCCTGCACGCACTCGCCGACTGAAATATTACACGAGTGTGCAATGACATCAGAACACTCACCCGACGTCATCGCACGTCATTTTATGCTCATTCAGGTCGGGTGCATGCCCACTCAACGATCACAATATCCTGCCTCTAGACTTCCTCACAAGTGAAAACATCTACCCTGTCAAGTCCCATCAGGATCTTATACATTTCAATAAACTCACCTCTCATTCGTCTGAACTCCAATGAGTATATAGGTCAATCCTGTTCAACCTTTCTTCATAGGATAAACCCTTTGTCCCAGGAATGAGTTGAGTGAACCTTGTCTGAACTGCTTCAAATGCAATCATATTTTTTTTCAAATAAGGAGACCAGATGTGGTCTCACTATTACAGCTGCAATAAAGCTTCCCTACTTGTATATTCCATTCCCCTTGCAATAAGCACCAACATTCCATTTGCGTTCCTAATCACTTGCTGTACCTGCATACTAATGTTTTGTGCTTCATGTACTGGGACACCCAGATCCCTCTGTACCAATGAGTTCTGCAAACACTCTCTATTTAAATAGTATACTCCTTTTCCATTTTTCCTGCCAAAATTGGGCAAATTCACATTTTCCCACATTATACTCAATGTGCCAAATTTTTGCCCACTTATTTAACTTGCCTATATTCCTTTTGCAGACTCTCTACCTTCTTTTGAAAACTTACTTTCAAACCTATCTTGATGTCATTGGCAAATTTAGCTACCATACATTTGGTCCCTTCATCCAAATCATTGATGTAGATTATAAATAATTCTGGCCCCATAACTGATCCCTCTGGCAAATCCACTAATTACAGTTACCAACCCGATAAAGACCTACTTATCCCTACTCCCTGCTTCCTGTTAGATAACCAATCCTGTATCTATGCTAATATGTTATCCCCTGCACCACGATCTCTTATCTTGTGTAGTAGCTTTTGATGTGGCACCATATCAAATGCATTTTGGAAATCAAAGTACACCACATCTACATGTTCCTCTTTATTCACCTTGCTTGTTACTTCCTCAAAAAACTCTAATAAATTAGTTAAAAACTATTTCCCTTTCACAAAGCCATGTTGACTCTGCCTCATCACATTATGATTTTCTAAGTATCCTGCTATAACCTCCTTAATAACGCATTCTAGGAATTTCTCCATAACTAGCTTCCTGCTTTCTGGCTGCCTCCTTTATTGGAATAAAGGTGTTACATTAGCTATTTTCCAATCTGCTTGAAACCTTCCAGAATCTAAGGAATTTTGGAAGATTATAACCAATTCATCTACTATCTCTGCAGCCACTTCTTTTAAGACCCTAAGATGCCAGCCATCTGGCCCAAGGACTTGTCAGCCTTTCGATCTAATAATTTTTCCAGCACCTTGTCCCCAGTGATGATGATTGTTTTAAGTTCCTCTGTCCCCTTCACCTTTTAATTTTCAAATATCTTTGGGAAGTTGTCTAAGCCTTTTATAGAGAAGACAGATACAGAGTATCTGTTCAACGCCTTCCACCATTTCCTTGTTTTCTATTATCAATGCCCCAGACTCACACAATAGAGAACAAACACCCAGTTTATTGACTGTTTTCCTATTTAAATACTTGTAGAAACTCTTACTATCTGGTTTTATATTCCTAGCTAGCTTTCTGTCATACTCAACTTCCTCCCTCTTTATTTTTTTAATTCATTCTTTGCTGGTTATTAAAATCTGACCAATCTTCTGACTTACCAATAAGCTCTGCAGATTTGTACAGTATTTCTTTACGTTTGATACAATCCTTAACTTCTTTATTCAGCCATAGATGATGCATCCTTCTCAAAGAGTCTTTCTTACTGGGATAAAACTTTGCTGAGAGTTATTAAATACCTCCTTAAAAGTCTGCCATTGCATCTCTACTGTCCTACCTCAACTAGTTTCCCAGTTCACTTTAGCTAGCTCTGCTTTCATACCTTTATAATTACCTTTATTCAGGTTTGAAACATTAGACTTAGACTCACACTTCACCTCTTCAAAATGAACATGGAATTCTATCATGTTATGATCGGTGTCACTTAAAGGCTCCTTTACCATGAGTTATTGATTAATCCTCTCTCATTGTTCATTACCAGGTTTAGAATAACCTGTTTCCTGGTTGACTGTAGAGTGCACTGCTCTAAGAAATTGTCCCATATACACTTTATGAATTTACTTTCCAGGCTACCTTTGTTAATCTGATTTGTCCAATCTACATGTAGATTAAAGTCACCCATGATTATTGTGGTAACTTTCATAAACACCCTGTTTATTTCTTCCTGTATTTTCTACAGTGTAACTACTGTTAGGGAGCCTATAAATTACTCAATTACTCCCACAAGGGACCTCTTCCCTTTCCTATTTCTTAACTCTACACAAACTGATTCTACGTTTCGCTCATTTGAGATAAGGTCATCTCTCACTACCGTACTAATGATACCCTTAACCAACAGAGCTACCCCTCCACTTTTTCCTAGTTTCCTATCTTTTCAAAATGTCATATACCTTAATGTCAGGTCCCAGCCTTGGTCACCCTGCAACCACGTCTCTGTGTGGGTATCAGGTCATATATTTATTTCTATCTGTGCTAACAATTCATCTATTTTGTTATAAAATGCTGTGCGCATTCAGATACAGAGCTTTTAACTCTGTCTTTTTACCATTTTTGCCATCTTTGGCCTCATCTGCTGGTGCATTCTTAAGTTTGTACTCTCTGTCCCTTCCTGCCACATTCTGGTTATCTTTATCCAAATCACTACCCTGCTGTAGTATCTCGTTGTTACCCTTAGATTTACTACATCTCCTCTCACACAATCTCTCTGCCCTCTCCACAATGTTTAGTTTATAGCCCTCTCTACCACCCTAGTCTATGTCTGATCAGAACAGTACACTTCAGGTGAAGCTTGACCCAAAGGTACAGCTCCCATGTTCCCCAGCAGTGGTACCAGGGGCCCCATGAATCGAAACCCATTCTCCCATACTGTCTATGTCATTGGTACCAACGTGGACCATGACAACTGGATCTTCCCCCTCCTATTGCAAGTTCCTCTCCAGCCCTGAGCGGATATCCTAAACCCTGACACAGGGTAGGCAATATAGCCATTTGGACTCATTCCCTCAATTGCAGAGAACTGTGCCAATCCCACTGACTATATTGTCCCCTACTACCATTACTTTCCTATTAACTCCCCCCACTTGGATGGCATCTTGTACCATGGTGGCATGGCCAGTTTTCTCATCCACCCTGTAGACCCCGCTTTCATCCCCACGTGATGCAAGAACCTCGAACTTATTAGACAATTGCAAGGGCTGAGGCTCCTCCACTCTTACCTTCTTGATCCCTTTACCTGCCTTATTTGCAGTCACACCCTGCTGTCTCTGAACACTGACCAAATCAGAAGACCCTAACCTAAGATGTGTGACTGCCTCCAGGAACAAAGTGTCCAGGTAACTTCCGTGTACCCAACACCGCATCGCAGTGCCTGCAGCTTGGCCTCCAGTTCTATAATTCTCAGCTGAAGCTTCTCAAGGCGCGGACAGTACATGTTTGCTCTGGATCACACTGGTTTCCAGGACAACCCACATTCTGCAGCTGCAGCACATCACCTGCCCTGTCATCTTGAAAGTCACAGAATCACACAGTACAGAAGAGGACCTTTGGTCCATCGAGTCTGTACTGACAGTGAGAAACATACCTACCTGCCTAATCCCATTAACCAGCATTTAGTCCATAGCCTTGAATGTTGTGACGTGCCAAGTGCTCATCCAGGTACTTTTTAAAGGATGTGAGGCAACCCGCCTCCACCACCCTCCCAGGCAGCGCATTCCAGACCGTCACCACCCTCTGGGTAAAAATATTTTTCCTCACATCCCCCCTAAACCTCCTGCCCCTTACCTTGAACTTATGTCCCCTCGTGACTGACCTTTCAACTAAAGGGAACAGCTGCTCCCTATCCACCTGTCCATGCCCTTCATAATCTTGTACACCTTAATCAGGTCGCCCCTCAGTCTTCTCTGCTCCAACAAAAACAACCCAAGTCTATCCAACCTCTCTTAATAACTTAAATGTTTCATCCCAGGCAACATCCTGGTGAATCTCCTCTGCACCCCCTCTAGTGCAATCACATGTGATGAACAGAACTGCACACACACCAGCTGTGGCGTCACCAAGGTTCTATACAACTCCAACATGACCTCGCTACTTTTATGATCTATGCCTCAATTGATAAAGACGTGTCCCATATGCCTTTTTCACCAACCCGCTAACATGCCCCTCCGCCATCAGAGATTTATGGGCACACACGCCAAGGTCCCTTTGTTCCTCAGAACTTCCTAGTGTCATGCCATTCATTGAATACTTCCTTGTCAAATTTCTCCTTCCAAAGTGTATCACCTCACATTTTTCAGCGTTAAATTCCATCTGCCACTTATCTACCCATTTGACCATCCCGTCTATATCTTCCTGTAGCCCAAGACACTCAACCTCACTGTTAACCACCTGGCCAATCTTTGTTTCATCCGCAAACTTGCTAATCCTAACCCCCACATAGTCATCTATGTTGATTATATAAATGACGAATACTAGGGGACCCAGCACAGATCCCTGTGGTATGTCACTGGACACTGGCTTCAAGTCACTAAAGCATCCTTCTAAGCAAATTTTGAAACCAACTTATCAAATTACCCTGTATCCATGTGCATTTGCCTTCTTTATAAGTCTCCCATGTGGGACCTTGTCAAAGGCTTGCTGAAATCCATATAAACTACATCAATTGCGCTACCCTCATCTACACACCTGGCCACCTCCTCAAAAAATTCAATCAAATTTGTTAGGCGTGATCTCCTTCTGACAAAGCCATGCTGACTATCCCTGATCAAACCTTGCCTCTCCAAGTGCAGATAGATTCTCTCCTTTAAAATTTTCTCCAATAGTTTCCCAACCACTGACGTGAGACTCACTGGCCCGTAGTTCCCTGGCTTATCTCTACAACATTTCTTAAATAGCAGAACCACATTAACTGTTCTCCAGTCCTCTGGCACCTCCCCCATGGCCAGAGAGGAATTAAAAATTTGGGTCAGGTCCCCTGAGATCTCGTCCCTTGCTTCCCTTAGCAGTCTGGGACACAAATCATCTGGACCTGGAGATTTATCCAATTTTAAGCCTGCCAACACCTCCAATACCTTGTCACTCCCTGTATCAATTTGCTCAAGAACCTCGCAGTCTCTCTCCCTGAGTTCCATACTTTCTTCCTCATTCTTTTGGATGAAGATGGATGTGAAGCATTCGTTCAACACTCTGCCGATGTCCTCTGGCTCCACCCATAGATTGCCCCCTTGGTCCCTACTCTTGGTTATCCTCTTCCCATTGATATACTTATAGAATATCTTGGGATTTTCCCTACTTTTACCAGCCAGAGCTTTCTCATATCCCCTCTTTGCTCTCCTAATTGCTTTCTTAAGCTCCACCCTGCATTTTCTGTACTCCACTAATGCCTCTGCTGATTTGCTCCCCTTGTACCTGCTAAAAGCCTCTCTTTTCCTTCTCATCGTATCCTGAATATCTCGGATCATCCATGCTTCTCTGGGCTTGTTACTCTTTCCTATTACCCTGGAGGGAACATGTTGAGCCTGTACCCTCCCCATTTCCTTTTTGAATGGCCCCTACTGCTCCTCTGTAGATTTCCCCAGAAGTAACTATTCCCAGTCGACCTTGGCCAGATCCTGCCTTTTTTTACTAAAATCCACTCTCCCCCAATCCAAAACATTTTGTTGCAACTTGCCTATTTCTTTGTCCATAACAAGTTTAATGTTTCATAATGTTTCAATTAACCTATTTTTCTCTTAATTAATTTATAATTAATAAACCCTACTACTCCCAATGACCTTTACTACTTCTGATAAACTTTACTGCTGTGAATAAAGTGTTGCAATTACTGCTAAATTACATGAGTTTTGAAAGATAAATGAGCAAAATACTCACCCACAAATCACTTACCTCTTCCCTCACTGCACCAAATTCCTAAATCCATACTCTGTGACAAGCTGTTGTCTTCATGCTGGCTTACTTACAGAGTTATGAGTGTGAGAATATCTTGTGAAAAGAGGATGAGGGGCTATTTGTGGAGCATGGCTGTGAGGAATGGATGTGAAATGGCAATAGGATGAGGGTATCAGTGATGGTTGTCCTGATGGGAATGTGATGAAGTGCCTCGAGAGAGAGGAATGGGTGGTGCAGCAAGTTATTATGGCCTGAATAGTGATGTACAGGAGAAGGTTGGTCACATCAGGAGTGTGAGTGTTGGCACTTAAATGAGGCATGCCATTCACCTTTCCTGCTCTACTGAGGTCATTGAACCTCTTTTGGCATTATTTCACACTCTCTTGCCACTTACCTCTTGAACCGTTTCCAGCCACATTTTCTTTATTTCAGATTCTGGCCTATCTCTTCCATCTGATGTGAAGAGTATCTCTCTCTGAACCCGTACATCCATGACGGATGCTTGCTGCACCTGCATGCTTGCTTTCAATGGTTTGTGTGCAAAGATACCCAGGTCCCTTTCTACATCAACATTTCCTAATCTATCACCATTTAAATAATACTCTGCCGTTCTGTTTTTCCAACCGAAGTGGATAACTTCACACTTATCCACATTATACTGCATCGGACATGCATTTGCCTGCTCACTCAACCTGTCTAAATAGCCTTGAAGCCTCTTAACATCCTCCTCACCACTCACATTCTCACCAAATTTCATGTCATCAGCAAGCTTGGAAATATTACATTTGGTTCCCTCAATCAAATCATTGATAGATATTGTGAATAGCTGGGGCCCAAGCACTGATCCCAGCGGTACCCTATTGTCACCATCTGCCACTCCTACCCCTTTATTCTTACTTTCTATTTCCTGTCTGCTCACCAATTCTCATCCATGCCAATATATTAGCCCCAATCCCATGTACATTAATTTTGCACACTAACCTCTTATGTGGCCTTTATCAAAAGCTTTCTGAAAATCTAAATACATTGCATCCATGGGTTCTCCCTTATTTATTCTGCTAATTACGTCCTCAAAAAACTCCAGTAGGTTTGTCAAACATGATTTCCCTTTCATAAATCCATGTTGACTTTGTCTAATCCCATTGATTTTTTCTAACTGTCCTGTTATAGCATCCTTTATAATAAACTCCAGCATTTTCCCTGCTACTGATGTTAGGCTAACTGGTCTGTAATTCCCTGTTTTCTCCCTCGCTGCTGTTTCAAAAAGTGGGGTTACATTTGCCACTGTCTAATCTACTGGGACAGTTCCAGAATCTACAGAATTTTGGAAGATGACAACCAACATATCCACTATTTCCATGACCACCTAATTTAGTGCCCTGGCCCTGGGGATTTATCAGCTATCAGGTCCATTAATTTCTCCCAAATTCTTTTTTTAGTATTACTAATTTCCTTCAATTCCTCCTTCTCATTAGACCCTTGGTTCCCTAGCATTTCTGGGAAGTTATTTGTGTCTTCCTCTGTGAAGACAGAACTAAAGTAGTTGTTTAATTGCTCTGCCATTTCTTTGTTCTCTATTATAAATTCTCCCGTTTCAGACATTTGTCTTCATTAATCTTTTTCTTTTTACATACTTATTGAAGCTTTTTCAGTCTGCTTTTATGTTTCTTGCAAGTTTACTCTATTTTTTCCCTCTTAATCAATCTCTTGGTCCTCCTTTGCTGAAATTTATACTGTTCCCAATCCTCAAGCTTGCTACTTTTTCTAGCAAGTTAATATGACACCTCTTTGGATCTAATACTATCCTTAATTTCTTTTGTTAGCCATGGCTGGGCCACTTTTCCTGTTGTGTTTTTACACTAGAAAGGAATGTATAACTGTTGCAATGCACACACTCATTCCTTAAATATTAGTCATTGCTTTTAATGGAGTTCCCCAATCTATCAAGCCTCATACCATCATAGTTTCCTTTGTTTAGATTTAGGATTCTAGTTTTGGATTGAACTATTTCACTATCCATCCTAATGAAGAATTATATCATGTTATGATCACTATTCCCTGAAGGGCCCCATACAACAAGAAAATTAATTAAACATTTCTCATTGCATAATACAATCTAGATAGCCTCTTCCCTAATTGATTCCATGATGGCACTTGTCTAAAGAACCATCTCATACACACTCCAGGGATTCATTCACCACAGCATTATTGCTAATTTGGTTTGCCCAGTCTTCATGCAGATTAAATCACCCATGATTATGGTAGCACCCTTGTTTCATGCATTTCTAATTTCCTGTTTAATGCCATCCCCTACCTTGCCACTACTGTTTGGAGGTCTATAGACAAATCCCATTAATGTTTTCCATCCCTTGTTGCTTCTTAGCTCTACCCAGACTGATTCTATATCTAAAACAAAAATAAAAATACCTGGAAAAACTCAGCAGGTCTGACAGCATCTGCGGAGAGGAACACAGTTAACATTTCAAGTCCATATGACTCTTCAACAGAACTAAGGAAAAATAGAAAACAGGTGAAATATAAGCTGGTTTAAGGCGGGGGGGTGGGGGGTGGTGGGGGGGTGGGGTGGTGGGGGCGACAGGTAGAGCTGGATAGAGGGCCAGTGATAGATGGGGATAGCCAAAAGATGTCATAGACAAAAGGACAAAGAGGTGTTGAAGGTGGTGATATTATCTAAGGAATGTGCTAATAGGTGATATTAAGGGTAGAAAGCAGGACCAGCAAGGTACAGATAGTCCTAGTGGGGGTCGGGTGGGGAGAAGGGATTGAAATAGGCTAAAAGGTAAAGATAAAACAATGGATGGAAATACATTTAAAAATAATGGAAATAGGTGGGAAAAGAAAAATCTATATAAATTATTGGAAAAAAGGGGGGATCGGAAAGGGGGTGGGCATGGAGGAGAGAAATCATGATCTAAAGTTGTTGAACTCAATATTCAGTCCGGAAGGCTGCAACGTGCTGTTGCAGATGAGGTGCTGTTCCTCCAGCTTGCGTTGAGCTTCACTGGAACAATGCAGCAGGCCAAGGACAGGCATATGGGCATGAGAGCAGGGTGCATTGTTGAAATGGCAAGCAACAGGGAGGTCTGGGTCATGCTTGCACACAGACAGAAGGTGTTCTGCAAAGCAGTCACCCAGTCTGAGTTTGGTCTCTCCAATGTAGAGGAAACCGCATTGGGAGCAGCGAATGCAGTAGACTAAATTGAGGGAAGTGCAAGTGAAATGCTGCTTCACTTGAAATGAGTGTTTGGGCCCTTGGATGGTGAGGAGAGGGGAAGTAAAGGGGCAGGTGTTGCACCTTCTGCGGTTGCATTGGAAGGTGCCATGGGAGGGGTTGAGGTGTAGGGGGTGAATGAGGAGTGGACCAGGGTGTCCCGGAGGGAACGATCCCTGCGGAATGCCGCCGGGGGGTGGGGGGGGTGGGGGGTGTGGAGGGAGCGGAGTGAGAGGAGTGAAGGGAAGTTGTGTTTGTTGGTGGCATCATGCTGGAGTTGGCGGATTTGGCAGAGGATGATCCTTTGAATGCAGAGGTTGGTGGGGTGATAACTGAGGACAAGGGGGACCCTCTCATGGTTCTGGGAGGGAGGGGAAGGTGTGAGGATGGATGCGCGGGAGATGGGCATGGTTGAGGGTCCTGTCAACCACTGTGGGTAGAAAACCTCGGTTAAGGAAGAAGGAAGACATGTCAGAGGAACTGTTTTTGAAAGTGGCATCATCAGAACAGATGCAACGGAGGCGACAGAACTGAGAGAATGTGGTGGAGTCCTTACAGGAAGCGGGGTGTGAGGAGCTGTAGCCGAGGTAGCTGTGGGAGTCGGTAGGCTTATAATGAATATTGGTGGACAGTCTATACCAGAAATTGAGACAGAGGTCAAGAAAGGAGAGGGAAGTGTCAGAGATGGACCATGTGAAAATGATGGAGGGGTGGAAATTGGAAGCAAAATTAATAAAATTTTTCCAGGTCCATTCGAGAATATTTTTATTTGTATTTATTTTTAATTTTATTTTTGTTTTGGATTTCCAGCATCCGTAGTTTTTTGCTTTTATCTTATGATTCTAAATCTAGATTTTCTGAGCCAATATCCTCCCTCACTATTGCACAGATTTCATACTTAACTAACTACGCCACCCCACCTCCTTTTCCCTTTTGCCTGTCCTTCCTAAATATCGAGTAGCCTTAGATATTCAGTTCCCAGCCTTGGTCACCCTGCAGCCATGTCTCTGTAATCCATTTGCACTGTTAATTCATATACCTTATTGTGAATGCTCCATGCATTCAAATATAGTGCCTTTAGACTTGTCTTTTTAAAATTTTTTGCACTATGGCCCTATTTGTTGCTAGCTCTTGTTTTCTCTGCCTTCCACTTTTTCTTTCTGCTTTTCTGTCTTTCATTCCCATCTTTGTTTCTCTCTCTTGCGTCTCCCTGCTCAGGTTCCCATCCCACTGCCACTCTAGTTTAAACGGTCCCCCACAGAACTAGCAAATACCCCTGCAAGGAAATTTGTCCTCATTCTGCTGGGGTGCAACCTGACCAACTTGTACCCATCTTGTGTCCCATCTGTCCCAGAATTGGTCCCAATGCCTCAGGAATCTAAACCCCTTCTTCCCACACTATTTCTCCAGCCATGATCACGTCTAGCTGCTCCAATTGGTCAGGAAACCCTAAAGTTGGATGCTAATGTTGTGGCTGAGTTAAAAAGTCATTCCATTAACTTCTGGACTCCTGACCCATTGCTGGCCTTTCAGCCCTGAAAGCAGGTTCATCAATTAAAGTTCTGCCCTAAGTGTTCACAGATGTGCAGCATAAACTTATCACAAAAAGTATGCAAACTTCTGTTGGCTTATACTGTAAAATGCATTCCGAAGGTATATAGGAACTTGTAGGAGCAGGGAGCATCCATTAAGCCCATCTAGCCTGTCCCATTTTCAAAGTCAACTCGAAACGATTCAGCTCTCACCATCTCTGTTCTGTGACCTAATGCCTTTGTCCAATATCCCTTAATACCTTCCAATAACAAAAATCTATCAATTTCAGATTTAAAATTGACTATTGATGTAGCATAAATTGGCATTTGCAGGAAAGAGTTCCAAATTTCTCCAACCATTTGTGTGTAGAAGTGTTTCCTAATTTAACTCCTGAAGGATCCAACCCCAATTTTTAGACCATGATGGTGGTGGGCACCATGGTGGTGGGGGGGTGGTGGAAACCACCACATGGCAGAAGGCCAAAAAATCACTTTCACATCATTGTGAAACCAGTTAGCCATCATCTACTCTGTCCATCAATGACCGCCTTTCCCATCGTGCAAAGTTGGGAACGTAATTTCAATCCATTTGCATCTTATAATCTTGCCTGCCTGCTGGAAACATTCCCCCATGTCAAATTTACCTCTCACATTGGTGTGATTTCAGAATGATGTGATTCACTACAGCATTTAAAAGGCATGCACCTGGCAAGCTGAACTTCGAAGGAAACGCAGAGGTGAGTGCACACTAATGTTGCTCAGCCCTCACGTGGGTCACTTAAGGAAAAGGCCTGTGCATTCAGGCAAGGGCACAGGCAAATAATTTTTTCCCGGCTGGCTGACAGTGCGGTGCCGGGGCAAGGGCTTCACTGAGGTTGGGGTTAGGTAGCAGAGGCGGTGGTGGGGGGAGGGGGCAAGGTAGCACGGTCTGATGTTAGTGCACAAGCACATGTACCAGTGGTGAGGGTCTGGGGGGAACCATGCATTAGGCAAAACAAAAACAGAATTACCTGGAAAAACTCAGCAGGTCTGGCAGCATCGGCGGAGAAGAAAAGAGTTGACGTTTCGAGTCCTCATGACCCTTCGACAGAACTTGAGTTCGAGTCCAGGAAAGAGCTGAAATATAAGCTGGTTTAAGGTGTGTGTGTGGGGGGCGGAGAGATAGAGAGACAGAGAGGTGGAGGGGGTTGGTGTGGTTGTAGCGACAAACAAGCAGTGATAGAAGCAGATCATCAAAAGATGTCAACAACAATAGTACAATAGAACACATAGGTGTTAAAGTTAAAGTTGGTGATATTATCTAAACGAATGTGCTAATTAAGAATGGATGGTAGGGCACTCAAGGTATAGCTCTAGTGGGTTTTTTTTTTATTTTATATAATGGAAATAGGTGGGAAAAGGAAAATCTTTATAATTTATTGAAAAAAAAAAGAAGGGGGAAACAGAAAGGGGGTGGGGATGGGGGAGGGGACTCACGACCTAAAGTTGTTGAATTCAATATTCAGTCCTGAAGGCTGTAAAGTCCCTAGTCGGAAGATGAGGTGTTGTTCCTCCAGTTTGCGTTGGGCTTCACTGGAACAATGCAGCAAGCCAAGGACAGACATGTGGGCAAGAGAGCAGGGTGGAGTGTTAAAATGGCAAGCGACAGGGAGGTTTGGGTCATTCTTGCGGACAGACCGCAGGTGTTCTGCAAAGCGGTCGCCCAGTTTACGTTTGGTCTCTCCAATGTAGAGGAGACCACATTGGGAGCAACGAATGCAGTAGACTAAGTTGGGGGAAATGCAAGTGAAATGCTGCTTCACTTGAAAGGAGTGTTTGGGTCCTTGGACGGTGAGGAGAGAGGAAGTGAAGGGGCAGGTGTTGCATCTTTTGCGTGGGCAAGGGGTTGTGCCATAGGAGGGGGTTGAGGAGTAGGGGGTGATGGAGGAGTGGACCAGGGTGTCCCGGAGGGAGCGATCCCTACGGAATGCCGATAAGGGGGGTGAAGGGAAGATGTGTTTGGTAGTGGCATCATGCTGGAGTTGGCGGAAATGGCGGAGGATGATCCTTTGAATGCGGAGGCTGGTGGGGTGATAAGTGAGGACAAGGGGGACCCTATCATGTTTCTGGGAGGGAGGAGAAGGAGTGAGGGCGGATGCGCGGGAGATGGGCCGGACACGGTTGAGGGCCCTGTCAACGACCGTGGGTGGAAAACCTCGGTTAAGGAAGAAGGAGGACATGTCAGAGGAACTGTTTTTGAATGTAGCATCATCGGAACAGATGCGACGGAGGCGAAGGAACTGAGAGAATGGGATGGAGTCCTTACAGGAAGTGGGGTGTGAGGAGCTGTAGTCGAGATAGCTGTGGGTGTCGGTGGGTTTGTAATGGATATTGGTGGACAGTCTATCACCAGAGATTGAGACAGAGAGGTCAAGGAAGGGAAGGGAAGTGTCAGAGATGGACCACGTGAAAATGATGGAGGGGTGGAGATTGGAAGCAAAATTAATAAATTTTTCCAAGTCCTGACGAGAGCATGAAGCAGCACCGAAATAATCATCGATGTACCGGAGAAAGAGTTGTGGAAGGGGGCCGGAGTAGGACTGCAACAAGGAATGTTCCACATACCCCATAAAGAGACAGGCATAGCTGGGGCCCATGCGGGTACCCATAGCCACACCTTTTATTTGGAGGAAGTGAGAGGAGTTGAAGGAGAAATTGTTCAGCGTGAGAACAAGTTCAGCCAGACGGAGGAGAGTAGTGGTGGATGGGGATTGTTCGGACCTCTGTTCGAGGAAGAAGCTAAGGGCCCTCAGACCATCCTGGTGGGGGATGGAGGTGTAGAGGGATTGGACGTCCATGGTGAAGAGGAAGCGGTAGGGGCCAGGGAACTGGAAATTGTTGATGTGACGTAAGGTGTCAGAGGAATCACGGATGTAGGTGGGAAGGGACTGGACAAGGGGAGAGAGAAGGGAGTCAAGATAACGAGAAATGAGTTCTGTGGGGCAGGAGCAAGCTGAGACGATCGGTCTACCGGGGCAGTTCTGTTTGGTATCTCCGGGACACAAAACGTTTCTCGGACTGCTGTTCCCGTCACATTCTGAAATCCACTCTCAGTGCCATGCGCCGCCATATGAACACACTCGACCTCTCCCTCCAGCAGCACCGCCGTACCCTTTTTCAAAGCTGCGCGTGCCCCCAGTTTCATTTTATCCTTCGGCTCATCCAACGCCTCAACAAGAAACTTTTTCTCTTTCTCTCAAGTGCTAAGGAACGCAAGCTCCAACAACTCATCGACACCAACACCCATCTAGGACCCTCCACCCCTGCCTGTCCCTCCGTCCCCACCCCATCTTCCAATCCCAACCCCAGCCGTGTATTCACTATACCCCCTGACCTTCCCCTCTCCGATGCTGAACGTTCAGTGCTCAGCAAAGGACTTAGTTTCATACCCTTACGCCCTCACCTCAATGAATTTCGGGCTCAGCATGATACTGAACTCTTCTTCTGCCGTCTTCGTCTCCGGGCTCACTTCTTTGGGCAGGAGTCCTCTCCCAGTTCAACGGATCCTTTTACCCATCTTCAATATTCTCCCTCCACCTGGACCCCTCCCTCTGGATTCTTACCTTCTCTCGATCTTTTCATTGAGAACTGTCGGCGCGACATTAGTCGTCTCAATTTCTCTGCTCCTCTCACCCATTCTAACCTGTCTCTCTCTGAACTTACTGCACTCCATTCTCTCAGGTCCAACCCTGACATTGTCATCAAACCCGCTGACAAGGGTGGTGCTGTTGTTGTCTGGCGCACTGACCTCTACCACGCGGAGGCTGAGCGTCAACTCGCAGACACTTCCTCCTACCTCTCCCTGGACCATGACCCCACCACTGAACATCAAGCCATTGTTTCCAGGACTGTCACTGACCTCATCTCCTCTGGGGATCTCCCTCCCACAGCTTCCAACCTGATAGTTGCCCAACCTCGGACGGCCCGCTTCTATCTCCTACCCAAAATCCACAAACAGAACTGCCCCGGTAGACCGATCGTCTCAGCTTGCTCCTGCCCCACAGAACTCATTTCTCGTTATCTTGACTCCCTTCTCTCTCCCCTTGTCCAGTCCCTTCCCACCTACATCCGTGATTCCTCTGACACCTTACGTCACATCAACAATTTCCAGTTCCCTGGCCCCTACCGCTTCCTCTTCACCATGGACGTCCAATCCCTCTACACCTCCATCCCCCACCAGGATGGTCTGAGGGCCCTTAGCTTCTTCCTCGAACAGAGGCCCGAACAATCCCCATCCACCACTACTCTCCTCCGTCTGGCTGAACTTGTTCTCACGCTGAACAATTTCTCCTTCAACTCCTCTCACTTCCTCCAAATAAAAGGTGTGGCTATGGGTACCCGCATGGGCCCCAGCTATGCCTGTCTCTTTATGGGGTATGTGGAACATTCCTTGTTGCAGTCCTACTCCGGCCCCCTTCCACAACTCTTTCTCCGGTACATCGATGATTATTTCGGTGCTGCTTCATGCTCTCGTCAGGACTTGGAAAAATTTATTAATTTTGCTTCCAATCTCCACCCCTCCATCATTTTCACGTGGTCCATCTCTGACACTTCCCTTCCCTTCCTTGACCTCTCTGTCTCAATCTCTGGTGATAGACTGTCCACCAATATCCATTACAAACCCACCGACACCCACAGCTATCTCGACTACAGCTCCTCACACCCCACTTCCTGTAAGGACTCCATCCCATTCTCTCAGTTCCTTCACCTCCGTCGCATCTGTTCCGATGATGCTACATTCAAAAACAGTTCCTCTGACATGTTCTCCTTCTTCCTTAACCGAGGTTTTCCACCCACGGTCGTTGACAGGGCCCTCAACCGTGTCCGGCCCATCTCCCGCGCATCCGCCCTCACTCCTTCTCCTCCCTCCCAGAAACATGATAGGGTCCCCCTTGTCCTCACTTATCACCCCACCAGCCTCCGCATTCAAAGGATCATCCTCCGCCATTTCCGCCAACTCCAGCATGATGCCACTACCAAACACATCTTCCCTTCACCCCCCTTATCGGCATTCCGTAGGGATCGCTCCCTCCGGGACACCCTGGTCCACTCCTCCATCACCCCCTACTCCTCAACCCCCTCCTATGGCACAACCCCTTGCCCACGCAAAAGATGCAACACCTGCCCCTTCACTTCCTCTCTCCTCACCGTCCAAGGACCCAAACACTCCTTTCAAGTGAAGCAGCATTTCACTTGCATTTCCCCCAACTTAGTCTACTGCATTCGTTGCTCCCAATGTGGTCTCCTCTACATTGGAGAGACCAAACGTAAACTGGGCGACCGCTTTGCAGAACACCTGCGGTCTGTCCGCAAGAATGACCCAAACCTCCCTGTCGCTTGCCATTTTAACACTCCACCCTGCTCTCTTGCCCACATGTCTGTCCTTGGCTTGCTGCATTGTTCCAGTGAAGCCCAACGCAAACTGGAGGAACAACACCTCATCTTCCGACTAGGGACTTTACAGCCTTCAGGACTGAATATTGAATTCAACAACTTTAGGTCGTGAGTCCCCTCCCCCATCCCCACCCCCTTTCTGTTTCCCCCTTCTTTTTTTTTTTTCCCAATAAATTATAAAGATTTTCCTTTTCCCACCTATTTCCATTATATAAAATAAAAAAAAAACCACTAGAGCTATACCTTGAGTGCCCTACCATCCATTCTTAATTAGCACATTCGTTTAGATAATATCACCAACTTTAACTTTAACACCTATGTGTTCTATTGTACTATTGTTGTTGACATCTTTTGATGATCTGCTTCTATCACTGCTTGTTTGTCGCTACAACCACACCAACCCCCTCCACCTCTCTGTCTCTCTATCTCTCCGCCCCCCACACACACACCTTAAACCAGCTTATATTTCAGCTCTTTCCTGGACTCGAACTCAAGTTCTGTCGAAGGGTCATGAGGACTCGAAACGTCAACTCTTTTCTTCTCCGCCGATGCTGCCAGACCTGCTGAGTTTTTCCAGGTAATTCTGTTTCTGTTTTGGATTTCCAGCATCTGCAGTTTTTTTGTTTTTATCCATGCATTAGGCAACCCTTGTATAAAGTGAGCATTCTTTCGCAGATGAGACAGTTCAGGCGCAGCTACATTGACATGCTTGGAGTCAGGCCTGTAGCCTAGCTGCCCACTCAAATAACACACACACATGAAAGTGCCACCAAACGCTCCTGAACTTTGCACACGCAGACTGTAAATTATTGAGCGTTTTAGGGGGCTGTGGAACAATTGGACAACTGGGCAAGTTGTACCATCTTCTTGCAAAAGCTGGCCATGAAGCAGTCACTGGTGGTGCTCATGGCTCCTTGCAATGTCTTCATTCAGGTTTGGACCAGTCTCCCCCATGGCTGACAATGAAGAATTCTATTATGTTATGGTCACTGTTCCCTGAAGGACCCCGTACAATAAGAAAATTCTAGGATAGCCTCTTTCCTAGTTAATTCCACAATGTATTTGTCAAAAGAACCATCTCATACACACTCCAGGAATTCATTTGCCACAGTATTATTGCTAATTTGGCTTGCCCAGTCTTTATGTGGATTAAATCATCCATGATTATTGTAACATCCTTGTTAGAAAGTAGAAAGTATTGTGCTCAGTTTTGGTCCCCTTACTTGAGGAAGGATGTAGTTGCATTGGAGGCGGTTCAGAGGAGGTTCACTAGATTGATTCCAGAGATGCGGGGCTAGTCTTATGAGGAGAGATTGAGCAGTTTAGGCCTACACTTGCTGGAACTTAGAAGGATGAGAGGAGATCTAATTGAGGTTTATAAGATGCTAAAAAGGATAGACAAAGTAAACGTGGAGCGGATGTTTCCCCTTGTGGGACATTCTAGAAAGAGAGGCCATAATTTTAGGCTAAGGGATGGTAAATTTAAATCAGAGATGAGGAGGAATTACTTTTCTCAAAGGGTCATGAATCTGTGAATTCACTACCTCAGAATGCAGTGGATGCCGGGACATTGAATAAATTTAAGGAGGAGATAGACAGATTTTTAATTAGTAACGGGTTGAAAAGTTATGGGGAGAGGGCGGGAAATTGGACTTGAGGCTGAATTGAGATCAGCTATGATTGTATTGAATAGTGGGGCAGGCTCGAGGGGCCGAATTGCCTACTTCTGCTCCTAGTTCTTATGTTCTTATGTTCAAGCTAACAGCACAGCCTTGCAGTGTAGTTAGGAGAATGCCTGCACCTGAGCTGAGAGCACAGCATGCAGTCCAGTGGGCGAGGCTACCACCAATCGGTCAAGTGGAGTGAGGCAGAGGCGGGTGGGGTTTCGGGCAGCCATGCAGCGCACTAAACTCTAACCATTCAAGTGATGGCCAGCACTCGTCAGCATGCATTAAGGAGCCTTGAGAAGGACCTGAACAGGTAACCATGAGAGGTCCCCAGGAGACCAATGCTAACCCATGCGTCTCTACCTTTCATCCTGCAGGAGAAGTACATCAGGAGCGTGGAGCCTGGTGACCTATCTGAATGCCTCATGACTTACAGGGAGTGGAGACAAAAGAGAAGAGAGCGACGGAGGTGCCTGGCTAAGTGAGAGGGCAGAGGGAGGACAGCACCCTCAGGAAGAAGGGGCGGCTGGGGCTGCTGAGCACGCTGCTGAAAAGCCACATTGAGCCATTGCAGGTTAGCACCTAGCTAGACCCAGGGTCTACAGGTGGTGCTTGTCATTCCTGCAGATGACCGAGAACCAATGTCGCCAAAGACTGCGCAAGCCAAGAGAAGTGGTCAGTCACGTATGCCACCTGTTGCAGGATTTGGCGCAATGTGGACTTGGAGGGCATCCACTGCCAGTGGCCATGAAAGTGACTGCAGTGCTCAATTTTTATGCCAGTTTCTCCTTCCAGGGCTCCACGGGTGACCTCTGCGGGATTTTGCATGCCTCTGCACACAAGTGCATCCAAGAGGCCACAGATGCCATTTTCATAAAGGCACAGAGCTTTGTGCATTTCAACCGGGATCAGGCAAGCCAGGAAACAAGAGCATTGTGATTTGCGCAGAACACTGGTTCTCTTCAGGTGCAGAGTGCCATTGACTGCACTCACGTGGCACCCTGACTTCCGTGGCAACAAGTAAATGAGTTGCAGACCAGCTGAATGTTCAGCTGGCCTGTGATCGCAGCAAACCCATCCTGCAGGTGTGCTCATGATTCCCAGGGAGTGTCCACGACTCCTCCATTCTCAGATCCCTGACATCTTCCAGGGCCCACAGTGGCTGCAGGGTTGGCTGCTCGGGGACAAGGGCAGAGGACATGGATGATCATGCCTGTGTGGCGGCAAAAGAGTGCAGTCGAGATCAGTTACAATGGAGCTCATGCTGCAACTTACACTTTGATGGATCAAACCATTGGGATGTTGAAAAAGAGGTCACGGTGCCTGGACCGGTCTGGTGGAGCCCTGCAATACAGTCCACAGAGGGTGTCATGCATCGTTGTTGCCTGCTGCATCCTTCATAACCTGGCGCTGTGACAAGGGGAGGAGCTGCACGTCTCCACCGATGAGGAAGACATTGATGGGGATGAGGGTGATCAGGTCCTCGAAGGCAAGGATGATGGCAATGAGGCCATTGTATTGTCCAGATGAGGGAGGCACGCATGGGAGGCTCTCATAACCGCTAGATTCTTGGAGGATGATGACGACATGCAATAGATCCTCACATAGCTTATGTGAATGTCTGATTCCTGTCTGGCTGATGGCAGATCTCTTGCGCTCTGTGAACAGGATCATATCATGGAGATGCAGTGGGGAATCTTTAACTTCCTGTGATCCAATGGGATCCTTCGTGAGCTGAAACCTTCAGGACCACACCGTCACAGGACACAGATGCTGATGAGATGCTTTGATGAGGGGGTTGCGAGCCACACCTCAAAGGTGCTTAGAGCACACAGAGAAAATGATGCAACTCTGTGCCGCTGGCCCAGGACATCCTGGCAGCCCCATCGAGGTGTAGGCATGATTGATGTGTCCAGTTACTGTGAAAGCTGTGTGCTGGGAAGGCTGCACAAAGCGCAGGGAGGAGGCTGCGGATTGAGACACCTACCTTTCTTTTATGTCGGAACCAAAAAGAACAAGGCTGCATTTATTAACACTGCAACACTAGTGGGAGCACTTCCCACATGTGCAGATGCAGTCAGTGAAATTATAGTAAGCAACATTCTGCCTGACTGGATTAGGGAATTGGTTGCCTAATTTGTTAAAGATGAAATAAAAAGTAAATGTGACACCTTTGGGAGAAATAAGAGTGCAGTGGAATTACATTTAAAAGTAAATAATGAGGTAAGAAAGGTATTTAAAAATCAATAACAAATGAATCCAGATCGAGCTGACACTGGTAAAGAGGGACTTCATCTCTGCCTCAGATTTTCAATTTATAATCTTTAAATGAGTTGATAAAAATCAATAAAAAATTATTTTGAATAAAATATTTAAAGAAAAAGATCAATCACCCAATGTGTGACTCTAAACAACTACCCAAGGATTAAGAGTCCCATTACCAACTGAGCTGGCTGAGCTGTGTAGGAACCCTCGTATACGGCCTTTCAGCACCTTTATTAATCTTTGTGCATTCCATGGTTAGACAAATAAACCATTTGTCATTTAAATGTCTTCATGTGCCAGTTCAGTGCTAGGAAAGTGGTGAAAGAAATTGGTATTCGTTCACTCATGATCAAATCCAGAACTAAGAAAATTTCAGAGATAATATGGGTCACGTAGTTGTGCTATTAAGGAGGGAAGAACCAATTTTCAACCAGAACACCCAATAATCAGAAGAAGAAAATTGTTTAAAACCTGACAGTTAATATTCCATTTCCTAGGCCTGTTAGCACCTGGAAAGAAAATAAACAAAATAGGCTAATTATTTCCAGGCACAAAATGCATGATAGCAAATCCACCGCCTGATTTAGCCACTGTCTGATTTCCTTTTCTATAAAAGTTAAAATGAAATTCATTACACTTTTAACTTTAGACCATCTTTCGAAACATACAACACACCCCAAATATTAACCTGTCGTTTCACTGATGAGACCACGGTAGACCCACTGTAATTTATTCAGGCTGGGAGTTATAGCCATGAGATGTCTCACTACAGATTCCCTTTGTGACCATTTGTGCATGCACTTTTACTCTCACTATGAACCTGATTCCATTATCTCTATCTATTTTTCAGTTTTAACCTGTCTTGAATTATAGAATAATTACAGCACAGAAGAAGGATATTTGTCGGTTTTGACATATCCAAGTAAGCTCTCTGCAAGAGCAGCTCAGCTGGTTCCACTCCCCTACCTTTCCCATGTAGACATGCACTTTTTTCATTCAGATAATTATCTATTTCTCTTAGAAAGCCATAACTGAATCTTCCTCCACAATACCCTCTGGTAGTGCATAACAGATCCTAACCAGTCTTTCCTCGTGCCACCTTTTGTTCTTTTGCCATTCACTTTAAATTGATGTTCTTTTATTCTCAACCCTTTCACAAATGGGAACAGTTTCTCCCTATCTACTCTGTCCAGACTCATCATGATTTTGAATACTTCTATCTAATCTCCTCTCATCCTTTTCTCTTAAGAGAAAAGCCCAGCTTGTCCAATCTATGCACTTAATTGAATTCCCTCATTCCTGGAATAATTCTTGTAAATCTATGTCTGCTCTCTAATACGTTCACATCCTTCCTAAAGTGTGGTGCCCAAAATTAGACTCAAAATTCCAGTTGAGGCCGAACCATTGTTTTATAAAGATTCACTATAGCTTCCTTACTTTTGTACTCTATGCCTCTATGTATAAAGCCCAGAATCACGTGTGCCTTATTAATTACTTTCTCAACCTACCCTGCCATCTTCAATGATTTGTGCACATATACTCCCCAGGTCCCTCTGCTCCTGCACCATCTTTAGAATTGTACCCATTAGCTTATATTGTGTCTCCTCATTCTTCCACCCAAAAGCGCTACTTCACACTTATTTCTATGAAATTTCATCTCCCACTTGTTTGTCTATTCCACCAGTCTATGTCCGCTTGAAGT
Source organism: Carcharodon carcharias (assembly GCF_017639515.1). Lineage (NCBI taxonomy): Eukaryota > Metazoa > Chordata > Chondrichthyes > Lamniformes > Lamnidae > Carcharodon > Carcharodon carcharias. Next base: position 175,742,314 of record NC_054469.1, on the reverse strand, counting down.
TTATCACCATCCTCCTCATTGTACACAATACTTCGAAGCTTTGTGCCATCTGCAAATTTTGAAATTGTGCCCTGAATACCCAAGTCAATGACATTAATATAGATCAAGAAAAGCAGTGGTCCTAATTGTACCATCCAGAAGACAGTAAATGGCTACTTTATATTATTATTTTTCTGGGTTTTTTTAATGGACAGATGGCTAGACTGATAAAATGACCGCCGCTGACCACATGATGGTAGTTCTGGAAGTTTCTGAGCAGTTTAAACATGAGCAAAGGCTAACACATCAAACGCCCAGAATGTAACACTCCTTGCATTGCATAAATATTCCAGTCAAGCTAACACAAAGGATAGTAGATGAGACGCCTGCCAGCTATGGACAAAGGCAGAGCTATTTGTGACTACTCGTCTCCAATGTTGTACTAATGGTTCTACAGCTACCTGCTCAAAACACAATGAGTTTTAACAAGCTGAATAGCTCAACCCAAAACCACCCTGTCACATGACCGAGACTTGAGGTGTTTGAATTGCTTTAATTATACAGCTTTCAGATTCCATCTTTAGGCTGCAATTTAAAATCTGACTGGCAGGCCTCATAGAAGCAAGTTCTGGCCAGGTTGGACAACTGGTCCCCACCTAACCTGACTCTGCTGGGAAGAGTTTGTAGTATTGCCTACAGAATTGATTCAATCTCTGTGTGCCTACTTCATCTTGGGACCTCAATGCCACTGGAAGACCAAATATTACACCCCCATTTTTTTCAGCCAGCTGAACTCTGCGAAAGAATTCTCTCTGGACTCATGTGAAGCTATCATTCTTATTTTTATCGTGGCCTCTGTTCTGAACCCTTTTCTTTCCCTTATCCCTCCCTCTTTTATTGTATGAATGTAAGAAGGGACGGACAGTGTGAAACTTCTTTCCTGCATTTTGTGTGTGTGTGTAAAATAAACCAACCCTGATTGGACAACATTTGTTAAATAATCTTCAATATGCTAAGAATTGTGCTGACAGCCAATTTAAGATTGTCAGTCAGGCTTGCAATGTGGTCTGTGTGTGTGTACTGGAAGCTCCATATGCTAATACACAGGGCCCTATGCTTTGCAGACAGAAAGAACATGGACATACACTGCACCTGTTTCAGCTAAGCAAAATAAGTGACAACCATTCACTGACTCATTCCTCAGGGAAATGCCTGGACCAATCAGGGTCAAGCTGCACTCTGTTCACATACAGTATAAAATGTTGTTTTCCCACTTGTATTGATATTCTTGCAATTGTCCTGATGTGTGCAAGGTGAAAAGCTTAGACATGTCTCTCTCTTCAGCAATACTCAAGTTCTGCACTACCAGAAACCAACCCTCTAATTTTACCTATCTTGAGTTTGCTGTGGGGTTATTAATAGAGGATTGGATCACTCTAAATTGATACTCTAAACACTCTAAACTACCACCTATAAAAGGGGGAAACTAAAAATCAAAAACATCTTTCTGTTATGGGTGGATAGCGGGTGGAGAAATCAGGGCTGTTCTAAATTAAACCTCCTGCTTTCTGTAACAGGAGGTGGGGGCTGATGCCCTATTCAAGAGGGACAGCCAATATGTGCATTTTCCCACCAATTCAATCAGTCTGAGAGACCATTGGGTCCACTGGCATTGGGTGCGTTTGGCAGAGTGAGCAGACAATATGGCGAGAAGGCCAAAAATTGGTTTCACAATGCTGTGAAACCAGTTTTCAATCGTCTGCTCTATCCATCAATGGTGGGTTGCGTTTCCTGCCATCGGACATTGGAAACCTCACTGTAATAAATCTGCATCTCATTATAAGCCCAGCTTACCGGAATCATCCCCCCACGCTGGATCACCTGGGCTCGTCGGTGTGCAATTATACCGACCTGTTTCACACTCAGGACTTTGAGGTTTGTTTGCCTACGTTGCTTCGGGCAGCACTCACAGTCATCAGCGCCAGGCTTTACAGACAGCACCACATCACTTTTAGGGGGCTTTGGGGCCAGTCTCTACCTATCAGTAAGGTCTTCTCAACAGCTGCAGGGCTAGGGCTTGCTTAGGGAAGAGTGAGAAGTGGCCTCAGGCAAGGGGAAAGGCTGCAGGGTGAGGGTTGTAATGGGGAAAGGGGTATTCCAGGTTGTGTGTGGGGTTATAAGTTGTTCTGTGCAAGTGACCTCAAGATGGTGAGGGCTGAGGAGGCAGTCTTCAAAGGAGATTAGGCCAGATGGAGATGTGAGGGTGTGTGTGAGAGAGTCAGTTGGTGATGGCCCTTGAGCTGGCAGTGAGTGAGATGCCAGTGAATGTGTAATGCGCTTGAGTGTGTGAGTTTAGAATGTTGAGATGGTTGTCTCATCCAGACGGCACAGATGAGATTGTTCATCCTCTATCTGCATTGGGTGGCTAACCTCTTCTGTGCAGCATTTACACAGATCACCACTGCTTGCCTACCAAGCTGGAGTGGTAATATAGCTGCCCCTCCTTCAGCCAGAGTGGGGGTAGTGGACATCACAGCGAGCCTCTTGGGTGTCCAAAAGGCGCTCAAGGGATGTGTCACTAATCCAAGCGACTACAGTCTTCTTGCCTTCTTTGCAGCAATTCTGGATTGGAAGCTCTGAGAGGTGTGCTTGGCTGCACTTTAAATGTGGCGCTCAGTGTGACGAAGGGCCAAGGTGGCAGCATGGTGGGCAGATTGGAACCTGCTCGCCTTTGAAATGGTGTGTTCCCTGGGAATGCATGATTAATGAGGCGGCTTTGGGATGATATGGTGTGAAAAGTCACCATTGCAGCCAGTGGGTAAAATATCCTTTTCCCCGCCTGTTACTGCACTTAGTGAAAATCTGGGGCAATTCCACCCATTAGGTTTGGGGTCATCTCTGGATTCCCCCAGGTGTAGGTTATGATCAACTGCACATGTGGTCATTATGCCTTCCATGGATATAAAGAACAGCAAAGAAAGACTAAGAGATTAATAAGGAGGGAAAAATTAGAGTAAAAGAGAAAACTAGCTAGAAATAAAGAAACAGATAGTCAGAGTTCCTATAGATATTTAAATAAGAAAAACAAAGTGAGTGCTGTTCCAATAGAAAGTGAGTCTGAATTTTAATTAATGAAAAATAAGGAGATGGCAGATGAATTGAACAGGTGTTTTGCTATGGAGGATACAAGTAACATCCCAGTAATAGCTGTAGATGAGGAATTGGAAGGGAGGGAGGAATACAGGAAAATTGCAATTACCAGGGAAGTGGTACTTAGCAAATTGGAGCTGTGGGCAGACACATCCCTAGGTTCTTAAAAGAAGTGGCTAGTGAAATAGTTGATGCATTGGTTTTAATTTTCCAAAATTCCCTAGATTCAGGGAAGGTTCCATTGGATTGGAAAATACCAAATGTAACTCTTTTATTCAAAAAGGGAGGGAGTCAGAAAGCTGGGAACTTTAGGCCAGTTAACTTAACATCTGCCATAGGGAAAATGTTAGAAGTTATTATTAAAGACGTTAAGGCAGGGAACTTAGAAAAATTCAAGGCAATCAGGCAGCTTCAACATGGGCCATTGGTGGCGGGCCTTATGGCAGGTGTGAACAGGCAATATGGCGAGAAGGCCAAAAATTGCTTTTATGCTGTCTTGAAATCATTTTGCAGCTGTCTCCACCCATCAATTCTCATTTCCTGCCATCCGATATCGGGAACTTAATTTTAATACATTTGTATCTCATCATCGTGGCCGCACGTTGGAATTATTCCCCCCCACATCAATTTTACCTCCCACATCCGCATGACTTCAAAATGGCTTGAGATATGACTGCCCTTAAAAGGTATGCACCATGAGGGGAACTCAGAGGTGAGTGCACACAACCTTGTGCAGCACTTGCAAGCATCGCCCATAGAACATCAAGGAAGAGCATTTGGAGGGGGTCAGAGGCAAGTAATTTTTTCCTGGCTGGCTTTCAGTGCAGTGCCTGGTCAAGGGCTGCAGTGCAAGTTGGGGCAGATGGTGGGGGGTCGCAAGACAGCACAGACTGATAGAAGTACACAAGCATATGCCAAGGTTGGGAGAGTGAGGCGAGGGGTGGGGGGGAGGTGAGGGAAGCTGGCATGCGCTTGGAAAAGCTTGTCAAAAGTGAGCATTCTTCCTCAGCTGAGACTGTTCATCAGCAGCTCCATTGGCATGCTTGGAGTCAGGTCTCTGAAGTATTTCTGCCCACTAAAGTAATGCAAAAGCATGAATGTGGCACCAAATGCTCGAGAACGTTTTATCTCTTGGGCGCAGACTGCAAATTAATGTGTGTTTTTGGGGGCTGCAGAACAGTTGGACAACTGGGCAAGTTGTAGAATCCCCTTATGAAAGGTGGCCATGGTGCAGTCACTGTGGAGGTGCTCACAGCCCCTTGCAATGTCTTTATTAAGGTTTGGACAGTGTCCCTCATGGTTCAAGCTAACAGCTCAACCTTGCGTGCAGGATAGGAGAATACCTGTGCCTGAGCTTGAGAGCACAGCATGCAGGCCAGTGGCCGAAGCTGCCACCAATTGGTCAAATGGAGTTGGGCAGAAGTGGGTGGGGATTCGGACAGCCATGAAGTGCACTACACACTAACCATCCAAGTGGTGGCCAGCACTCTCCAGCATGCTTGGAGGGGCCTTGATACTTAACCAAGATTGGCCCTTAGGACACATATGCTAACCCATGCGTCTCTCTCTCTTTTTGAATCTGCAGGAGGAGAAAATCAAAATCATGGAGCCTGGTGATCTATGTCTCATGGCTTACAGGTGGAAGATAAGAAGAGTGCGATGAAGGTACCTGGCTTGCGAATGGGAGGAGCACCTCCTTCAAGATGAAGGTGAGGCAGAGCCTCCTGTGCATGCAGCTGAAGACTCGCAGCCAGCCATCACTCATAGGTGCCTCACCAGACACAGGGGCTATAGACAGTGCTTGTCATTCCTGCAGATGACTGAGAACCAATGTTGCCGAAGACTGCGCATGTCTAGGAAACTGGTCAGTCACATATGCCACCTGCTGCAGGATTTGGCTCCACGGGGACATGGAGGGCATCCACTGCCAGTGGCTGTGAAAGTGACTGCAGTCTTCAATTTTTGTGCCAGTGACTCCTGCCAGGGCTCCACAGGTGACCTGTGTGGGATCTCACAAGCCTCCAACCACAAGTGCATCCTGGAGGACACGGATGCTATCTTTGCGAACTTTGTGCATTTCGACCGGGATCAGGCAAGCCAGGAAGTAAGAGTGCTAGGATATGCGGCAATCTCTGGTTTCCCAAAGGTGCAGGGTGCCATCGACTGCACTCATGGATCTGCGCATAGATCTCCATGGCAACAAGCAGTCAACTATGTCAACCGCAAGGGCTTCCACTCACTGAATGTTTAGCTGGTGTGTGACCACTACAAACACATCCTACAGGTCTGAGCACGATTCCAAGGGAGCACCCATAACTCCTACATGCTTAGCAAGTGTCAGATCCCTGACCTCAGCCTTAAAAATATTCAAACGCTCTGCTTCCACCACCTTGTCAGGAAGAGAGTTCCAAAGGCTCATGACCCTCTCAGTGAAAAAATTTTGCCTCATCTCTGTTTTAAATGGATGACCCCTTATTTTTAAACAATGACCCCTACTTCTAGTTTCTTCCACAAGAGCAATCATCGTCTCCATATCCACCCTGTCAAGGCAGCGCAGGATCTTATGTTTCAATCAAGTCACCTCTTACTCTTCTAAACTCCAGTGGATACAAGCCTAGTTTGTCCAGCCTTTCTTCTAAAGACAACCCGCCCATTCCAGGTATTAGTCTAGTAATAAAGATAAAAGAGCGTGAGGAGAGCGGAGACACAGGATAAAAGAGCGCTAGGAGAGCGGCAGAGACACAGGATAAAAGAGCACGAGGAGAGCGGCGGAGACACAGGATAAAAGAGCACGAGGAGAGCGGTGGAGGCACAGGATAAAAGAGCGCAAGGGGAGCAGCGGAGACACAGGATAAAAGAGCGTGAGGAGAGTTCCAGGGAGCAGAGTCGGAGGGCAGAGTTCCAGAGAAGTGAGTATAAAAACCTTATCTCGGGGATTCGCGGACGTCTTAAAAAAAAAATTAAAAGTAGCGTCACGGTAAATCTGTGACCTGATTGGCTGGTAGAGAATCTACACTGAATTTGAAACTAAAACATTGTTAAACTAATTAAACCAAATAAATTAATCACTTAATTAATAAGTAGAGGGTACCTAGACCAGACCATTACTGTTCTTAGAATTTAGCATTTATAGTAGAAATCTAGCCCTGGGGAACGTATAGTTAATAAGGAGTCAATAAGCAGTTATTAGATTTAAATTAATTTATTCTAGAAATGGCAGTTGCTGGGTGAAGTGATTCACCTGTGGGATGTGGGAAATCTGTGATGCTTCAAGTGTCCCGGCAATTACATCTGCAGCTCCTCACAGGCCGCATGGATCGGTTGAAGCAGCAGTTGGATGTACTTGGGAGCATTCAGGTGGCGGAAATCGTCATTGACAGGAGTTTTGGAGACGTGATCACACCCAAGGTGCAGACAGATAGATGGGTGACCGCTAGAAGGGGCAAGCAGTCAGTGCAGAAATCCCCTGTAGTTGTCCCCTCTCTAACAGGTATACCATTTTGGATACTGTTGGGAGGGGGGCGGTGTGGCCTATCAGGGGAAAACAACAGCAGTAGCCAGAGCAGTGGCACCACGGCTGTCTCTGTTGTTCAGCAGGGGGGTCAAAGCACACAAGAGCAAGTGTCATAGGGGACTCTATAGTCAGGGGCTCAGATAGGCGCTTCTGTGGTTGTGAAAGAGACACCAGGATGGTATGTTGTCTCCCTGGTGCCAGGGTCCAGGATGTCTCTGATCGGGTACGGGACATTCTGAAGGGGGAGGGAGAACAGCCAGAGGTTGTGGTACACATTAGTACTAACAACATAGGCAGGAAGAGTGACAAGGTCCTGCAGCGGGAGTTCAGGGAGTTAGGCAGAAAGTTAAAAAACAGGACCTCCAGGGTTATAATCCCAGGATTACTCCCTGTGCCATGTGCCAGTGAGGCTAGAAATAGGAAGATAGTGCAGCTGAACACGTGGCTGAACAGATGGTGTAGGAGGCAGAGTTTCCAATATATGGATCAGTGGGATCGCTTCTGGGGCAGCTGGGACCTGTACAAGAAGGACGGGTTGCATCTGAACTGGAGGGGCACCAATATCCTGGCTGTGAGGTTTGCTAGTGTCACTCGGGAGTGTTGAACTAGTATGGCAGGGAGGTGGGAACCAGAGCAATAGGTCAGCAGGTGAGATAAATGACTGGGAACCAGGGAATATGGCCATTAGGACTAAGTGGAAGGGCAGGCAGGGAGAAATTACTGAACACTGGGACTTGGGGTCTGAAATGCATTTGTTTCAATGCGAGATGTATAACAGGCAAGGCAGATGAGCTTAGAGCTTAGATTAGTACTTGGGACTATGATGTTATTGCTATGTTAATGTTAATTTTTGGCTTTAAAATTTTTTAGCTCCCTAAGGCAGCTCTCTGCCTTCAGGGTGCTTTCATTGCGCTCTCCCCTACTCCCACGCTGACTTCAGGGCTTGCCCTCTTCCTGCCTCCACCCAACAGCCCTGGGTCTTTCAGCATGTGTTTCATGCTGGCTGACCTTTAATTGGCCAACCAGTGTGAAAGCGAGGTTGGGGACTGATTGTGGGAGGCGGCCGGTTTCCCAGCCACTCCTGTGCTCACCCACCGCGCCCGCACAACGACCCAAAAATCCTGCCCTATATATCAGTCAGCTTAATGTTGGTAGTAGGAAAAATAATAGAATCCCTATTACAGGCCACTCAGACCCTGACCTCATTACAGCTTTGCTCCAAATACTGACAAAAGAGCTGACCTCAAGAGATGAGGTGAGTGTGACTGCCCTTGACATCCAGGCTGCATTTGACTGAGTGTGGCATCAAGGAGCCCTAGCAAAACTGACGTCAATGGGAATCAGAGGGAAAACCCTGAGTAAGGAAAATGGTTTTGGTTGCTGGAGGTCAATCATCTCAGCCCCGGAAGATTCCTCAAGGTAGTTTCCTAGGCCCAACAATCTACAGCTCCTCATCAAAGGCCTTCCGTCCATCATAAGGTCAGATTTGTTCGCTGATGATTGCACACAGTTCGGCACCATTTGCGACTCCTCAGAGACCGAAGAAGTCCGTTTGCATATGCAACAAGATTTGGACTACATTCAAGCTTGGGCTGATAAGTGGCAAGTAACATTCACACCACACAAATGTCAGGCAATGACCATCTCCAACAAGAGAGAGTCTAACCATCCCCGCATGAAATTGAATGGCATTACCATCGCTGAATCCCCCATGATCAACATCCTCGGTATTACCATTGACCAGTACCCAAACTGGACCAGCAGGTCAGAGGTCAGTAAATCTGTGGCGAGTAACTCACCTCCTAACGCCCCAAAGCCTGTCCACCTTCAAGACACAAGTCAGGAGTGCAATGGAATACCCTCCACTTGCCTGGAAGAGTGCAGCTCCAACAACACATAAGAAGCTCAACACCATCCAGATCAAAGTAGCTTGCTTGATTGGCACCCCATTCACCACCTTCAACATTCACTCCCTTCAGCACTGATGCACAGTGGCAGCAGTGTGTACCATCTACATGATGCACTGCAGTAATTCACCAAGGCTCCTTTGAAAGCATCTTCTAAATCTGTGACCTGTACCACCTAGAAGGACAATGGAGCAGATGCATGGGAATACCATCACCTGCAAGCTCCCCTCCAAACTGCACATCATCCTGACTATAATGCCGTTCCTTCACTGTCACAGGGTGAAAATCCTGGAACTCCCTTTCTAACAGCACTGTAGGTGTTCCTACAACACATGGACTGCAGCGGTTCAAGAAAGCAATTCACCACCACTTTCTCACGGGCAATTAGGGATGGGAAACAAATGCTAGTCTAGCCAAAACGCCTGCATCCCATGAACGAATAAAAAAAAGTGCTGCCTACTGAGAGCTGCCGGCCAATTAGAAACTCTCTTGAGCAGGAACACCATTGGAAAGATGGTGGCTATTGCTGGTTGGCACCCACTCGAGGCCAGGTATCTTCACTGGGTCCTGGGCCACAGGTGAGTAATGGAGGTTGGTTGTGGGGTGGGGATGTGGAGGAGAGGGGGTGAGGGGGGTTAGGAGCAAAGGCAGGGAGATGGTTCTCAGTGTGGTCTTCCCAACGCCAGGTCCTTCAATCTGGCACTGAGTGCTTTTGAATGAGGGACCCCCCTGCTCACCCCTTGGAGCCTGCAGCAACCCTGCATGTGTATGCTTGACTTGGTCCCCACATAGCGAACCACCCTCAACCCTGCCTGTCACTGAGTTAATACCAGCAGTGTCCAGTTAAGGGTCACTTAAGGGCCTCAATTGTCAGCAGGGTGAGAAGACCACCCATGGATTTTCTGCCACAGGCTTAAGCCTGCCCTCAGCCTAATTAAATGCACCCTCACCATCAAACGCACCACAGGGGAGGGCATTAAATACCACTCTATATGTTCACAGGGGTAGTTAACATATTAAAAATGTATAGAAAGAAAGAACTTGAATTATAGAGCACCCTTTACAACCACAGGATGTTCTAAAACACTTTACTGTGAACAAAGTACTTTTGAATTGTAGTCACTCTTGCAATGTAGGAAATGCAATGCACCCTGCAAACCCACCACCGCTACCAATAAGAAGGACAAGGGAGCAGACACATGGGAATACCACCGCCTGGAAGTTCCCATCCAAGCCAATCACCATCCTGACTTGGAATTATATTGCCATATCTTCACTGTCACTGGGTCAAAACCCTAGAACTCCCTTCAAACAGCACTGTGGATGTACCCACAGCACATGGACTGCAGCAGTTTAAGGAGGCAGCTCAAGAGCAATTAGGGATGTGCAATAAATGCTGACCTAGCTAGTGATAACCACATCCTAAGAATGAATTGAAAAAATTTCAGCAGTTAAGTGCACACAACAAGGGCTCAAAAACAGCAATGTAATAAAGACCAGATAATCTGATTTTAATGATGTTGGTTGAGGCATAAATATTGGCCAGCATGCTGTGGGAAATTCACTTGCTCTTCTTCAAAATACTGCCACTGGATCTTTAATGCTCACCTCAGAGGGCAGAGTGGGAGTCCTGGTTTTAGCGTCTCATCCAGAAAAGGTGACAGTGCTACCAGTGAGATATAGCTGACAGTTTCTGTTGATTATTGTCGCACCAGGTAAACTTAAGCATTGAATTCTAATGTGCTAAAGCACTTCATATTTATATAGTTTCTACTTCTGAACATTTAATGTTTTTATCCATTGTTTATCTGATAATGGTTTGTACAGGGCTAGAAATGAGAAGCTGTCAGCTCTACCCTCAGTGTATTGAGAAATCAAAATGTGTTATGTAGATAACGACTTTCAAAAAAGATATATGGCCTCTCTTAAGAAAATCATTGATATATAGATAGCCAAGCAGCCAATCTTGCGGCAGGTACTCAGCTTTCCAAGTCCCTGTTTGCTCTGTTTCCTTGGGGGCTTGGGACCACTTACTCACTTCTACAGGGTTGCTGGCTTGCTTTTTGCTTCTGACTGTTGATATGTGTGAGAGCATGGGATGGCCTCCCCCCCGGCGTGTCTATTTGGTGGATAAATGCAAGGCTTGTCATTTAGATTTTGTTTATGAAACTCAGTGGCTGAAAATATCACATTTTCTTTACATAGCAGACATATGTCCTTTTGTTCTGAAGGCACAGTATTATGTTAAGCATGTGTCTGAGATGTGGTTTCAGGTTTGCAAGAACCCTAAACTTGTGGACTTTTGGAGGAGACTCTTGTGGAGTTTTACTTCATTTTATTCTGTTGTACAGACAAGTGAATCAAAAAATTATAACTGCATTGGCAGAGCAAAGTCAAACCATTTCATTCCAGAGAATGCACCATAAAAACACAAGTTAAAAAATGGAAGTTATTTCCTTGCTACCCCAGATAAACATATTGGCCTGGATTTTGCAGTCAATTGTTCATTACACTGACACCGGCCCACAGACTTTCTGTAAGTTTTTGAACTGTGACTTGTCATAATTAGAAATCCAAAACAGCATAGCAACTTCTACAGGCGAGACAATGAACGCTCTGAGGCCTGTGTGAACCAGGCAAGAAGCTATGTGTCTCCTTAACCAATCAAATTGAAGAACCTTTATTGAACAATGCACAGTCTGAATCAGAGAGTGTAATTTAGAATAGATAACTCAATTCTAAATCATGTACAGAAAGCAAAATAAAGGGCAGGATTTTCCAGTCCTGCCAACGATGGTGGGCATTGTGGTGGGCGGGAAGGGAAAATTCAGAGTGTGGCTAAAGGACAGTTTCCTGCCAGCGTAAAAATAGTCTGAAAGTTTCCGCTCTTGACTTTCATGGTGATCTGCAGTAACGTGGTTGACTCTTAAATGCCCTCTGAATAGCCTAGCAAGCCACTCAGTTGTATTAAACCACTAATAAGTTAAAAAAAAGGAATGAAACTGATGGACCACCCGGCATCAACATAGGCACTGGAAACAACAATGGCAGACCCATCCCTGTTGATGCTGCAAAGTCCTCCTGACTAACGTCTTTGGGATTGTGCCAAAATTGGGAGAGCTGTCTCACAGAATAATCAAGCAACAGCCTGACATAACTATACTCACCATAGCTTACAGGTCATGGCCCAGACACCCTCCTTGTGTATGTACTGGAAGTAGCGATACAGAAGTATACAGTTGGGAAGGAGTTACCCTGGGAGTCCCTATCTGCGACTCTGGCTCCATCAAGTCTCAGGGCATCAGGTCAGACCAAAAGATAATGCTAAAGGGTTCGCAACAATCTTCGGCCGGAAGTGCCAGATGAATGATTCATCTCGGCCTCCTCCAGAGGTCCCCAGCATCACAGTTGCCAGTATTCAGCTAATTCGATTCACTCCACGTGATATCAAGAAACGGCTGAAGGCACTGGATACTGCAACGGATATGGGCCCTGGTGTAGTACTGAAGACTTGTGCTTCAGAACTTGCTGTGCCCCAAGCCAAGCTGTTCCAGTACAGTTTCAACACTGGCATCTACCCAGTAATGTGGAAAATTGCCCAGGTATGTCCTGTACACAAAAAGCAGGACAAATCCAACACGGCCAATTACCACCCTATCTGTCTACTCTGGATCATAAGTAATGTGATGGAAGGGGTCATCAACAGTACTGTCAAGCAGCACTTGCTTAGCAATAACCTGCTCAGCGATGCTCAATTTGGGTTCCGCTAGGGCCACTCGGCTCCTGACTTCATTACAGTCTTCGTTCAAATATGGACAAAAGAGCTGAACATCAGAGGTGAGGTGAGAGTGATTGCCCTTGACATCAAGGCTGTATTTGACCAAGTGCGGCATCAAGGAGCCCTAGCAAAGCTGGAATAAATGGGAATCAGGGGGAAAAGTCTCCACAGGTTGGAGTCATACCAAGCACAAAGGAAGATGGCTGTGGTTCTTGGAGGTCAATCATCTCAGTTCCAGGACATCAGTGCATGAGTTCCTCAGGGCAGTGTCCTAGGTCTAACCATCTTCAGCTGCTTCATCAATGACCTTCCTTTTATCATAAGGACAGAAGTGGGGATGTTCGCTGATGTTCAGCACCATTCGCGACGCCACAGATACTGATTGGAGACGGAGGAAGGACAGTGATCAGAAAGAAGGAAACTTGCACACATTGCTCTTCCAGTAGGATGGAAGGGACTTTGATTGTCACAGGGCAGGGGTCGTTGGAAGCTAGTTTCATAATAAAACCTGAGCACTGCCATTTCGCTAGCCAATGCAATGACGCAGTAGAAATATAGTCTAAGAACAAAATCGCCAGAGAAGAGGTCTCAGGGCTTGAGGGAAGAGCTGACTACTGCACTTTTGGGCTGATTGAAAGGGAGCCCTTGATAATTTCCACTTTAGGAAATGGAGAGCAAGGCTCAGCTGAGACATGCTAGGATCACTCAAATGCCAAATGAAGGATTTGGGAACCTTAACTCATCTTGCAAAAATCCATTCCACCTTGGGGCCATATTTTGATTGGATACCAATGACCATTTGCCCCTATCATAGGAAAGCACAAGAGGTCAGAAGGATCCAACTGTAAAAGGGCATCAGCTCAAATGCATATGTCAAATGGGCTAAAAACCTATACACCTTGCAGCTGATAGGGTCTGGCTTTAAACGCCTCCCTGATTACAGTCATTACATGAAATAGGGTGTGACAACATATTGAAGGTGTTGTCAGGCTTAAAAGTGGACAAATCTCCAGGTCCGGATGATTTGTGTCCCAGACTGCTGAGGGAGGCAAGGGAGGAGATCACAGGGGCTCTGATCCAAATGTTTAATTCCTCTCTGGTCACAGGGGAGATGCCAGAGGACTGGAGAACAGCTAATGTGGTTCCGCTATTTAAGAAGTGTTGTAGAGATAAGCCATGGAACTACAGACCAGTGAGTCTCACGTCAGTGGTAGGGAAACTGTTGGAGAAAATTCTGAAGGAGAGAGTCTATCTCCACTTGGAGAGGCAAGGTTTGATCAGGGATAGTCAGCATGGCTTTGTCAGAGGGAGCTCACGCCTAATAAATTTGATTGAATTTTTTGAGGGCTCAGTGGAGGATCTGTGTGGAGTCTCGCAATCAGCTGTCCACAGTTGCATCAAACTGGTGACAGGAGCTCTGTTCAGACGTGTCCTGACCTTTATTCTTTACTGTATGGATGAGGCCCGCCAGGCTGAGCGAGTCAGAGGGTTTGCAGTGATTGCTGGGTTCCCCCGCCTCCAGGGTTCAATCAATTGCACACATGTGGCCATTAAGACGTCAGCGGGTCAGCCTTTGTCAACAGGAAGGGACTCCATTCCATGAATGTGCAGATAGTGTGTGACCACAGGATGCAGATCCTGCAAGTCTGTGCAAAGTACCCTGGCAGCTCCCATGACGCTTATATCCACCGACACTCCCAGGTGCCAAGACTCTTCAGTGTTCCAGCCTGACTGGATGGATGGCTGCTGGGTGACAAGGGCTATCCATTGAAGAGGTGGCTCATAATGCCTCTCTGCCACCCAAGAACAGTGGTAGAGAAGCGTCATGCCTCCACAAGGGCAGTCGTAGAGAGGACCATGGGTCTTCTTAAGTTGCGCTTCCGATGACTGGACTGTTCAGGGGATGCACTACAATAGGTGCAACAGAAGCTTGGTGGTCCTCTGATGTCAGGGGTGGCCCTTTGGGGTCCGCAGACTCCACGTCTGCTGGCGAACCTAAAAGGGAGAACGAGGACATGTCATTAGTTGAAGTCGTCACACTGTCATTGTGCATGCTAGATACCCTGGTGAGACCGTGAGCATCTGCATCACAGTACCCTCGTCTTCCAATGATCAATGGGTTCAAGGCTCACATCAATGAAGAGACTACACTAGAATGGTTGCATAAACTGAAAGTGTCACCTCTGTGCACTGCACTCTTACCTTCGCCTGGTACTCGGCCTCTCTATGCCTGGTTGCTCAAGCTCCAGGGCATCTTGCTCATATCTGGGGAGCTTTAGGAGGCTAGTGGGGCCAACACCAGTCTGCAGCCTTTCAATATTGTTGGGGGCCGTCTTCTCCTGAAACAACAGAGGAGCATTGATTAGTCCACTTTGTACCTACAGCGCCGTTGCAGCTGAGCAGCACCTGGCAGGGCACATCCAAGTCGTGGGCCTCAAGCCACAAGACACTCAATCCAAACAGCCAGGGCTCACCTCCTTGGCCAGCCCTGGTGTCATTGGCAGTTGGCATTCGGACTCTGGCACCCCTGAGTTCCACAGGGGGACAGCCACACCTTAACACTTTTGCACACTGACCCATGCCAAAACGGTGTTCATCCTTCCTGATCGCAGCACGTCATTGAAGCTCTTCCGGTACTGGACCCAGGTGCGCCACAGCACATCACGGCCGCTCAGCATTGCTGCCACCAAATCCCATGCACTCTTAGTGAGGTGCGGTGGCCTCCTCCTCCCACCCCGGGGACAAGGGTGTCCATCTCCTCTAGGAGGATGGCAAGGCCCTCATCAGAAAAGTGGAGGGCCGGCTGCCCACTTGACCTGCCCTCCTGCCTGCCATGTCCAGCTGCACTCGATTCCATAGCGAAAGTACAGGAGACGTCCTTCCGTGGCAGCCTTCCAGGGGCTGCCTGGGCCGCTTTTAAACCGGCTGGCATTGAACCCAGTGGAATCTGACAGGCCCCCGCCGCTGCTTGTCTCCTCCTGCCAATGTGGAGCCGCGTTTCACGCTGGACGGGTCTTAAATCACCCAGCAGCGTGAAATGGCGGTCGGGGCCCGATCGCGGGCGGTGGACCATTTCCTGGCCACTCCCAGGTCTGCCTGCCGCGTGTGCCCGAAACTCAAAATCCTGCCCTGTGTTTTGAGTTTTTACAAGCACAGACTGGTTTAGTACCTTGTCTATTGCAAACAGTGGCTGCAACATGCTGTTTGGTATGATTCACCAGCCTTTGGGATGTACAGCCTACATACCTAGCAGCACACAGGCACTGAAATTCATACACCACATCATTCTTTGGTGTGATAGGCAGAACGTATTTTTGGCTTGACAACAGCATACTGTTAGTGGCGAATACCACTCATGTTGGTATTGCATAGTAGCAGCGTGAAACAGCTAGCTTTGAGCTTGTTGCTCAAATTGTTGAGATACCTTGCCCCTTCAAGGTAATCTGAGGTAGACTGGGCACTTTTCAGGGCCGTAAGTGACAACCTTAGGCCCGTTCATGAGTTTGCGTGATATACAGCGTGAAATAATCTGATCCATTATCCCGCAGGATGCCTTTGATGAGCCCTATTTTAGCATCAAGTTTGCATGGTGAACAAATGGCTCAGGGCCTATTTACAAGGTTGTCAATAAGGCCAATCTTATAGCTTGAGGAACTGTAAGAGTCCCTTAGGGTAAATAACTTATGCCATGCCCTACACTGCGTTTGGTCTGAGATCGCAAATTTCTTTCATTTTTCATTTGATCTATTTATGCCACTATATTGGTTCAATAGATGACCACACCATAAGCAGTGTGTGTTTGAAACACATCCACACCATAAAATCACTGAAGCGGAAGTGGTTTGGTAATGCAATTAATGATGTCGCTAAACACGTAACAAATCTCTTGGACCATGTACTTTCAGAAGTGAGGAGTTTGCTCTTGCGTGTGGTTTCAATTTTGGCGTACCTTCATCCAAATCAAACGGGAAGAGGCATTTGCTGAGTTCAAACTCCTCTACTCCCAACTATCCCACCACAACCCAGCTTCCACTGAAGACGTCAAATCCTTGAAAGCGCACCTTGCTGATCTGGTGCACGCATATTGCAGGATTCTGGATGACCTGTCTGATTTTCATATGCTAAATCCTACAGCGTTGCAAGGCCTTAAGATGAACCCGGATATACACATCAGTAAACCTGACAAAGGGATGGGAATAGTCAGCCTTAACAAGCGTGATTATATGAAGATAATGCACGCCATTCTAAAGACGGTTTCAAATTCGTATCCATTGAACCTGCCACTCACCATGCCTGGTCAGCCTTGCTCAAAAGTAAGCTAACAAAATGCTCACTGGATTTGTGTAAGAGCGTGATATATATGACAAGGTTTGTCCTCAGCTCGCTGCATCCAACTATGTATGGGCTGCCCATGACACACAAAAGTGATATCCTTCTTTGCCCTATCTTATCTATGGCAGTTCTGCACAACATGAAATGGCCAAATGGATGGGTGAATTCTTACAACCAGTTTCAAAAAGTCTTCCACATACATGGTGAAGGATTCCTTCACATTTGTGAAGGCCACACAGGACTTGCATATTGATAGCACTGCTGTGTCCATGGGTGGAATCATCCCAGATTTGCACTATGTGCAGTAGGGGATGGGTAAAATGATGTTTTACCTGCTGGCTGCAATGATGGGTTTTCATGCCATATCGTCCCAAATGATTCATGCCGTATGGTCCCACCTTTTATGCATTCCTGGGAAACATGCCGTTTCCATGGTGGGCAGGCTCTCATTCGCCTGCCATGCCATCACCTTGCGGCTTCATCACACCAGGCACCACATTTAAAGTACAGCCATGCTCAGTGCTTCTAGCCCAGGACTGCAGTAAAAAAGACATGGCCCCGAAAGGCAAGAAGACTGCAGCCCTCAAGCACCCTTTGGACACCATGGAGGCCCATTGTGATATCTTCCCCACTCTAGCCACAGGAGGGGCAGCTACATTACAACTTCAGCTTGGTAGGCAATGGCAGAAGTGGTCAGTGCCAATGCTGCACAGAAGAGTTGGCCATCCAATGCACATAGAGGATGAATGATGATGACAGAGACATGGCTGCATGAGGACATAGATTGGGACCTGAATATTGAAAGCTGCAGGATATTTAGGAAGGTCAGGAAGTGAGGAAAAGGAGGGGTGGCTCTGTTAGTAATGATGGTCTTAGCACAATTAAGTGGGATGACCTTAGTTCAGGAAACCAGAATGTGGAAATGGTTTGGGTAGAGATGACAAATGATAAAGGCAAGAAGTCACTTCTGGGAGTTGTGTACATGCCGCCCAACAGTAACCACGTAGTAAGGTTGAGCATAAAGGAAGAAATAATTGGAGTTTGTCAGAAAGGCACAGTGATAATCATGGGGGATTCTAACTTACATGTGGACTGGAAAAGTCAGATGGGCAAAGATAGCCTAGATGAGGAGTACATTTTAAGGAGTGTTTTTGGGATAGTTTCTTGGAACAGCATGTTCTGGAGCAAACCAGACAGCAGGCTATACTAGACCTGGTATTGTGCAATGAGATCAGAGTAATTAATGATCTCATAGTGAAGGCACCCCTAGGTAGCAGCGACCACAATATGATTGAATTTTACATTCAGTTTGAGGGAGAGAGGAGTGGGTCTGAGACTGAGTTTTTAAACTTAAATGAAGGCATGAACGCTGAGCTGACGAAAGTGAATTGGCACAATTAGGTTAAGAGATAGGTCAATAGAGATGCAGTGTCTAGTTTTTAAGGGGATATTTCAGAATGCAGAGAATAGATACATTCTAACAAGTAAGACAAAGTCCAAGGGACAGACACACCGTCCGTGATTAAATAGAAAGGCTAAAGATAGTATCAAACTTAAAGAAAAAGCATATAATTGTGCAAAGATAGGTGGAAGGCCAGAAGATTGGACAGAATACAGGGAACAGCAAAGGATGACTAAAAGATTAATAAGGAGGGAAAAATTAGAGTATGAGAGAAAGCTAGCTAGAAATATAAAAACAGATAGTAAGAGTTATAAATATAAAAAGAAAAGAGTTAACATAGTGAGCATTGGTCCTATAGAAAGTGAGCCTGGAGAATTGAAAATGGAAAACAAGGAGATGACAGATGAATTGAACAGATATTTTGCATCAGTTTTCACTGTAGAGGATACAAGTAACATCCCAGAAGCAGGAAATTGAAATAGGGAAAGAAGCCAGGAAAATTACAGTGACCAGAGAAGTGGTACTGAATAAATTGTTGGGCTATGAGCTGACAAGAGCAGGTCCTGATTGACTTCATCCTAAAGTCTTAAAAGAAGTGTCTAGTGAGTTAGTTGATGCATTGGTTTTAATTTTCCAAAACTTCCTAGATTTGGGGAAGGTCCCATTAGATTGGAAGCCAGCAAATGTAACTCCATTATTCAAAAAGGGAGGGAGACAGGAAGTGGGAAACTACAGACCAGTTAGCTTAGCATCTGTCTTCGGGAAAATGTTAGAAGCAATTATTAAAGAAGTTATAGCAGGGCACTTGGATGAGCACAAGGTCATCAGGCAGAGTCAACATGGTTTTGTGAAAGGGAAATTGTGTTTAACTGACTTATTGAAATTCTTTGAGGAAGCAACTTGTGCTCTGGATAAAGGGGAACCGGTGGATGTACTGTACTTAGATTTCCAGAACGCATTTGATAAAGTGCCACATCAAAGGTTGTGGCGGAAAATAAAAGCTCATGGTATAGGGGGTAATATATTGACATGGATAAAAGATTGGCTAGGGATTGAAGGGATAGTTGCCAAATTTGCTGATGATACAAAGATTGGTAGGAAAGTAAGTTGTGAAAAGTTCATAAGGAGGCTACAAACAGATATAGATAGGTTAAGTGAGTGGGCAAAGATCTGGCAGATGGAGTTTAACATGGCAAAATGTGTAACTGTCTATTTTAGAAGAATAAAGGAGAAGCATATTATCTAAAAGGTGAGAGATTGCAGAGCTCTGAGATGCAGAAGGATCTGGGTGTCCTAGTGCATGAATCTCAAAAGGCTAATATGCAAGTACAGCAAGTAATTATTAAATACTGTATCCCATGGGATCTCACTTTTCTGACCAGTCTGCCATGTGGGACCTTATCAAATGTCTTACTGAAATCCATGTAGACAACATCCACTGCACTGCTCTCATCAATCCTCCCTGTTACTTCCTTAAAAAAATTCTATTATGCTAGTAAGACATGATCTTCCTGTAGCAAAACCATGCTGATTATCCCTGATCAATTCGTGCCTTTCTAAGTGACAGTTTATCCTGTCTCTCAGAATTGATTCCAATAATCCTCAAAGCATCTGCTATTTCCTCCCTGGCTTCCTTTTGCAACCTGGGATACAATCCATCTGGCCCTGGTGATTTATACACCTTCAAGGATGGCAGTCTTTCCTGTACTTTCTCTCTCATTATGCTTATTGTACATAATATTTCACTCTCTTCCTCTTTAACTAGAGTGTCTGCATCATCCGTCTTCTTAATGAAAGCAGAGACAAAGTACTCATTGAGAAACCTGCCCACGTCTTCAGCATCAATGCATAAGTTACCATGTACACCTCTGATAAGCCCTATGCTTTCCTTAATTATCCCCCTGCTCTTAATGTAATGTTAAAACATTGTTCGGTTTTCTTTGATATTACCTGCCAATATTTTTTCATATCCTCTCTGCTTTTCTAATTTCCTTTTTTACTTCACCCCTGTACTTTCTATACTCTTCTAGGTTTTCTACAATATTAAGCTTTTTGTGATCGTCATAGGCTCTCTTTTTCTGCTTTATCTTGGCCTGTATGCTTCTGGATAACTAGGGGACTCTAGATTTGGCAGTACCATCCTTTTTCTTTGTGGGGACATGTCTATACTGTGCCCACAAAATGGGTCCCCCACTGCTACTTAATCCACTTTATTTCCTAAGACTAAATCTAGAATTGCACTCCCTCTTATTGGGCTTGTTATTTGCTGGCTGAAAAAGTTTTCTTTGACTAGTGGCAAAAGAAAGAAATATAAACTGCTAATTTCTAACTCTGTAGCTTAAGCTCTACCCCTTCTTAAATCCCTATACACACGCATAAAAGACACATAAGACACACAAAAACACAGGGCAGGACTTTGCCCTTGGCGAGGGCGGGCGGGAAGTCAACCACTGCCCGTGATCTGCACCGCACCGTGATTTTACACGAGCGGGCCAATTAAGGCTCTCCCAGTGTGGATTGTGAGCAGCAGCGCTCAGTGCTATCTGTGCAGGTGGGGGAGGAGGGCAAGTGGACCTAGTGCAAACTTGGCACATGTGCGTGAAAGAGCACTTCAAACTCCCTGAGGCACAGAGCTGCCTCAAGGAGATGAAGCACTGTTAAAAAAAACTAATGAACAAAATAAAAATGTCATAAAACATGTCCCTTCTTGTGAATCTGTCACATGAGCAGGAACATGTCTTTAATTCAAGTGTAAAATTTTTATTTTATTTTTATTTGCTTTGGGAAACCTCTCCCTGCCTGTGGATGAGGTTTCCTAAAAAGTGCAAAGGCCACTTGGCGTTTTAGCTTGCCTGCCAAAGGTTGGATGGGAAGTGTAAATTTGAATTTAATTACCTTTTTAATGGCTTTAATAGGCCTTTAAGTTGTTGGTGGGTGCGCTGCAGACTCTGCCGCCCGCCCGTCGAATGAAATATCGTGGGACTACGCGATGACGTTGGGACACTTACCTGACCTCATTGTGCGTCATTTTATGCTCCACCAGTTCGGGTGCGCACGCCCCCACCGAGCTCAATATTCTGCCCATGGATTTTGGGGGTGGGTTAAAACAGTTCGATAGTACCAATTCTGGAATACAGGATTCAATGGGTTGATTTTGATCGATGTCTTCCAAATTGCTTTCAGTTCTTGTTGATGACATAAGGTGGTCTTCTAGCAATTTCAGTCTGTAGATCATCGTTTGAGTACTTGCCTTTCAATGTCTTTAACATTGATTTTCCCCTATGTCTTTTGACAGGGGTTTTCAGAGAGACAGAGAAAGCAGGTTATAGAGATATGAGGAAAAAAAGCCAGCTAGCTATTATTGTGGAATTACTGGAATCTTCCATGCACAGGATAAAGAGGTTTTAGGTCTTGTTCCTTTCAGACTATGAGCTATTCTGCTGCACTGTCCTCACACAAAGCCTGGTCACCTGGTCAGGAGCCAATCAAAACATTGTTGCCAGGCAGCTCCATTGGCCCAGCTACCTTCCAGCACCATCCTTTGTCTTTCATGGCACAGTCTGTTCCAGGACTGCAACATTATACACATCTCTCATCCTGTTCCAGTGGACATGTCTTTCAAACTGCAGCCATTATAATCTTAATCCACAGCCCATAAGAAAATAAAAAGATATGTTTTTTACAATAGTCCACCAGAAATAAAAATATATGTTCTAAGGAATGTCCAACAACAATGTCCAACATTCGATGTGATTCCATGTTTCGACAACATTTGCTAAGTAATACTCAGTGTGCTAAGAATTACGCTGACAACCAATTTAAGATTGTCAGTCGGGCTTGCAGTGTGGTGCATTTGCGTGTACTGAAAGCTACATATATTAATATACAGGTTCCTATTCTTTGCAGACAGAAAGAATATGTACAGACATTGCACCTGTTTCAGCTAAACAAAATAAGTGACAGCCATTCGCAGACTCATTCCTCAGGCAGGGTCAAGCTGCCTTGTTTAAATCTCAAACAATGCTTGTCAATTAACTGCCAGTTACCATCAATTGGTGCATTGTCTATGGCAATGCCTCTACCAATCAGCGCCCACTTGCCAGCCAATCAGTGAGAAGCCGGAGATCGCTGGAAATCCCACTGCTTTGGCAGCCTGGCTGGCTTCACCAAGGGAGAACAGGACGTAAATGTCTGCCTTGCTAAATAGATGTCCAATAATTGTTTGGGAGTACAGAACTTGAGTATTGCTGAAAAAAGAGACATGTCTAAGTTTTTCTTCTTGCACTCATGCAGTATAAATTGTTGTTTTCTTTTTATATTGGTATTCTTGCGAAATCTCCTGATGAGTGCAAGAAGAAAAACTTAGACATGTCTCTTTTTTCAGCAATACTCAAGTTCTGTACTCCCAAACAATTATTGGACATCTATTTAGCAAGGCAGACATTTACGTCCTGTTCTCCCTTGGTGAAGCCAGCCAGGCTGCCAAAGCAGTGGGATTTCCAGCGATCTCCGGCTTCTCACTGATGTAGGGCGCCATCAACTGCACGCATGTGGATTGAAGAGCTCCCTGGCAGCAGCTACTACAATTCATCAACAGAAAGTTCAACATACAGCTGATCTGTAACCACCAGAAGCAGATTATGCATGTCTGTGATATACCCTGGGAATTCCCATGACACTTACATCTTGAGTCATTTGCAGGTGCCACAGATCTTCAACGGCCCTCAGCGCAGCCAGAGTTGGCTCCTTGGTGACAAAGGCTACCCCCAAAGGATGCGGCCAATGACTCCAGTTCGGTGGCCACAGAGTGGTCAGGGGAGAGGTACAGTGCAGCTCATTTTGCAACATGCTCCTTGATTGAGCAGCCCATTGGCATGTCGAAGATGTTTTTCAGATGTCTGGACCGATCAGGTGGCGCTCTCCAGTACTCTCTCTAGATGGTCTCCCACGTCTTGTGCTCTACTCAACCTGGCACTCCAAAAAGGGATGACTTGCCAGACGGAGAGGTGGAGGAGCTGTACGTCTCCTCCAATGGAGAGGACGTCAAAAGGGCTGAGCTAGATGAGGGTGAGGAAGTTGAGTCTCTAGAGAACGAGGCCACAGCATGGGCCATGAGATCATTGTAACCACAAGTTTTCAAAATGATGATGATGATTAGCTCATAGGTGCCTCTTTCACCTGTGCCCTCCATGCAGGCTTGACATTAACACCTTCCTTCCTATCTTCAGCATTTCAATGAAGGACATCAGTCTCTGACTGAGTAGGTACAATCTTGCATGATGATGGCTTCATCCTTGGAATGTTAGGCAGCCTTTGGAGCATGTGGGCATTCTGTCATGGGATAATAACTTCTCCAGCATGCTCTATGAACAGAGTAGATATGGAGAGCTGTCCTCCAGCTTCTCGCCAACATTTCACTGCATATGGCAGGCTTCAAGAGGCAGGAGCAGCACTGAAAACAGTGCACTCATGGCAGTATGCCTGGACAATGAGCATTCACTGGTTCTCGCATTGATGTCTGAGGTCTGATCTGAATCTGGACTGTGGCATCTCTCCACAAGATTAGTATTCTGGCCTCATCATCATTCCTAGTCCCCAGCATGAGATCGTTCTTTAAGATGCGGTGATCTGTCACTCTTGGTCATGGGTGCGAGCCTGTGAGTCAGATAAACTCTCTGTGCACAGAGAGAGCTTCAACAGCACCATCATCTGATCATTGGCAAACACTCATGACCCAGCCTTCATCTGAAGTATCCCAAGTTCCCATCCAGCCTTGTCTTGGCATCTGCAGGCTGGAAAATGGCAACACTGCTGAGGTGCAACACCTTTAAGAGAATGTGAGCAGATTTACCATGTGACTGTATTACCCAATTGTTCTGTAGCAGTGGCTACATTGTTAATCAGTAGTTTTAAAAAGGGGTCACCTGTTACACTTGTATGACCTTGGTTCGAGAAGCACACGTGTTTGTGCTCTGTTGCTTATATGAATAAACAGCATGTGTTTTACCTCACAACGGTCTCTTCACCTAAATTGTTTAGTTTACTAACGAACCCCTCAGTAGATAGGTCTGCAACTGTGTTCGCTAAGAAGAGCGAACCCATAGTAACAACATAACAACTGTACTTAGGTATTAATTACTTATCTATTTAAAAATAAAGAACACACATCAGTTTTGTTCTGATTCCATTTGAGGCCTCCACATTTTCATTCCAGAAGTTCTCAGATATCAACATGGAAACAAGGCACACTGATGGCTTTGGAATGATCAGATAACCATGTCGATTGCCCATTACAGATCTGGCTCAGTGATTATGTCAAGCCACACCTTCAGTTCCAGAGCGACATCCTCCCATTTAATAGTCTGGCATCTGGGGCCTTGACACACAACTCTAATTTCGCATAGTTGTTGCCCTCCAGCATGCATTTCAGGAGTCACCAAGTGCTCGCTAGGTCCAAAGCTCTGCAACGGGTGCCGTTTAAATACGGCACCTGGAAATATGAGCTCATGAGGCAATGGCAGGGTGGACGAATCTCGGCCCGCCCCACCATGAGATACAAGATGAACTTATGAGAAAAAGAGAGATAAAGGTGACTGAAATATAAATTGTAAAGAAAATTATTTTTTTTTAAATTCCCAACAGTGGTTGAAGTCTGAGGAAATGAAACTCCACAGTAAATTTTCCGTACTAGAGACATTGTTTGGCGGTAATTAACACTTACCGCACCATTAAAAAATCACTTACGGTCTAATTGACAAGGCCAAACTTTTTCTGGCATATTTAGTAGGCATCTACTGGGTAATTAATGCAACTTCATTTCCTTCATGTATCGAATGTTGAGTCACTCAGTGAAATACTTTTATAACAAAGCTTCTGGAGGAGCATGGCAACTCTGATGGCAACTTCCTGATTGCTGTGTTTAACTGCTTGCACAGAGCCAGAGGTTGCTATCCAATCTATTCATAATAACAATGAATAATTTGATGCAAAATCTGGGCTGATATTTGTCACTATCAAAATATGAGAATAAATCAGAAATCCGATTCAGATTGAAATGTTGCATCTTTAACAATGTCAGAGACTGCAGTATGAATAGATAAGGTACATTCAGCACTGTAACAATTTTGTAAATTTCTTCAACATCCAACTTTGCAATCTATCAAACATTGTTTTTTGACGCATATCATTCTTGAGGTTCTTTTTCCTGTTGCAGATAAAAACGCGAAGATAAATTACAGCCAGGCAAGATAAATTGCTTAAGGAGACTTTTGATATTTTACAGACTGAGGGCATTCAGACAGACTTGTAAATTGATATTTATTTAGTTTATTTGGCTTAACACGTTAAGCGCTTGTCTTGGTGGACTTTGACTGAAAAAATAAATGTTATAATTGCTATAACTTTAAATTTTCACTTGGGGTTTCTTCAATGAACAATCAGATGCTTTACTTTGAGCTTGACATTTTTCTGCTGTCCTCTTCCTCAAAAATAGTAAATGAATTCCAATATAGAAGTGATATATTTAATATGATACATGACAGATAGAAAAAAAACTTAAGTTTTATTTGTTTTATTGAACCATGCAAATTTCTAATTTACCGAATATGAGAGTAACTGGCATCTACATAGGCACAATGGGGCAACTGGCCTCCTGTATTGCAATTTCTATTAGAGTCCATATAATATCCAATGTTAAAATAAAATGATGCAGATATGTATTTTATGATATGGCAGGAAATATGCCCATTTAATGAATATATCAAATCAAATTGTCAGAGCACTCCTTAACAGTGAGAAACAGTCTCTATAAAGAGTTAAGTGCAAATTTCAAACACAGTTCAGCTCACAATTTGTCAGAGGCTTTTCACTTTGTGGAACTGCACCTTATCTCTGTAAACCATCTACAGTGGATAAATTACAAAACATGGATTGTTTGACTTGTTTTATCTTTACCTCAGTGCTGTTGAAAGGAATCAGCTAATCGTTCAATCTGCCTTCACAGCAGATTTCCTATATTTTCAATATAGCAGTAATAGGATCTATTTTCAAATGTCTGCACTACCTCGTTCATACCACTATCTTGACTTCTTTCAGAGATGCAAGGCCACTGGTTTCTGATGCTTCTTTTTCCAAAGCTGATGAGTGTTTTTTTTGAGTAATTGCACATGTAGATGATCAAATTAAAAACAGCAAGCAGGTTGGAATCTGCAGCAAAGCAGCTGGCAGCTAGCAGATTGCTTATCAACAAAAATATCCTGGCTAGAAGATCACTATCAAAGTGAGTGAGCAACAACTGAAGCAATGGCTGGACCAGCAGCTTCATGCTTATTTAAAAGATATATATACTACATTTTTGGCTGGAGTTTAATGGCTGATAAGGATTCTCACGAAAAGGTGTCTTCTTTAAACCTTATCTATAGAAGTCATCAAAGCATATTGGGTCACATCATAGACCTTTTAATTGAAAGCCCAAACCCTGAATTAACAGGAGTCATTTAAAAGCAACTGTAGCTAGAACCTTTAGCATAAAGTGAAAATCAGACATGGAGAGAAGAGAGTAAAACTTGATTAGTTGATTTGTATAAAGAGTTAGAAGATCATGAAAAAATATAGTTTAGTGCAAAGAAACACATATACACACACCAAGACATGCTTATATAAACTTATACATGTCAACACACATACATGTACACACCTATACACATAAGCACACATACATAAACAGATAAACATCAGCCCACATGTACATAAACATGCACAAATCAACACACACATAAACCTACGTACAACAGATTCTTCAAGACATTGACGTCCTTGGGGAGCTTGCTCATTTAGGCCCTCCATGCTTCTTAGTAAGGCGAAGTTGTGCAGCATGCTGTGGCTCTGGCTGGACTATATTTAATGATGGCCCCATATCCATCTTGACACCTGAAACATGGGGCAGAATATTCCCGTTGTTGTGCGAGGGTGGGCCCCGCATGTCCGTGGGTAAAATGACGTGTGGTGACAGTGGGCAAGCGAAATTTCGCTGGACGGGCACATGATGATGTCCAATGTGCACCCGCCATTAATTAATGGGCCACTTAAGGCCCTTGAGTGTTCAATTGACTCCGATTCTTCAGCGCCCATGCAATCTTCAGATCGGCGCATGGGAGCAACTGGCAGGCTGGTAGGACACATTTGTATTAATCTCATCCAGGGGTGGGATAAGAGGGCTCACTGGGGTCATGAGTGCGCACTGTCGAGTATTTATTTTTGAAAGTTTTTCAAACTTGCCTGTGTGATCTGCAGTACTTCAAAACACATACCAGCTGTTTTTTCTGCACTCTTAACCTTCAGGTCAGCACTCTGCAGTGAGGAATCTTTTCTGGGCCAGCAGGTTTCAGGAAGCCTTCCCTTAGCCTGGGAATGGGAGCTGAACTGTCCACTGGAGGCAGCTCCTCTGAGGAAGAAGGGAGGGCTAGAAGGGGGAGGAGGTCAGGAGTGTACATTCAGCCTCCAGGGGAGCCACTTTGGGAGGACAGGCGCAGGCACAAGGGAAGCAGGGCCAACAGGAAGTCCAAGGTGGAAGGGGCCGCAGATCATGCCACTGTCCTGCTGCCAGGTTATACAGGTGGTGGAGCAGCTACCTCAACATGTCTGAGGTGCAGTGCCGAAGGAGGCTCCTTCTCTCGAGGGAGACAGTCAACTATATCTGTCAGGTAATTGGGCCTGAGATCTCCCCTAACTGTATGAGTGGGATGTGGGACACCCCATGCCAGTGGCTCTAAAGGTCACAGCTGCCCGCAACTTCTATGCCTCTGGTTCCTTGCAGGGCTTGGTGGGTGATCTTTGCGGTGTCTCCCAATCAGCTGTCCACACTTGTGTCAAGCAGGTTACAGATGCTCTCTTTAGGCGTGCATTGACCTTCATGCACTTCCGCTGAGACCAGGCAAGCCAGACACAGCGAGCCAGAGGCTTTGCAGCGATTGCTGGCTTCCCCAGCGTCCAGGGTGCAATGGACTGTACACATGTGGCCATCATGGTGCCAGCAGGTGAGCCCGGTGCCTTTGTCAACAGTACGGGCTTCCATTCAGAAGGTGGCTTATGATGCCTCTCTGCCATCCAAGAACAGAAGCTGAGCAGCAGTACAGTAGGAGCCACGCCTCCACAAGGGCTGTGGTGGAGAGAGCCATTGGTCTTCTCAAGATGTGCTTCCGATGCCTGGACCGCTCAGGGGGTGCACTCCAGTACGCCCCAGATCATGTCTTGTTGATAGTAGTTGCATGCTGCGCTCTCCACAATCTTGCGCTAGAAAGGGGGGGATGCAGTGGATGATGAAGGCGTCGACGCAGTGGCTGCAGCTGCACACGATGAGTCCAACAGTGAGTCCGAGGATGAGCGTGCACAAGGAAATGCTGAGGGGGTAGATGTTGACCTGGGCATACTCCATGGAGGCAGGGACACCCGGGAGGCTTTAATCCAACAGAACTTCAGCTAGCACACCACTGATGGTCCACCAGGACAAGCCTGGGCTGTTGGCTCGATACCTGACACCTAAATGCAAAATCAGCCAGGTTAGCAACAGTAACTAAGGGCCTTGTTAATAAAGCTGAATGTCCAACAAAGCACTCATTATAGTTTTGGAAACCATACACATGCAGAAGAAAAGCACCCTCAGCCATGGAGACATATCTGAATTTAGTATGTCAAGCAAAGCAACTTATTACAAAAAAAAGACAATAGTGTTACAAATCAAATAAAATCATAAGGGCCTTATCCCGGGCCAACGCAAAAGTACCAGTGAAAAACCAGTGGCTTTTGTTTCCTGGTGCTACGTCTTGGTACCGCCCCATCGCTCAGAGTGGCATTTGAGACTGTCTGCTGACTCTGCAGTCCTGTTGGCCTTGATGACCTTGGTGGTCATCGTCTGGCCTGTGGAGCCTGTGCTGGCCCTGCCTGGGAGGGAGTTGCCAGTTCCACAGCTGGCATTTCCCCAGTTGTTGCAGCTTCACCGGATGAAACTGTTAATTGGAGAGGGGCGGAGGAGCTGCCGCCCTCAACCAGAGCATCCTGAGAGGAGCTCGCATAGATGACAGGCAGCTGCTGCGCTGATGTGATGTCGCTTTGGACCTCCCTGCTCACTGTGGATGGATGGGCACCGAGCTGGGAAACTTGATGCCCACATCTTCTCCCACATTGACACTGACTAGCTGAGGTCAAAGCTGATGTGAGGGCTTGCTGGTCCGAGCACATCCCTAGGAAGTCCTGGGGGGTCTCCTGGAGGAGCCTCTCCATGAGAGTTGCCACTCCCTCCATGGAGGATGCATGGCGCTCAGACATGTGGCTCATTGCTTCGGCGAGTGTCCACGTAGACTCCTCCACCACGGAGACCAAGCCAAGCGTAGCCTTGTGTATCTCCTCCAGATGCTCCCACACACCGGGCCACATTTCCTGCACCTGCTGTGTCACGGACAACTCCAGAGGCACATCATCAGGCACCAACTGAGCATGTGCCTGGTCTCCTGCAGTTCCTTGACTGCCAGCACCATGGGCACTCTCTGTCTCTGCCAGCATCTCTAGCAACAGTGAAGTGCCCTCACTGCTGTGCACAGGGACACTAGCCGTTGTTCTAATTCCCACCGAGGTACTAACATCTGTGCTGATGCCTGCCTCGCAGAAATGGTGCGACACTGGTGAGACTTCAGGCACCTCAGGTGTGAGAGGGGGCCTCTGATGCTCCTCCTCCCCGCCCTGTTACAATGATGCTGAAAGGAAGAACAAGGGCAGCAGATCACTTAGCGTGGAGATAATGCCAAATCCATCCCTGTCCCCTAGATCATTGTGCGCTCACCTCAGCCTTGCCGACACCAGTGGACCTGGGTGCATGGCACCTCTCCAGATCCAGGGCCTCCTGCTCAAAACGGCTTAGAATGGCAATCTGCACCTGGCTGCCGCCAGCCCTCGCGTGCTGTATCAAGTAATGAGCATATTCTTCTCCTGAAAATGAGAGAAGAGCATTGATTAGTGCAAATTGCACATGGACTCTGTTTGCGCACAGCCCACCCCAACCAGAGTGGGACATATCAGGGCACCCGTGCCTCGTCTCCCCACTGCTGCTGAGCACTCATACAAAGATGCTAGGCCTGCTCCCCACCCCTCACCCGCACTCTGGACACATGCTGCCTACGTCACATTAGGTACCACACAGTATATCCTTCCATAGCAAGGAGATGCAAGCACGTGGAGTGCAGAGAGCAGCAGATGGTTCATTGTTACACCACATTGAAGCTCCCCTCCCACCATCCCATCACCCTGACTAGGACATGTCCTGGTATTCCAACACAGCGCAGCTCCCCCAGGTTGCCCCCGCACCAATCATATGGGACTCAATGTAACACATGTTGTTAGGGCAAAACACATCTCTTCATCACCTCAGGCTGACCTCAGCATGGGCAATATCTGCTTGCCCACCCAGCAAAGGACAAATGCTGTCAATGATTCAATGCAGTCACGACACACTGACTTGCGGGTGTGGGGGGGTTGAGGGGGGTGGCAGCAGACCTGCTGGGATAAATGCCCAATGCCAACATGGTATTCACCATGCCAAAGTGCAAGGACACTGGATCCAGGTGCGCTGCACCACGTTGTGGGAACGCACCACTTCTACCACCTCTTCCCAGACACATTTCGTCACATAGGGGGGCCTCCTCCTCCCATCCTGGGGGACCAGCACTCCTGCCTTGCTGCCACTTCCTTGAAGAGGTCAGCAAGGCAGTCATTGAAAAAATGAGGGGCACACTGGCCCCCCGCCCTACCCTGCAGCTGGCCTATCCCGCTGCCCTACCCTCCGGCCTGGCCTGTCCCACTGCCCTACCCTCCAGACTGGCCTGTCCCGCTGCCTTACCCTCCCGATTGGCCTGCTCACCAGGAGCCCTCTGCTGTGGCCTTGCACATACTGTTGTGAGCAGCCTAGAAAAGGCTGCCAAGCCTTCATTTAAACTTTCAGGGTTGCCATTGATCCCGGCGGTCTGTGCACGCCTGCCGCCACCTGCCACTCTCGCTATCCTCGGGAGTCGAAAAATACGCTGGGTGGGCCTTAATTGGCCCACCCGTGTAAAATGGCGATGTGGACCTGATCGTGGACGAAAATTGGGTCTGAGCTCATCTGCTCCCGCTCCGCTCTGCTCCCCTCACCAACTGGAAAATTCAGGCTATGATTTCAACTTACCAATAGAATAGCTGCTAACAATTTGTTTTTTGCACAAATGTCAGCTTTTCAGCATCTATTCACGGCATTCTTGTGAGAAGTGAGGAAACCATTAATTTAGCAAACAATGCCTGGTGAGAGTGTGCTTGATGAATTGTATAAAAGCAGGATCAAAGGGCATAGTGTTTTTTGGATTACTGCAGTGGACTCATTAGGAGCATCAAACACTTTAGCTAATTTTGCAGCCAGCTGCACCAGGGAATTCCTTCACTCTTAATGTTGGCAATGTGGAAGGGATGTTCAACTGGACAGGTTTCATCAGCCATAAGAGTGTCAGCTGATCCTAACCCCAGTTTGTTGAAAGTGTGAATAAAGCAAAGATTTCACACACCTCTTTCCTGGATTGATGGGCTGTAGAGGATGTCTACAGTAGAGGCCTTATGGTTGTCAGGTCCAGAGGTGAGGAGCAGTCAAGGAAACAGGGAGGATTGCCTGGTGTTTTTAAGGCACTGATGGGGTTTGTGGAAAGCCATTTCCAACCATTTTGGTGGCTTCCTTGCTGAGTGACGGTCTTAAATTTAAATTGTAATTGGTTCTGGATCAATTATTAATTTTAGAGCTGAGATGTACAGCTTTTGATTAACCAAAGATATTCAGGGATATGGGGCCCAGGTGAGGTCACAGGTCTGCCATTGGCTGGAGGAGCAGGCTCAGGGGGCTGAATGGCCACCTCCGGTTCCTATATTCCTTCTTTCAGACTTTGCAGCAGGAGTAATTGTCAGAGGTGGCAACCCTGGCTAATCCCACAATCAAACAGCACAGGGGGCAATTCGGCCCATTGTGTCAGGGCCAGCAGGGCAGAGGGTGCATCACGTGGTTTATTGTGGCTGCAGTGAGAGGCAACAGCCTCAAGGGGCGTCAGAAACACCATGGGGGCGGGGGTGGGGAAGGGGGAGGGGTGGGTAGAGAGGAGGGGGACAGGGGTGAGGGAGGGTGGGGAATTGGCCGTTTTAGCATGGGTTAATGCTTTAGTAAGTAATAAACAGCCTATCATTGGTTACACCATTGTGGCCAATCAAGGATACAGCTGATTCAGGGTCAGGATCATGCCAATTAATTTTTTGTATTACAAAGGACATTTTTACGGCCATGTCAGCAATAGGTTTGGTGCATCTCATGTAGACATTGGGAATATTATGGCAGAGTAACGCAATGTCTGTGTGATGTGTTCATACTATCAGATTCAATTATGTGTCTGAGGGTCCTTTAATGAAGAAAAAATCTGAAGAACAAATAAATGAGGATCTCTCCCTTGGTCTGTTCAAGCTCATAGTGAAGGAAACAATTTAGATGAAACAAAACCTCTGCAGGTTCCATGGTGGGGAGCCACCACAGAAGGACTTTGTGAAACCACCATGCCCAGTTTATTGGTGCATTCATGAAGAATGTTCCCTCTTACGGTCACAGTATTTCATACGGTAAACAACAGCCACTAGGATTTAATTTCACAGAAAAACAAACTGAATTGTGAAATATGATCTCGAAACACTAATAGAGAATCATGAAATCAAATTTAATAACAAAATTTAATTTATGCAATTAATTTGGAGCGTTGACCTTTATTCTAGGCTGTGTATGTTAGTTTGTTCTGGAAGTTTAATGCAGTGGTATACTTTACTATTATTTTGGTGCATGAGTGAAGCCGAAATTACCAATGACCAGCTCGTGCCTTGGCAATCTGTACAAGTGTTATCAGCCAACTTTGATTGCACTGAAGGCACCCAGAGACTTGCCATTCTGGATGAAAAAATCTTGGCACAGTGGAAAGTTTTAGAAAGAAGATCCTAGAGAAGGAAGCTTTCACTTCATTGATTCAACCCTTTGGGTCAGTGAATAGACCATTTTCCTGTTGACATGGAATCTTGTAGCATAGAAAGAGATCATTTGGCCATTCATATCAGTTCTGATTCTCAAAGAGCTATCAAATTGGTTCCACCCACCCTGCTTGGCCCTGCAATTTTCCCCCCTCCAAGGATTTTGCCAATTTTCTTTTGAAAATTATTAATTGAATTTGCTTCTAGTTCATGGTAACTTTACTGTAGAAAAGAAAATTCTTTTCATGTCACCTCTGGCTCATTTGCAGCATTGGGTAGCATTGATCCAAAGATATATGTCACATGGTCTAATCTATTAATCCTTCAACCTTCCTGAATTTGCCCTCTCTGTGGAATTGTAGTTATTCATTATTATTGTCCAAGGGGAGCAGTACAGCTGCACACAGCAGTTTAGCGAAAGCTACTGATGTCTCCAATAACAAAAACGTTAAGGGCAGTTGTGACTTAAACACCCAATAGCAGTGTTCCTAACTCTGGTGGAGCAATGTATAGTCCCAGATGTAGCATATTTTTTTTAAAAAACATTATTCCTTTGTGAGATGTGAATGGTTTTGGCAATGCCAGCATTTATGTCCTAACCCTAATAGAGAACGTAATACTGAGCCACTTTCTTGAACCTCTGCAGTCCATGTGGTGAAGGTGCTCCCACAATTCTGTTAGGCAGGGGGTTTAGGGGTTTTGGCCCAGCTCAACAAACAGCAATGTATTTCAAAGTCAGAATAGTGTGTGACTTGGGGAAGAACTTGGAAGTGGTGGCATTATCCTGCTTGCCCTTCTGGGTGGTAGTGATGTGGATTTCGGAGGTGTGCAAGAAGCCATGGTGAGTTGCTGCAGGTACATTTTGTAGATGGTACACACTGCAGTCATATTGTGTCGATGGTGGAGGAATGAATAATTAAGGTGGAGGATGGATTCAATCAAACAGGATGCTTTTGTCCTGGTAGGGGTTGAGTTTCTGGAGCGTTGTTGGAACTTTTTTCATCCATGGACGATGTTCCAACGTACTTCTGACAAGTGCCTTATTGTAATGAAAGGCTTTGTGGAGGCAGGAAGTGAGCCACTTGCTGCAGAATATTCAGCTTCTGACCTGCTCGTTTATCTTGTTAGTCCAGTTATATATCTGGTCAATGCTGATCCACAATGGTAAAGCCATTGAATGTCAAGGGGAGTTGGTTAGAGTCTATCTTATTGGAGATGGTCAATGCCTGGCATTTGTGTGGTACATTTGGTTGCTTGCCACTTATCAGCCCAAATTTGGATATTGCCCAGGTCTTGATGCAAGTGGGCATTGACTGCTTCATTATCTGAGGAATTGTTGAATGGAACTGTAATAGTTTCCTTTAGAAATGACAGAAAATATTGTTCCTCGGACAGATTTGTACATACTACCTGGCAGGTGAGTGCAGTCTGTGAGGGCCCAGGTTGGCAGCTCTTTGTTGCTGTTCTTTGCAATGTACATTGTCTGCAAAATGGGAGACGAACTGGAAATTTGCACACATGTAGATTGGAAAATAGTTGCCATCAACAAAAAAAATCCAATGAAAAAATAGGCTTTAAACCAACAATTGGCTTTTCACACTTAATAGGCCCTTAAAATTTCAATGGGTGCGCAGCCAACTACAGCGCGCGCCTGCCGAATGAAATATTGCAATAACGTCTGACATCATCTGTCATTTTACGCGTTGGGCCTGCTCCCGCACACTGACCAGAAGATTCTGTCCATGGGGTGAAAGTGACTACACATAACATAATTTGTAGGTTGTTCCTGCAGTTAGTGAAAATGGAGAGGCATAAAACTGCCCGGAGATTTACTGTCATGAAACTGCCAAATTTAACAAATTAGTTCTTTTTGATTTGTACCCATAAATATTGCAAAAATTTTAAGCAAACCCAGGCTCATGTGCTTGAATAATTCTTGTCATCCTGGAGAACAAGTTTATTTGATCCTTTCAAAAAATAGGCCTGATGGGGGAATGACACATTAAGCATATATGCAGGAAGTTACAGATTACTTGGCACCACTGCATTGTTAATCTTTTAGGAGATTAACACAAAGATCTGATAAAAAATGTGTCTGAATAGAGAAATTAAGCTTCCATTTAAATGTTCTTATAACTGGATTTTATTGTCCATCTTCCTAATACTTGTGGAAATTTGGGTCTTATCAGTTTTGTGAAAGACAGTTGAAGATATCATTCATATTTCTTCATGCCAAGACAGCTATTGCTTTCATCTTAAAAGCTATCAGCATTCCATCAAAATCAAATACTAAAGGTTACTCATATGATTATTTTCACACTGGAGATCAAATAAATGACCGAATCATTTCATGATGTGTCATGTAATAGGCCATATATTAGCAAATACCCAAACTTTAAACTCTAATTGAAATCAGCTCTGCTGCAAAATTATGAAACATAAAAATAACTTATCAACGAGACAGATTTTGCAGTAAAGCTAATGGTGAGGTTAACTGTTTACTGTTACTAAAGGTGAATTGGACCTATACAACTAAATGTGTAAATTAGAAAGTTGCTGTCCGTCATGTCCTGCTCCTCCAGACAGTGCATGATAATAGTATCTTGCTGTCTGACTTCCTATTCAAGTGTATTGAACAGTGTGAGGCTGCTGCATTTAGTTGACATACTTGCGCTTAACATGCCAAAAATAGTTAGGGGTTGACCATTCCAGTGCATTTATTCATGTTGAGTGTTAATTACTGTAAACAAGCTCTCTAGCACTGATAATTAACTAAATATGGGGTCTCATTCTTTCCAATTTTAATTACTAATGGCAAGTTAAAAAATGTAAAACATTTTCTAAACTTTTTATTTGCTTCGTTTATCTCTCTGTTAAACCAATCATTCTTTACCTCCCTTTATTTTGCTTTCTATCTCTGATTGGATAAGGAGACAGACAGTTGCTTGGCCTGTTTACGCAGGTTCCACATGCTCCGCATTACTTTAAAAAAAATAGTTGATTCACTGCAGCGTGAAATCCCATAACAAGCTTAAGTGTTAAGCACAGTGTAACAAATATTCACTGCTGACCATAAAATCACGTCCAATAATTTTATTAAAGTATGCAACATGCATGTTTTATATATGTCAAGTTTGATGAAGTTGGCAGTATTTTTCATTATTTAGCAGCTGTTATCGGGAAGAGCTTTAAGTTTTGAGCTATGTAACAAAAAAGAAAATAATGTGTTGTGTTGAGATTTTTGTGGCAAAAGTTTACTGTAGCGTCACGAACTCTTCAGGCTTGTGTGTTATCAATTATTGAATGTTATGTATGGTTGTTCTATTTTGCAAATACCCATATGTTATGAAACTTGTGCTGTGTGATCTAAAGCAATGATAGAACACATGAAAAATAGATCTGGCAAAAACTTGATTTTCATGCTTACTACAAATAATGAAGTCAGTTCATTTAGAGCTTTGCAACTGGTCTAAGCATTTCACAAGTCTTAAGCATTACAGTTATATTTACTTCTGGAAAATTGAACACAGCCGTTAATGTTGGGCAAATTATTTATTTCTCTATTAACAATGATTTCTAAATAGATGGAAGATTTGAAGTGTTGTATCTGTCACAGAGTGACACAGAGATCAAATGGAGCTTCAATAAATCAGTGGGATAGACTTTTCTGAAAAACAGTATATGATTGATGCAAACTATTATTAATGTGCAAATTGGCCAGCAACTTGTAGCGATGAAGAGATACTCTGTAAATTGAAAATCACCTCAGGTTGCTGGCTGATTTGCTCCAATCTGTTATGACTTTATGAAAATGGTCATAAGGTCCCTAGGATATGCATAAATATACTATATTTGCATATTATTTTTTCATTAAGTGTGTCATAGAAAGTTATGCCTAGTAATGAACAATCTAAGTATCCTTTTAGCAAGGTAATAATTGTGAATAACTTCCAATCAACCTCTCTGGGCCAGAAAGTGAACAGTCATAAATGTGATGAGTCATTACTTCAGCTTGTGAATTATTTTAGGAGATTTTAAAAATGTTAAATTTTAAATTTAAAATTTTCTTTCTTGCTTTGCTTCTCTGGCTCTTTTTTCTTTCATTCCCTCTTTATTTTTCCTTCTCTTTCTGGTTTCACCTTGGACAGAATTTAATGCATCTCCCAGAAGTGAGAAATGAAGCGGGTGGGGCACTTAATTTTGTGGAAGGCAAAACGTCAGCTTTCCGGTGGTGAGATGAAACTTGGGAATTAAGTTTGGGATGGATTGTGGATCTTGGCAGCAAGTGGCAGGAACCCACTTTTGGTGTATTAGCATGCTATATACACTTACTAAAACACATGGTTGAAGGATTAAATTGTACCTTTGTGATTAAGTCAGCAGTAAATAAGAGACGTGCCTTCAGTCTCACAACTGGCTTAAAAGTGGTGTGCAGCAGGCAAGGAGTGAGTAGGAGTTGCTTTTCTTGCATGGGGAAATTTTGTGGACCAGGGAAAGGAGACGAGCTGTTGAATTGAGCTCACGTGGTGGTCCATGGAGGTCAGGGCATGGCTGGCCTTAGAAGGGAGAGTGGCAGTTTTCCAAGCAGGTTGGGGCTTGGCTGTTTGAAGGAGTGAGGTTGGGTCATGGCAGTCCTAAGAAGAGCCATGGGAGACAGAGGGATAGAGTTCGACAATAGGGGGAAAGTCAATTTTGACTGAAGGCAGACAAAACATGATAGATGGACGATCAAGGGTAATTGAGGACAGGTCAGTGGTGAGGTTGGGAGACTCAAGGGTTAAAGAGGGCAGGACAAGAGAGATAGGAGGAGGGTTGAGGATAATGCTTGGCAGATTGAGGGTGATGGAGGGCCAGAGCCAGGGTGTCGGTGAGAGGGAGGACGCAGCTTGATGGTGGATGGGGGCATCTCTAGATCGACAGATCATGTGTGGCTTGATGGTGACTACAGGCAAGACAAGGGTGATGAAAGAAGGGTTGAGAGTGATGGAGGGAAGTTCAAGGTGATTGAGGGAGGATGCAAGGATGAGGATTGTAGCCCCAGTGTCAGAGTGAGAGTGTCCAGGGACATAACTGCGACAACTAGAAGAGGTGGATGGAGACCAGATCGAGGAGGGAGTTGACCATGGTGGGCTAGGTGGAGCCAGCGTATGGTCAATGCATAGCAGTGGACTCCCCATTTAGTCATCAAGTCAGGAAGGAAGGCCAAACAGGCTTTGCTGACTAGATCTTTGCTGGCCTTCTGTCTGCAATTCACCTCAGGTAGACAAGGTGTGTCTTGTGCACCTACTGTTATTTGATGCTGTGGCGGGAGAGAGAGTAACCGGCAAGGGATAGTCCAGGGCCAGGCAGAGCGAATGGTCAGAAGGACAACAAAAGCTGGCATCAGCAAAGGGCCAGGAAGCTCAGGATGATGGCAACCAGGGGCCATTGTGATACTGAATGTGCCGAACATGGAGCAACTACGTGCAAATATCAGACGTAATTTCAAAGATGGCTGAGGATGTCATGACAGTCAGTCACTGACTTATGTCAGCTCCTGCAGAAAGATCTACAGCCCCATGGAATGAGAAGCAATTCCATGCCAGTAGCCTTAAAAGTCACCATGGCATTGAATTTCTTTGCCACTGAGTCTTTCCACGGGCTCCACGGGTCAGTCAGCCCATATACAGATATATAAGGGAGTTCATCAATGCCATGTTCAAAAGGACTGATGATTTTGTGAGATTCACCATGGACAGAAAGCCAAGCAGCTCTTGGATTTGGCTCTATAGCTGGATGTCCCCAAGTACTAGGGGCAATT
Source organism: Carcharodon carcharias (assembly GCF_017639515.1). Lineage (NCBI taxonomy): Eukaryota > Metazoa > Chordata > Chondrichthyes > Lamniformes > Lamnidae > Carcharodon > Carcharodon carcharias. The sequence goes on along the minus strand of NC_054469.1, from coordinate 175,703,389 downwards.
TGTTGCACACATGTGACGCTGAGAGCTGACTGGGAACAGCCAGCAGCAATCATAAACCAAAAGGGGTTTCATTCCACCAATGTGCAGCTGGTTTGTGACTCACTGAAAACGAATCCTGCAGGTGTGTGCTTACTTCCCAGGGAGCTGTCATGACTCATACATTCTCAGTCACTCTCAGGTGCCATAGCTGTTTTGCGCAACTGCAGGGTTGGAACCTTGGTCAGAGGGGATATCTTCAAAAGACCTGCCTGTGCAGAACCCACAAAGCCCAGTAGAGGAGAGGTACAATGCCTCCCATGCCTCAACAAGGCAACAAGAGAACAGACCATTGGATTTCTGAAGATGAGGGTCCGCTGTCTGGACCCCTAATGTGGAGCACTGCAGTACGTGCCACAGAGAATCTCTTGGATCATTGTGGTCTGCTGCCCCATACACAACATCATGTAGCAAAGAGGTGAGGAATTGCCAGTCAGGGAGATGGAGAAGCCGGAATCATCCTCAGAAGAGGATGAAGGGGAAGAATTAAAAGACCTGAGGGTGATGAGGCTCCAGCTTCTGATGCTGAGGCCATGGAGCTACACAGGTCCATGACACTCTTATGAAGTACTGATTTCAGCCAGAGTGAGGCCCCTGAACAATCTCTTGACTTCTGCCTCAAGAAATGTCAAAGTGGAAGTGCCATCCTGTTCAGTCCCTCCAGATCAAACTACAAGTCCATGACCTCTGGCTGAAAAGGCTGCAGGCCCTCAGCATGAACAAGACCATATGCACAGTCCCATCAAACCCCCACACACACTTCTGATTTAATAGTACATCACACATGACTCAGTCATATATGCTCCAATCCCAGCAAAGCTTTGTTAAGAACACCACGTGTGAACCTGCAAAATATGGAATGTCTCAGCTGTAGATGATACTGAAACAACAGCTTCTGAGGGTGATAAAGGGCTGAGCAACGTAAGTTGGCTTACCATTGTGGTACCAATCCCCTGACCTGACAAAGGTTGGCAAACATAGAAACCACCATATCTCAAGAGGCTCAAATTTGTCACTACCTCTGAGGCTCCACAATAAATGTTGTGTCCATAACCCCCAAAGCCATCATTAAGTTTCAAAAGCCCCAAAATGTCCATTCAATATGCATGAATAAAGTGCTTAAAACTATATATTTATACATATATTTACAATACCATGGAATGGTTGAACACCCATGCAACCTTTGTGCCTTTAGAAGGTTTCTCATTGACGTTTTCTATCACTATGCCTTGGTTAAACCCTGACATAAGGTGGAGGCAGCCGTTGAGTGCTATACCCCTAGGTGGTCATTCCCTGGTGGTCAGAAGTCTAGAAGGCTTTAGCCTGCTGAGGGTCTTCTGCATCCTCTTTGGCCTCACCTACTGGGGTCACTGGCAGAGGAGAGGAGGAACCCAACTCACCCTTGGAGCACCGTGAGATGATGCATCCAGGCTGGATTAATGGCGCTCTTCTTGTCTGTGTGTGATGGCATCTCCCTGACTCCAGGACAAAAAGGGAGGGAGATTGAGCTGCCTCATCCCGAATCTTGCTTAGCCACTGCTGTATACAGCCCATGGCCAGAGCAACGGAATGTAACTCCGAGTGCATATCTGGCAGTGACTGAGTGTTCTGCTGAACTTGATTCTTCAAGGTGGTCACCAACCGCTTGACGGAGGAAGTCATGCATTCGCATACTGGGGACATGATAGAACTCATGGCTTGGATGGATTCCTTCACCATTCACTCAAGGCTGCGCATAGCCTCTAGTATCTCTGCTAGATGTTCCCCTGCCTGTCTCTGTATTTCCAGCAGATTTCTTGTAGCCATACCCAGAGGCTGGTCATCAGCATGGGGCTCAGCATGGGCCTGGTCTTCAGCAGTCCTCTGACTGTAAGGGACCTCAGCTGTCACATCCTCCTTCAGCTGCTTGATTGGTGTGGACTCAGATGAAAGTAAACAAACTGCAGAAAGAAATGGAAGCTAGAGCTGAAGCATGGAGTAGCTACTTTAAAGCACTGTGACTAAAACCTGTTACGCACATAGGAACTAATGTCATCTCTGCAGAGAGATATAAAATATACAACAAAGTGGCAATGAGGATGATGGACCTTTCCTTTCTTCACAGGGAGATGCATCCATGCTGTGGGAGTGATGGATTTTGGGTTTCAAGGCCTGCTTCCTTTCTACAGAGATGGACAGCCTAGATGTAGCAGCAATCAGCATAAATGCAATACTTGTACATTGTCTCGGAACAGAAGGCCAGTTAATATTCGAGCAGCTCATAGAAGACACATATAAGTTTGACACAATGCTACGTGCTCTTGAACAATACTGCGGCCAAAAGCAAAGTGCAATGATCAAACAATCTACATTCTGCCAGCGATGCTAGGGAAATGGTGAGCCCATTAAACAATATGTGGCAGCATTGTGGCAATTAATTTCTACATGTAAATTTTGCACACTAACCAATTAGCCAGTTAGATGGTAAAGGCTGAGCTGTTCAAATCCCAGAGGGAAACTTGAAACAACTGTCAAAATCCATTTTTGCAATTTGTAATTTTGAGATGCAGACTTTGAATTCAGTAGGAATAAGACCACAGAGTCTCTTGGTTTTTATATAAAACTAAATTAAACGTTAATTAATTTAACAAGAAATTAAACACATACACATGGATACAAATTACTACTATAATAGTATTTTTAACGAATCCCCAAATTAATCACTCCCAGGTAAATTTTCACCAAGGCAACAATAACCCATAGGGCAGGATTTTATGCATCGGTGAGTCGCCGACACATAAAATGACTTGCAGTGACATCGGGGGAACTCCTGATGTCACCGCTCCCCATTTAAATTTTCAGGAAGGCGGGGTCACAGCAAAATCAGCTGCACGCCCACTGACCTGTCAATGGCCACGGGTGGGCTAAGGTTTCATGTAGGGTTTTAAAAATTTTAACAAAGGTTTTGTAAAAATTATGGACATGTCCCAACTCATGTGACATTGTCACTTGAGGTGACATGTTAGGGAAATTTTATTTTTCTATTTTTAGGATTTTAACATTTTGAGCCGATCTCCCTGAGGCTGCACTTAGTCTCAGGGACTTGAGTGCGCTCTTTTGTGCGCATGCGCGAAAGAGCACACTCTCGATTTTGGGATCCCCCTGCCCACACAGGGACCACATAGCGCTTCTGTGCGGACGTGATGCTGGGTGGGCCTTAGTTGGCCCACCCACATAAAATGGTGCCACGCCTCCGATTGGGGGGGTGGAATTCAGCCCATAGACTTTAAACCGATACCAGGCAACGCACATTTCACCTTATGAATTCAAAATGAGGCCCCTTGCAATTTGGTTCCTTTCCAGACACAGTCCTAGGCTCATGGGCTGGTTAGATCTTACATGCCTCTGATCCTCACACACAGACTCATTTTAGTTTATACCTAGATTTCCCTTTGAATGTACATTTTCCATTGTATTACCTGTTTTTTCTTTTAATTTTATCTCTCATAACAATAAAACCTCTTTCAGAGCACCAATTTTATTGGTAAGCTGAAAAAATAAACACATTGTTTGACTCCTTCTAGGTAGGTGCAAGATTTTACCCGCAGTCTTGAATGGTTTATTCAACAAATGCAAATTAATACTTTACCTTACTGTTCTCCTTACTGTTCACCCAATTAACATCTCAAAACTACTATACATCAAAGAACCCCAAATGGCTGGCATTAAACCAATTAAACCACACATAGACACACAATAGACACAGACCCTTCTACAAATCCAATTTAAAAATAATTTCCAATAACATTATACACATTAATATCTCTTCATGACACCAAATAACTAATTAGTGACCAATTAATTGAAAATACTTCAATTCCATGAATTAAGGAATGTCTTCTCATGGACCTATGTCAGGCTGAAACGAGCGCAGGCACGCGCGGAGCCAATTGCCACCTGCGATCGCTGCATGCTTCCGTTTTACATGAGAGGGCCAATTAAGGCCCACCCAGTGTAATGCATGTTCTGGAGCGCTCAACACTGCCTGTGCGTGCAGGGGGAGGAGGGAGAGTCGGGGCCTGTGCTCTTTCACGCATGCAGGTGAAGGAGTACAACAATCTCCCTGAGGCACAGAGCTGCGTCAGGGAAATTAAGTACATAATGAAACTTTTTAATTAATAGAAAGAAAAATTATTTAGACATGTCCCGTCATGTGACAGTATCACATAAGCTGGGACACATTAGTCAGTTTAACAAAATTAATTAATTTATTTTATTAAACTTTCAGGAAACCTCATCCCATCCGTGGATGAGGTTTCCTGAACAATGCAAAGGCCGCTTGGGCTCTTCATCTGCCCATCAACCTTAAGGTTGGATGGGAAGTGATGTCAACAACTTTAATTGCTTTTTTAATGGCCTTACTAGACCGTTGGCAGTTCGGCAGGCAGGCAACATTATATTGAAGTGATGTGCGATGAAATCGGGATGCATGCCTGATGTCATCGTGTATCATTTTATGCATCGGCATGTAGGGCCCACCCCCACATGCCGACGGCAATATTCTGGCCATGGAGGACAATGATTTAACTTTGGAAAAGGTCACGGAATTTAGTAGTCCACATCAAATCTGCCATGTTAGATTCAAAAAGGTTACATAGAAATGCACATTCAGATTCAGGGTGGCAGACACAGCTTTCCCAAATAGCTCAAGTGCAAGAGATACCTCAATAATCCCAGGAACATGTAAACCATCATGGTCAGATACCTTCTAAACTGTGCCTAAAATGTGGAAATGCTCATAAGTGCACAACACCATGTCCAACTTGAGGAAACAATTGTAACCTTAGGCAAACCTAATGTAGAATCATTTTGCAAAGATATGCAGTTTGTTGAAGAAGTTCATCGGTTGAACACATAGAGGAGTCTCTTCCTGAGAGTGGGGTACAACATGTATATACCATGGTAAAGTAGCAAGTCTTAAATGGGTAAAACACCACGGCATTTTAGGGAATGCTCAGTGGAGATCACAGGCAACTCAGTCAAGTTCGCAGATATCTTAGTGTCACTTCTCATTGATGTTCATGTAAAGGTATCTATTTTGAGTGACAAACTTGGCCAATGTTATTTTTCACAATTTTCTCTTACTCTTGCAACCGAAACTCTTCAAACTTATGACAGCTAAATTATTCCAGTTTTGGGGATCATCACAGTTCTAGCACACTGCAGAAGTGTCACCCTAGACAGGTTCATGTTCTATGTAGCTAAATACAGAAGCCTTATGGGGGTAACTCTTTTTGATATGCTTAGGTTCAAACTTGAATTAGCAAAATGAGCACTGGAGACAGTAGCCACCACCTATAAGAGTGTGCAGAAAGAGGTCTTGGAAATAGTTAGCAGCAGCTAGAAGAGTGGGTGAAAAGAGGACCCTGAGGCAGTCAGCAACACCTAGAAGTGCAATGCAATCCCATCCAATCTGTGGCTCTAGAATGGAACGGCCACATTCTGAGAGAAATCAAAGTGTAACATCACAAGAAAACAGATAAGTGATTGGCTGGTGAATATTTTGTTCATTTATCTTCAAAGCTCATGTAATTTATTAGTTATAGTAAGGTTTATTAGTAATAAAGGTTATTGAGAGTAGCAGTGTTTGTTGATTATAAATTAATTAAGAAAAATACATTAACTAACACATAATGAAGATGGGCAGGTGCAGTGTTGTGACTGCAAAATGTGAGTACTCCTGGAGGCTGGCGTGATCCAAGGCAAACATGTCTGTCATAAGTGTCATGACTTGAGGACCTTCAGCTCAGAGTCGTTGAGCTGGAGGCCAAGCTGCAGATACTGCAAGGCATCAGGGAGGGAGAAATGTTACCTGGACACCTTGTACCAGGAAGCAGTCACAACCCCTTGGAAAGGGCCTTCTGATTTTGTCAATAGTCAGGGACAGAAGGGTATGACTACGAGTAAGGCAGGTATGGGGACCCAGAAGGTAGAAGTGGAGGAGCCTTAGCCTTTGCAATTGTTCAACCAGTTCAAGTTTGGTGCAGCCTGTATGGATGAAAGCAGTGCTGCAGGATGATTGAGCAAATTGACCATGGTACAGGAAGCCATTCAAGTGTTTGTTGGGGTGGTGTGTTGGGGGGGAATCAATAGGAATGTAGTGGTAGTTGGGGACAGTGTAGTCAGGAGATTAGATACAATTTTTTGCAGCTAAGAACGAGAGTCCAGAAGGCTATGTTGCCTGCTGCGTGCCAGGGTTCGGGACATCTGCTTGGGGCTGGAGAGGAACTTACAGAGGGAGGGGGAGGATCCAGTAGTTGTGGTCCACGTGGGTACCAATGACATTGGTAAACTGTGCCAGGATGAGTGTTCTGATGAGTCATTTAACTAGGACGATCGAGTTTGGGAAGATGTGATAAATTAAGTAGAGAAGACAAGGCAAGACAGCAAGATCGGAATAAGAGAAATGATTATCGGAGTGTGGGAGGAAGGGGCAGACTGAACAAACCTAAGAGTGCACCAGCAGATAAGGCTAGAGGATACAAAAATAGTAAAAAGACAGTGTGAAAGGCTCTGTTCCTGAATGCATGCAGCATTCATAACAAAACAGATGAATCTCAGCACAACTAGAAAAAAAATCTATGATCTGATAGCAATTACAGAGACATGGCTGCTGGATGACAAAGACTGGGACCTGAATATTCAAATGTACATGACATTTAGGAAGGACAGGAAGCTAGGAAGAGGTCAAGAGGTAGCTCTGTTACTTAAGGATGACATTGGTACAATAGAGAGAGACGACCTTAGTTCTGGATATCAAGATATTGAATCAGTTGGGGTAGAGGTGAGAAATAGTAAAGGTGAGAAGTCACTTTTGGGGTGGTTTGTAGGTCCTATAACAGTAACCACACAGAGGAATGTGTATACAGGAAGAAATAATGGTGGCTTGTGAGAGAGGTACAGTGACAATCATTGGTCATTTTAACCCACATATAGGTTAGATGAATTAGATTGTCAAAGTGTCAAAGTTAGCCTGGATGGTGAGTTCTTAGAGTGCTTTTGAAAATATTTCTTAGAGCCACACATTCTAGCATCAACCAGAGAGCATGCTTTCTAGATCTGGTAAAGTGCAATGAGACAGGTTAAATAAATGACTGCATAGTGAATGTGTCCTAGGTAGCAGTGATCATAATATGATTGAATTTCACATTCAATTGAGGGAGAAAGGAGTGGATCTAAGACTAGAGTTTTCAACTTAAGTAAGGGCCATTATGAGGCCATGAAGATAGAGCTGGCTAAAGTGAACTGGGAAATTAGGTTAAGGGATAAGGCAGGAGAGATGTAATGGCAGATGTTTAAGGAAGTATTTCAGAATACTCAGTAAAGATACATTCTTGTGAGACAGAAAGACTCTAACGGAAGGATGCATTATCCATAGCTAACTAAGTTAAAGATAGCATCAAATTGAAAGAAAAAGAGCATAATTCTGCAAAGATGAGTGGCAGATCAGGAGATTAGCTGAATATAAAGAACAGCAAAGAATAACTAAAAGATTAATCAGGAGGGAAAAATTAGAGTGCGAGAGAAAGCTAGCTGGAAATATAAAAACAGATAGTAAGAATTTCTACAGGTGTTGAGAAAGGAAAAGAGTAAATAAAGCGAGCTTTTGTCCTGTAGAGACTGAGAATGTTGTGTGTGTGTCTATGTGTGAGTGAGACCGTGTGTGAGACAGTGTTTGTGTATTAGCGTGTGAGTGAGACAGTGCTTGTGTGTGTGAGCGTGAGTCAGAGTGTGTGTGTGAGTGAGACTGTGTTTGTGGGAGTGAGAGTGTGATTGTGTGTCTGCCTTACTCACAGTCTCAAGCTTCTCACCTACCCTCACCACCATACATCAGCACATACACACACCCACTCACAGTGGGTGAGGGTGAGTAAGTGAGCACCCTGAGACTGGGCGTAAGCCTGGCACACAAACATACACACTCTGATCCTCTCACACTCTTGTCATTTTTGTTAATTATTCTTTTTTAACTTAAAAAATTATTGCAATGATATTGGTTATTTTGTTCAGCAATTGTTTCTTTTCTTAATACCTCAACTTTTTTTTGAAATTCAGTTTAATGTTGTGTTGAACCTTCTTTCTGACATTTGCTCATTGGCTCCTGGAAGGTGTTATGGCACAGCCAATGGTAAATGCTGAGCTGCTCAAATCCCAAAGGGAAATTTGAAACAACTGCCACAACTTGTTTTGCAATGTGTATAAATTTCAAGATGCGTACCTTGAATTCAGAAGTAATAAGACCACCGAGGCTTATATGTTTCTTACAAAATGAAATTAAACCTTTATTAATAGAAAAAATGATTTTAAGTACATACAGAGATTTACAAATTACTACTATGATAACTTCTAAATCTCCTAATTAATCTAAGTCCCCAGTTACACTTGCGTTAAGGCAATGCATAGATTTTAAAAGACCTAGGCAAAGTAATACCCTGAAACAGTCAAATTCAAACTGAGTTTTCTTAGCTTCAGTTCTTTGTAGACAGCAGCTTGAGGCTTAAATGCTGGAGACTTTTCATACTTGTTAGATCTTAGAATGCCTTCACTTGCACACAGCCTTCTCTCCTTTATCCATAATTTCCCCTTTGGAAGCAAATTCCCATTGTTTCACTGTGGGCAGGATATTGAGGTTGGCGAGCGAGGGGGCGGCGCCCGCTCACCAACATGTAAAATGATGCGGGTTGATGTTGGGAGGAAATCCCAACGTCAACCCGCGTCATTTCAATTTTCAGGTCGGCGGCAGGGAAATCATGCTTGACAAATCTACTGGAAATTTTTGAGGATGTAACTAGTAGAGTTGATGAGGGGGAGCCAGTGGATGTGGTTTATTTGGACTTTCAGAAGGCTTTCGACAAAGTCCCACATAAGAGATTAGCATGTAAAATTAAAGCGCATGGGATTGGGGGTAGTGTACTGAGATGGGTAGAAAACTGGTTGGTAGACAGGAAACAAAGAGTAGGAATGTATACCCACCAACCTGTCAACTTTAAAAAGTAATTGAACTAGTTAATGGACGTTCCCGTCCAACCTTAAGGTTGGCGGGCAGGCCGGGAGCCCTAGCGGGCTTCAGAAAAAGCATGAAACCTCATCTGCGGGCGGGATGAGGTTTCCTGTAGGTTTTTAAAAATTTAATAAAAGTTTAATTAAAAGTGATGGCCATGTCCCAACTCATGTGAGGGCGCTGATCTCCCTGAGGCAGTACTCAGCCTCAGGGAGATGAGTGCGCTCTTTCACATGCATGCATGAAAGAGCGCACTCCTGGCTTAGGGAATCCGTCCCCGTGCCCACACAGGGAGCGCACAGCGCTTCCTGGCAGACGCCACACTGGGTGGGCCTCAATTGGCCCGCCCATGTAAAATCGTGGCGCGCCCCTGATTGGGGGTGCCAATCAGAGGCGCGGCCACATGTGCCCGCACCTGAACTTCCCCCCCGACGAGGGGAAAATTCTTCCCTATGTCTTTGGACTTTATCTCTCTAATAATAAAAATCTCTCATAGAACCAATTTTACCAGTAATCTTTGGGAATAATGAACACACAGGGCAATATTTCCCCCCATCGAGGGGGGAGGGCATGGTGGGGGGGAGTGTGGATGTCGGCGCGGGCAGGCGAGCTTCCTATTGGCGCCTCTGGTCAGAGGCGAGCCGCCATTTTACGTGAGCAGGCCAATTAAGACCCACCCAGTGTGACATCCACCAGGAAGTGCTGTGCGCTCTCTGTGCAGGTGGGGGTAATTCCCTCAGCCGGGAGTGTGATCTTTCGCATATGTGCACATAAGAGTGCGCAGATCTCCCTGAGGCAAAGTGCTGCCTATGGGTGATCGGCTCACATTTTAAACTTTAAATAAAACTGAGAAAAAAATTCCCTTCCACGTCTCCTCATATGACACTGTCACGTGAGTTGGGACATGTCCATAAATTTTATTTTAAAATATTGTAAGACTTTTAAATCCTCATGAAATCTCATCCCACCCACAGATGCTTTTTCATAAGGCTGCCAGGGCTCCCGGCCTGCCTGCCAACCTTAAGCTTGGATGGGCACGTCCATTAATGACTTCAATTACTTTATTAATGGCCTTAATTGGCAGGGGTATTGAGTATAAAAGCTGCGAAGTCATGCTGCAGCTGTGTACAACCTTGGTTAGGCCACACTTGGAATATTGTGTGCAATTCTGGTCGCCACATTACCAGAAGGATATGGAGGCTTTGGAGAGGGTGCAGAGGAGGTTTACCAGGTGCTGCCTGGTCTGGAGGTTATTAGCTATGAGGAGAGGTTGGAGAAACTTGGATTGTTCTCACTAGAGTGACGGAGATTGAGGGGCAACTTGATAGAAGTTTACAAAATTATGAGTGGCATGGACAGAGTAGATAGTCAGAAGTTTTTCCCCAGGGTGGAAGAGTCAATTACTAGGGGACATAGATTTAAGGTGAGAGGAGAAAACTATAGAGGAGATGTGCGGGGCAAGTTTTTTACGTAGAGGGTAGTGAGTGTCTGGAATTCGCTGCCAGAGGAGGTGGAAGCAGGTATGATAGTGGTGTTTAAGAGGCAGCTTGACAAATACATGAATAGGATGGGAATAGAAGGATACGGACCCCGGAAGTGCAAAATGTTTTAGTTGATGGGCAATATGATCGGTGCAGGCTTGGAGGGCCAAAAGGCCTGTTCCTGTGCTGTACTTTTCTTTGTTCTTTGTTCTTAATAGGCCGTTGACAGGGTGGCGGGTGCGAAAGTCTGAACGACATGCCATGATGTCGGGACGCACGCCCAATGTCACCCTGCATCATTTTACGCGTCGGCAAGCCCACCCCCGCTCGCCGACAGGAAGATATAGTCCACTGTTTCTTAACTTCTCCTGGCTAGGTGAAACATTTCACCCCTCCTTTGAAATCAATTTTGTCTGGTTTATTTAAAAATGCAAATATTCCCTTTACACCTCTGTTTACCCACTTAACATTTCAGCACCTAGCTTATCTTCTGTTATATCAAAGCCTTCAGATCAACTGCCTTCAAGTCAATTAAAATCACACGCACACACACTTGTGCAAACAGACCCTACTATTACTCTACTTTACAATAAATTCCAATAACATTACCTTCCTTATTAAAAAATGAACCATCATAATTTAAAAAGACGGCTTCATTTTCTGAACCCATCTTACCTTACCTCCTATACTTATTACTCTATTACATTACCAGATACATGCATTAACATAATATTTATACAAATCCTTGGTATCAACAGAAATCATTCCAGTCCAATACCCAGGTTTTAAATGTCCAATTTTCCCTTTAAGTTTCAAACTCTTGACAATGCACCTGCAATCAGATTTTATCATCCTGCTGCATGCATAATCTGTAGATTAAATGGTTGTAGTAATAAACTCAATCAGAATACCCTTGCACATCTGTCTTGAAATTTGTTCAGAAACTTAAAGGATTGTGCTCTGCATAAACAATTGTTTCTGATGAATTGTTTGAAATGTAAATTTCAAAATTCTGCAATGCTAACACCATCCCCAAAGTCTCCTTTTTGATCGTAGAATATCTTCTCTGTTGTACTTTTAACTTCCGTGAAAAATACCCTATCGGTTTTTCAATTCCAGCTTCATCTTCTTGTAACAGTACTCCAATGCCTATGTCACTTTTGTCAACAGCCAACTTAAATTTCTTGGTGTAATTTGGTACAGCCAAAACTGGTGTCATAGCTAATGCAGTTTTCAAACTGCCAGATGTGTTCTGACAGATGTGTGCATTGAAACTTCTTGCTGTTTTTTGATAGTTCAGTCAATGGAGCAACCACATTGCTAAATTTTGGTACAAATTTCCATTAAAACCCACACATGCCCAAAAATCTCAGAGCTTCTCATATTGTTGTAGGCACGGGGAAATCCACGATAGCCTTGATTTTCTCATCTCTTGGAGGCACCTTACCATACTATTGTATGGCCTAGATTCATAACTTGTGCCTTTGCAAATTCACTTTTAGCCAAGTTCAGCACCAAATTAGCTTCTTGTAATTGTGTAAATAATTCTTCCAGTTGTTGTAAATGCTCCTCCCATGTCTGACTGAAAACTCAAGTCATCAGAATAAACAGAACGATAAAAACAAAAAACTGCGGATGCTGGAAATCCAAAACAAAAACAACAATACCTGGAAAAACTCAACAGGTCTGACAGTTTCAAGTCAGTATGACTCTTCAACAGTTCTGCTGAAGTTCTGTATGAACTGTTGTCAGTTCATACTGACTCAAAACGTTAACTGTGTTCCTCTCCGCAGATCCTGTCAGACCTGCTGAGAATAAACAGAACAATTGCTCAGATCTGCAATTGCTTTGTTTGTCAGTCTTTGGAATGTTGCAAGTGCATTTTTCATACCAAATAGCATGACATTAAACTAATATAGTCCGCCTGGCATCACAAAAGCCGATATCTCCTTTGTTCTCTCCGATAAAGGTGCTTGCCAATATCCTCTTAGCAAGTCAATCTTTGGGATAAATTTTGATTGTCCCACTTCCTTAATACAATCTTGTCAAGGGGTGATTGTTAGATTCTCTCTTGTTGGAGATGGTTATTGCCTGATATTTGTGTGGTGCGAATGTTACTTGCCACTTGTCAGGCCAAAGCCTGGATATTGTCCAGCTCTTGCTGCATTTGGACATGGACTGCTTCAGTATCTGAGGAGTGTGAATGGTGCTGAACACTGCAATCATCAGCGAACATCCCCACTTCTGAAATTATGATGGAAGGAAGGTCATTAATGAAGCAGCTGAAGATGGCTGGGCTGGAGACACTACCCTGAGGAATTCCTGCAGTAATGACCTGGAGCTGAGATGAACCCTGATCTGATTGTATTTCTTTAGGTAAACCATATCTTGTATAAAAATTAGTTAACTCTTCAACAATTTTCTTTGTTGCAATATTTCTCAAAGATATTGTTTCAGGAAACCTGGTAGACACATCCATTATTGTCAGTAAGTACTGATTTCCAATTTTAGTCTTAGGGTCCTACACAATCAACCATGGCCCTAGTAAAAGGTTCTTGAAATGCTGGAATTGGAATTAAAGGTGCCGGCTTAATTACTGCTTGTGGTTTCCCTATAACCTAACATGTGTGACATGTTCTGCAGAATTTGACTACATCGCTATGCAATCCAGACCAAAAAAAAATGTTTTTGTATCTTCGCCTTTGTCTTTCTAATTACCAAATGTCCCCCCATTGGAATTTAATAATCTATTCTCAAAATCTCATTTCTATATCCAAATGGTATTATAATCTAATGTACTTTCCTCTAGCTTTCAAGTGTTGGAGCATGATAAGACCTCCATTTTCTATTAAAAAATTACCCTTAAAATAACAACATTCTGCAATACGTTTTGCCTCTGTTTCTGAGTAAGCTGTCTGATATAAATGTTTTGTTTGTGAATCCTTTTTCTGTAACTCCATTAACTGCCTTGAGTTAAACACTTCAGTTGAATTGTCCCTTGTTCTTTCCTCCTGAACAATGCTATCAAACACAATGTCAGCTAATTGGACTTCCACACCTTCCCTCTGCCTTTGAACTTCCTGTTCTTCTTGTTTCAACCTATGAGTCTGTGATCTCATTATCACACAATCTAAAAACAATCCAGGAAGCTCTCTCTGCAACACTCCTGTTGAAAACACTTCTACAGGCTGCTCAATTACCATAGCCATCACCTACATCGGTGATTCAGATATATCATTGCCGAAAATAAATTAAACCCCTGTAATGGGCATTTTTGCCACTACTCTAACAATCACCTCACCTGTTTTCCACTTACTCTTTAAATTTACCTTCCACAATGGAATAGGTTTAGCATCTCCATGAACCCCACTTATTATCAACTGTTCTTGCAATACTCCCTCTGAACAACAAATATTACTACCCCACAACACTAAGGATTGACTAGCCCCTTTGTCCCTTAACATTTTTAACATCTTTACCTACTCCACCCTGTACACATGGAAAGACTTGCCCTTCACATACAAAATCTTTAAATGTTTCTGCAACCTGCTCCTCTGAATTCTCTTGGGTAAATTGTAAACACATTCCCACTTCTTTACTTATCACTGATACTTCCTGCTTTACCAGTACACAAAGCATTGGTTTTTCCTGTGCCTGAACCTCCAACCTCACAGAACCTTTACTTCCAGAACTTTTCTGCACCCTTATAATTCCAACAGATTTTCCCTGCAATTCCCAACACGCAGATTTTGTGTCCAACTTTGTTACAATGAAAACACCTTAATTTTTGAGTGCCGCTTCTACCCTCAGCACCTTTTTTATTCTGAGAAAAAACTTCCTGGGATTTTCCAGCTACTCCTTCTCTTCCCTGAGTACCCACCTTCCTTTCAGCTTCCCACTTTCTATCCTTCTGATTTAAAAGGGTGATGAAAAAAGCTTAGCTCTATGAACTAACTAATAATCATCAGCTATCTTTGCTGCTTGTCTTACCATTTCAATCCTCTGTTACTCCACGAGTTCTCACTACTGAAGGAATCGAATCTTTAAATTTTTCCAAAAGAAATACCTTTCTAAGAACTGCATATGTTACCTCTATCTTTAATGTCCATATCCACCAGTCAAAATTACTTTGTTTCACTCTCTCCAACTCAATATAAGTTTGCCCAGGCTGTTTTCCAATATTCCTAAATTTGTGCCTGTATGCCTCAGGAACCACCTCATATGCACTCAAAATATATTTTTTTACTACATCACAGTTCATTGACATTTCTTCTGATAATGAAGCATAAACTTCATATGCTCTACCCTTTCTCTCACACTCACTCTCTCTCTTACGCTCACACACTTTCTCTCCCACACTCACCTACTCTCTCTTTCATGCTCAACCATTCTCTCTCTCCCATGCTCTCTCTCCCTGCCATACACACTCTCTCTCTCCCAAACTCACTCTCTCTCTCTCCCAAGCTCACTCTTCTCTCCCCCTGCCATTCGCACCCAATCTTGCTCTCTCTTGTTTGCTCACTTTCTCTTACATGCTCACACTCTCTCTCCCATGCTCATACACTCTCTCCCATGCTCACCTACTGGCTCTCCCATGCTCACCCATACTTACTCACTTTCATATGTTCTCTCTTTCCAACCCTCACCCACTCTCTCCCCCTCTCTCTCCCACGCTCGACCAGTCTCTCTCTCTCTCCCACATTAAGTCTCTTTCTCTTTTCTCTCTCATGTGCACTGTCTCTCTCCCATGCTCACTCTCTCTCCCATGCCCACTCTCTGTCCCTCCCACGCTCATCTCTTCTCTCTCCAATGCTCTACAATCTCTCACACTCACCCATTATCTGACCCACGCTCACCCGTGCTTACTAACTCTCTCCGACCAACTCTCTCCCTCCCTCTCTCCCACGCTCATCTACTCTGTGTCCCATGTTCACCCATTCTCTCCCATGCTCACTGTCTCCCTCTCCCATGCTCACTATCTCTTTCCCACGCTCACCCACTCTCTCTCCCACACTTACCCATTTTCTCCCTCTCTCTCTCCCCCACGCTTATCCATTCTCTCTCCCATGTTCACCCACTCTCTCCCACACTCGCCTGCTCTCTCTCCCATGCTCAACCATTCTTTCCCTCTCTCTCTACCACATGCACTCTCTCTCTCTTTCTCTCTCTGCCAAGCTCACCTACTCTCCCAGTCTTTCACCCATGCTCACTCACTCTATCCCTCTCTCTCTTTTCCACGCCCAGCCACTGTCCCATGCTCGCCTACTCTCTCTCCCACGCTCATCCACACTTACCCACTCTCACCCTCTCGCTCCCTCTCCCACGTACACCCTCTCTCTCTTTCACTCTCTCCCAAGCTCACCTAACCTCTCCTGCTGTCTCTCCCATGCTCACTGTCTCTCTCTCGCACTCACCCATAAACTCTTTTGTGCCCATCCATACTCTCTCCCATGCTCACTATCTCCCTCCCATGCTCACTCTCTCTCTTCCATGCTCACCCTCTCTCTCTCCCCCTTGCTCACTCTCTCTCACTTTCACACAAACTTGCTCTCTCTTTCGCGCTCACTCTCTCTTTCTCCCATGTTCACTCTCTCTCTCCCCCGATCACTCTCTTGATCTCCCACATTCACTCTCCTTATCTCTCCCTCACTCGCTCTCTCCTCCATACTTGCTCACTCTCTCCCACGTTCATTGTCTCTCTCCCACGCTCACTTTCTCTTTCTCTCCCACGCTCACCCACTCTATCCCTCTCTCCCACTTTCAGCCACAATCTCCAATGCCCACCCACTCTCTCTCCCACACTCACCAACTCTCTCTCCCATGCTCACCTACACCTACCCACTCTCACCTTCTCTCTCCCACATACTCCCTCTCTCTCTTTCTCCCCCAAGGTCACCTACTTTTTCTCCCATGCTCACCCACTTTCTCACCCACACTCGCTTTCTTTCTCTTTTATGCTCATTTTCTCTCTCTTTCATGCACTTTCTCTCTCCCACACTCACTCTCTCCCTCTCACACTCACTCTCTCTGCATCCCATGCTCACTCTCTCCCATGCTCACCTCTCTCTCCCACTCTCACCTCCTCTCTCTCTCATGCTTACCCTCTCTCTCTCCCTTGCTAACTCTCTCTCACTTTCACATACAATTTCTCTCTTTCACACTCACTCTCTCTTTCTCCCTTGCTCAGTCTCGCTCTGCCCCTCCCATGCTCATCCACTTTCTCTCTCCCATGCTCGCCCACTCTCACCCACTCTCACTCTCTCTCTCCCATGCTCACTCTCCCTCTCTTCCATGCTTAGCCATTGTCTCCCATGCCCACCCAATCTCTCTCCCACGCCCACCCACTCTCTCTCCCACGCTCACCTACTCTCTCCCCCACGCTCACCTATTCTCCCATGCTCACTCTCCCTCTCTTCCATGCTCAGCCATTCTCTCCCATGCCCACCCAATCTCTCTCCCACGCCCACCCACTCTCTCTCCCACGCTCACCTGCTCTCTCACCCATGCTCACCTACTCTCTCTCCCACGCTCACCCACACCTACCCACTCTCACACTCTCTCTCTCCCATGTACTCTCTCTCTTTCTTTCTCCCCCAAAATCACCTTCTATCTACCGCTCTCTTTCCCATGCTCACCTACTCTCTCTGCCATGCTCACCCGCTCTCTCTCCCTCACTCTCATTCTCTCTGTCTCCTACGCTCAACCATTTCTCACCCTTGCTCACTGCCTTTCTCTTTTATGCTCATTTTCTCTCTCTTTTATGCATCCTCTCTCTCACTGCTTCCCACGCTCTCTCTCTCTTCCACATTCCCCCACCCTTTCTCCCACATTCACCTCCTCTCTCTCCCATACTCAACTACTCATGCTTTCTCTCTCTCCCTCTCTCAGGCTCACTCTCTCCCTTTTTCATGCTTACTTTCTCTCCGTCTCACACTCACCCACTCTCCCTCTCTCTCTCCCACGCTCACTTTCTCTCTTCCACGCTCGCTCTCTTTCTCTTTCACATTCACTCTCTCTCACACTTACCTCATCTCTCTCTCACACTCACCCATTCTCTCTCCCCATTCACACATGCTTCCCCGCTCTCTCCTTCTCTCTCTCTATCTCTCCCACGCTCACCCATTTTCTCTCCCACACTCACCCACGATTATCCACTCTCTCTCCCTCTCCCATGCTCACCTGCTCTCTCTCCCACGCTCAACCACTTTCTCACCCACGCTCACTCTCTTTCTCTCCCCCACGTACACCCTCTCTCTCTTTCTCTCTCTCCCAAGCTCACCTTATCTTCTTGCTCTCTCTTGCATGCTCACACACTCTCTCCTATATTCAGCTAATTTCTCTCCCTGTCACGCTCACTCTCTCCAATGTGCACTCTCTCTCCCATGCTCACTCTCTCTTGGTCTCCCACATTCACTAGCTCGGTCTCACTCACCCATGTTCACTCTCTCCCTCTTCCATGCTCACCCATTCTTACCCGTTCTCTCCCTCTCTCTCTCTCCCATGGTCACCCACTCTAATTCCCATGGACACCCGTTCCCTCTCCCACATTCACCTATTCTCTCCTCTCATCCTCACCCATTCTCTCTCCCACGCTCACCCACTCGCTCTTTCACACTCGCTCTCTTTCTTTCACACACTCTTTCTCTCTTTCATGTTCACTCTCTCTCTCTCCCCCATGCTTACACACCCTTTTGCTCTCTCACGATCACAATCTCTCCCACGATCACACCCTCCCATGCTCACACTCTCCCTCTCTCCCACCCTCACTCCCGCTGTCTCCCACGCTCACTTTCTCTATCTTGCCCACGCTCACCCACTTTCTCCCATGCTTACCCACTCTCTCGCCCACGCTCACCCACACTCTGTCTTTCCCATGCTCACACTCTTTGTCTATCTCTATCCCATGCTCACTCTCTCTCTCTCACACTCACCCACTCTCTCTCCCATGCTCAACCTCTCTTTCCCAAATGCACTCTCATTCTCTTTCTCTCTGACCCATGTTCACTCACTCTCTCTCCCATGTTCACCTTCTCTCCCATGCTCAATCACTCTCTCTCTCGCGTTCAGCCATTCTCTCTCCCACATTCACCCACTGTCTCTCCCACGCTTGCCTGCTCTCTCTACCACATGCTCACACACTAGTTTTCCCACGCTTGCTCACACTTACCCCCTCTCTCTCCCATGCTCGCTCACTCTCTGTCGTTCTCACCTCCTTTCTCTCCCATGATCACCTGCTCTCTCTCCCACCCTCACCTACACAATCCCTCTCTCTCCCAGGCTCACTCTCTCCCTCTTTCATGCTCAAGTTCTCTCCCTCTCACACTCACCCACTCTCTCTCACACACAGTCTGTCTCTCCCACGCTCACCTACACACTCTCTCTTTCACACTCACCCACTCTCTCCCACTCCCCCTCCCACATTCATCTACTTTCTCTCTCACACTCACCCACTCTCCCCCTCATGCTCAGTCCCTCTCTCTCTCCCATGCTCAGTCACTTTCTTGCTCCCACGCTCGCTCACTCTCTCTCTCCCTCCTCCATTCTCTCTCACTTTTCCACAGTCACTCTCTCTCTCTCTCCCATGCTCATACATTCTCTCTCCCACGCTCACTCAATCTTACCCACTCTCACTCTCTCCCACTCTAATTCCCACGGTCACCTGCTCTCTCTCATGCCCATCCATGCTACACCACTCACCCCCTCTCTCTATCCTGCGCTTATCCACAATCTCTCCCACGCTCACCAGCACTCTCTCTTCTGCTCAGCCACAACCTCTCCCATGCTCACCCACTCTCTCTCACCTCCTCCGTCTCTCACACTCACCCTCTCTCTCTCTCCCCCAGGCTCACTCTCTTACTCTTTCACATGCACTTACTCACTCATTCATGCCCATCCATTCTAATTCCTACACTCACCAATTCTCTCTCCCATGCTCACCTTCTCTCTGTCTCTCCTACGTTCACCTACTTTCCCTCTCATGCTCACCCACACTTTCTCCCATGCTCACACTCTCTCTCTCCCACATTCACACTCACTCTCTCATGCTCACTATCTCTCTCTCTCACGTGCACCCTCATTCTCTTTCTGTCTCTCCCATGCTCACCCAATCTCCACTCACCACTACGCCATCACCTCCATGCGCACTTTCTCTCTCTCCCACACTCAGTCTCTTGCTTGCTCCCATGCTCACTCTCTTGCTTGCTCCCAAACTCACTCTATTTCTCTACCACACTCACTCGTTCTCTCGCTCTTCCACATTCACTCTGTTTCACTTCCATGCTCACCTATTCTCTCTTCCACGTTCACCTAATTTATCTTCCTCTCATGCTCACCCACTCTCTCCCATGCTTACTTCTCTTTCTTTTATGCACACTCTCCCTCTCTCCCATGCTCACTCAGTCTCTCCCATGCACACTCTCACGCTTTCTCCCACACTCACTCTCTCGCTTGCTCTCATGCTCACTCCTTCGCTCGCTCCCAAACTCACTCTCTCTCTCTATCACACTCACTCTCTCTCGTTCTCCTACCTTCACTCTCTCTCCCATGCTCACCCATTCTCTCTCCCAAACTCATCCATTCTGTCTCCCACGCTCACCCACTCTCACTTCCAAGTTCACCTACTTTCTCTCCCTCTCACACATACCCATGCTTTCTTCTCTTTCTTTCATGCTCACTCTGTCTCCCACACTCTCTCTCCCACATTCATTCTCTCTCTCCCATGCTCACCCATTCTCTCTCCCATGCTCTCCCTCTCTCTCTCCCACTCTCACCCACTAATTCCCATGCTCATCCGTTCTCTCTTCCATGCTTATCCATGCTTACCCACTCACCCCCTCTCTCTCCCACGCTTATCCACAATCTCTCCCACACTCACCAACTCTCTCTCCCACGCTCACCCTCTCTCTTTCATGCTTGCCCATTCTTACCCATTCTCCCCCTCTCTCTCTCCCACCCACGCTCACCCATTCTCTCCAATGCTCAATCAGTCTTCCACACTCACCCACTCTCTTTCCCACACTCACTGTCTCTCTCTCTCCCCCACTCACCCACACAGTCTCTCATGCTCACCCGCAATCTCTCCCGTGCTCACCCACACTCTCTCCCATGCTCACCCACACTCCCACACTCACCCACACTCTTTCCCAAGCTGACACTTTCTTTGTCTTTCCCATGCTCACTCTTTCACTCTCCCATGCTTTCCCACTCTCTCACTCTCTTCTATCTCTCCCACGCTCACACACTCTCCCAAGCTCACCCATTCTCTCTCCCATGCTCATTTATGATTACCCAATCTCTTCCTCTCTCTCTCCCACACTCACCAACTCTCTCTCACATGCTCACCCATTAGCTCTCCCAAGCTTATCCACTCTCTCCCATGCTCACACAATCTCTCTCCCATGCTCACCCGCTCTCTCCCACACTCACCCACTCTCTTCCTCTCTCCTATGTTCACCTAATTTTTCTCCCTCTCACACTCACCTACTCCCTCTCCCATGTGCACTCTCTGTCTCTGCCATGCTCAGTCCCTCCCTCTCTCCTACGCTCAGTCTCTTCCTCTTTCACACTCATTTTCTCTCTCCTGTGCTCACCCACTCTCTCTCCCACACTCACCTATTCTCTCCCTCTCTTCCACGTGCACCCTCTCTCTCTCTTTCTCTCTCTGTCGAGCTCACCTATTGTACCACTCTTTCTCTCTTCTCTCTCTTCCACGCTCACCCGCTCTATCCCTTTCTCTCTGTCTTTTCCATGCTCAGCCACTCTCTCCCATGCCCACCCATTCTCTCTTCCACACTCACCTATTCTCTCTCCCATGCTCACCCACACTTATTAACTCTCACCCTCTCGCTCTCTTCCACATCTCTCTCTCTCTCTCGCAAGCTCACCTAATCTCTCCTGCTCTCTCTGTCATGCTCACTCACTCGATCTCCCATGTCCACTGTCTCTCTCTCTCTCCCGCACACCCACACAGTCTCCCGTGCTCACCCACAATCTCTCCCGTGCTCACCTACTCCTTCCCACGCTCACTCTCTCTCCCACGCTCACTCTCTCTATTATGCTCCCATGCTCACTTTCTCCCATGCTGCCTCTCCCTTCCACTCTCACCTCCTCTCTCTTTCATGCTCACCCTCACTCCCTTGCTATCTCTCTCTTTCACATGCACTCTCTTTCACGCTCAATCTCTTCCTGTCACACAATCTCTCTCTCATGCTCACTCTTATTCTTACTCTCCCATGCTCAATCTCTCTCTCCCATGCTCACTTTCACTCTCGCTCACCCTCTCTCTCCCATGCTCACACTCTCTCGCACTTCGATGCGCACTCTCTCCTACGCTCAATCTCTCTCCTATGCTCATTCTCACTGTCGCTCTCCTACACTCACTCTCTCTCTCCCATGCTCACTCACGCTCTCCAATGCTCACCATCTCTCTCTCCCACACTGTCCTCCTCTCTCTTTCGCTCTCACCTCCTCTCTCTCACATTCACCCTCTCTCTCTGCCTCCCCGACTCACTCTCTCACTCTTTCACATGCACTCTCTCTTTCACACTGACTCTCTCTCTCTCCCATGCTCACTCTCTCTCTCCCACACTCGCTCACTCTCTCTCCCACACTCACTCTCTCCCTCACTCTCCCACATTCAGTCTCTCTCTCTTCCATGCTCATCCATTCTCTCTCCCACATTGCCCATTCTTACCCACTCTCTCCCTCTCTCTCTCTCCCGCGCTCACCTATTCTCTCCAATACTCACCCACTCTCTCTCACACTCACTGTCTCTCTCTCTCCCGCACTCATCCACACACTCTCTCATGCTCACCCACAATCTCTCCCACACTCTCTCCCATGCTCACTCTCTTTCTCTCCCCCATGCTCACTCTCTCTCCCTCTCCCACGCTCACTCTCTCTCCCTCTCCCATGCTCACTCTCTCCCATGCTCACCTCCTCTCTCTTCCGTTCTCATCTCCTCTCTCTCTCATGCTCACCCTATCTCCCTTGCTCACTCTCTCTCTCTTTCACACTTTCTCTCACGCTCACTGTCTCTCTCTGTCCCACACTCTCTCTTCCTCCCATACTCACCTACTCTCTCTCCCATACTCACCCACTCTATCCCTCTCCCCCTCTCTTCCTTGCTCAGCCACTTCTCCCACGCCCATGCATTCTCTCTCCCATGCTCATCTACTCTCTTCCCCACACTCACCCACACTTACCCACTCTCACCCTCTGTCTCCCCCACCTGCACCTTCTCCCTCTTTCTCTCTTCCCAAGCTCACCAACTCTCTCTCCCACGCTCGCCCCCACTTACCTACTCTCTCCCTCTCCCGCCGATTCATTCTCTCCCACGTTAATTCTCTCTCAGTCCCAGGTTCTCACACTCTCTCCCTCTCTGTCCCACATTCAACTACTTTCTCTCCCTCTTACGCTCACCCACTCCCTCCCACGCTTACTTATCTTTCTTTCATGCGCACTTTCTCTCTCTACCACAGTCATTCCCTATCTCCCATGCTTACTCAGTCTCAGTCTCCCACACTCTCTCTCTCGGTCTCACACATTCACTGTCTCTCTCGCTCTCTCTCGTGTTCATCCATAATCTCTCCCATGCTCATCCACTCTCTCTCCCATGCTCACCATCTCTCTCCCACATTCACCTAACACTCTATCTCTCTCACGCTCTGTCTTCCTCTCCCAGGCTCACTCTCTCCCTCTTTCATGCTCACTATCTCTCCCTCTCACACTCACCCACTCTCTCACTCTCACGCACACTCTCTCTCTCCCATGCTCACTCTTTCTCTTCCAAATTCACTCTCTTTCTCTTTCACGCTCATTCTCTCTCTCTCTCTCACACATAGTTACGTCCTCTCTCTCCCACACTCACTTACTCTCTCTCCCACGCTCACCTTCTCTCTTTCCCATGCTCACCCACATTTACCCACTCTCACTGTCTCTCCCCCTCTCTCTCCCACATGCACCCTCTCTCTCATTCTCTCTCCCCAAGTTCACCTACTCTCTCCCGCTCTCTTCCATGCTCACCTACTCTCTCACATGTTCACCCACTCTCGCTCCCACGCTTGCTCCCATTTAGCCACTCTCTCCTTCTCTCATCCACTATTTCTTTCCAACGTTCATTCTCTCTCAGTCCCAGGTCCACTCTCTCTATCTCTGCCATGCTCACTCTCTCTCTTTCATGCTCACTTTCTCTCTCCCAGGCTCTCTCTCTCAATCTTTCACATGCACTTTCTCTCTTTCACATGCATCCTCTCTCTCTCCCATGCTCACTCTCTCTCTATGCCCCATACTCACTTGCTCTCTCGCTCCCGCACTCACTCTCTCATTCGCTCCCATGATCACTGTCTCTCTCCCCCACACTCATTCTCTCTCTTGCTCTCACACATTCACTCTCTCTCACTCTTGCATGATCACCCATTCTCTCTCCCAGGCTCACCCACTCTAATTCCCATGCTCACCCATTCTCTCTCCCACACTCACCTCCACTCTCTCTCATGCTCACCCTCTCTCTCTACCTTGCTCACTCTCTCTCTCTCTTTCACAAGCACTTTCTCTCTCTTTCATGCTCACTCTTTCTTCCCTGCCCACTGTCTCTCTCCCATGCTCGTCCACTCTTCCCACACTCAACCACTCTCTCTCCCACATTTTCCCACTCTCTCACCCATGCTTGCCTGCTCTATCTCTCCCATGCTCACCCTCTCCCTCTCCCATGCTTGCCCACCCTCTCTCTCTCGCGCTTACCCACACTCTCTCTCGTGCTCATCCACAATCTCTCCCACGCTCATCTCCTCTCTCTCCCACACTCACCTACACACACTCTCTCTCTCACGCTCCCTCTTCACCTTCCAGGCTCACTATCTCTCTTTCTCTCTTTCATGTGCACTCTCTCTTGGTTCCCCACACTCTTTCTCTCTTTTGCCTTCCCACATTCACTCTCTCTCTCTCTCCCACGCTCACCCATTCTCTCACGCTCACCCATTCCAACCAACTGTCTTGCTGTCAGTCTCCCACACTCACTCCCTCTGTCTCATGCTTATCCACAATCTCTCACACACTCACCTGCGCTCTCTCTTGTGCATACCCACAATCTCTCCCACGCTCACCCACTTTCTCTCCCACACACTCTCTCTCTCTCCCATGCTCACTCTCTCTTTCGCTCTCCTACACTCACTCTCTCCCTCTCATGTTCACCTCACTGCTCTTTCACTCTCACATCCTCTCTCTCTCTCACACTCACCCTCTCTTTCTGTCTCCCAGGCTCGCACTCTCACTGTTTCACATGCACTCTCTCTCACGCTCAATCTCTCTCTCGCGCCATGCTCATTCTCTTGCTCACTCCCATGTTCACTCTCGCTCGCTCCCGCACACTCTCTCCCTCTCACCCACTCTCTCTCCCATGCTTACTTTTCTTTCTTTCATGCACACTCTCTCCCACGCTCACTCCCTCTCAGTCTCCCACACTCTTACTCACTCGCTTTCTCATGTTCACTCTCTCTCTCCCACGCTCATCCACTCTAGTTCCCATGCTCACCCGTTCTCTCTCCCATGCTTATCCATGCGTGCCCACTCACCCACAATCTCTCCCACACTCATTGTCTCTCTTCCACGCTCGCCCATTCACTCTCCCACGCTCACCCATGCTTACCCAGCCCCTCCCTCTCACTCTCCCATGCTCACCCGCTCTCCCCCATGCTCACCCACTCTAATTCCCATGTTCATCCATTCTGTCTCCCACGATCATCCATGGTTATCCATTCTCTCCCATTCCCTCTCCCACACTCATCTATGCTCACCTACTCTCTCCTCCCATACTCAACCATTGTCTTTCCCGCGCTCACCCACTCACTCTTCCACGCTCACTCTCTCTCTTTCACACTCTCTCTCTTTCATGCTCACTTTCTCTCTCTTTCACGTTCACTCTCTCTGTGTCTCCCATGCTCACCCATTCTCTCTCCGTCTCTCTCTCTCTCCCATGCTTAAACACTCTCACACTCACCTTCTCTCTCTTTCATGCTCACCTCCTTTCTCTCCCATTCACTCACTCTCTCTCACATGCTCACCCATTCTCTCCCACAGTCACCCACTCTCCCACGCTCGCCTGCTCTCTCCTATGCTCACCAATTCTCTCTCCCATGCTCACCTACTCCCTCTCACATGCTCTCCTACACTCACAAAAACGTCTCTCTCTTCCACGATCCGTCTCTCTCTCTCCCACGCTCACCCACTCTCTCCCATAGTCACCCACTCTCCCACGCTTGCCTGCTCTCTCTCCTATGCTCACCAATTCTCTCTCCTACGCTCACCTACTCCCTCTCCCATGATCACACTCTCTCCTACACTCACAAAAATGTCTCTCTCTTCCACGATCAGTCTCTCTCTCTCCCACACTCATCCACTCTCTCCAATGCTCTACCACTCTCTCTCCCTCGCTCACCCACTCTCTCTCTCTCTCCCACAATCGTTCTCTCTCTCTCTCTCTCCCAGGCTCACTCTTTCTCTCTTTCATGCACACTTTCTCTCTCTTTCACGCTCACTCACTGTCTGTTTCCCATGCTCACTTCTCTTTCTTTCACACGCAATCTCTCTCTCCCAGACTCGCAATCTCCCCCATGCTCATTCTCTCTCGGTCTCCCACACTCTCCCTCACTCACTCTCCCGCGTTCATTGTCTCTCTCTTTCTTCCGCACTCACCCACACACTCTCTCATGCTCACCCACACTCTCTCCCATGCTCACTCTCTCTCTCCCATGCTCACTGTCCCCCATGCTTACCTCCTCTCTCTCCCACTCTCACCTCCTCTCTCTCTCATGCTCACCCTCTCTCTCTCCCTTACTCTCTCTCTCGTTCACATGCACTTTCTCTCTTTCATGCTCACTATCTCTCTCTCTCCCACGATCACTCTCTCTCTCTCTCCCGCACTTATTCTCTCTCTCCCATGCTAACTGTCTCTCTCTCGTGCTCACTCTCTTTCTCTATCCCATGCTCACTCTCTCTCTCCCATGCTCACCCCATTTAGCCACTGTCTCCCTCTCTCACCTACTCTCTCTCCCACGCATATTCTCACACTCCCAGGTTCACCATCTCTCTCTCTCCCATGCTCACTCCCTCTCTCTCCTAACCTCACCATCTCTCTCTCCCACCCTCACCAACTCTCTCCACCATGCTCACCCACTCTCTCTCACATTCGCCTGCTCTCTGTCATGCTCACCAATTCTCTTTCCCACGCTCACCTACTCCCTCTCCCATGCTCACCCACTCTTTCCCTCTCTCTCCCACATGCACCCTTTTTATCTTTGCCAAGCTCACCCACTCTTTTTTCTCTCTCACACTCAACCACTCTATCCCTCTCTCTTTTCCATGCTTACCCACTGTCTCCCACGGTCAGCTACACTCTCTCACATGCTCACCCACTGTCTCCCATGCTCACTTCCTTTCTCGCCCATACCCACCCACTCTCTCTCCCATGCTTACCCACACTCTCTCGTGCTGTCTCTCTCTCATGCTCGCTGCCTCTCTCTCCCATGCTCACATCCTGTTTCTCCCACCCTCACCTACACACTGTCACTCTCACACACACACACTCACCTCCTCCATCTCCCATGCTCACCCATTTTCTCTCCCTCTCATGCTTACCCCACCCACCCTCCCATGCTCACTCCTTTTTCTTTCATGCACACTCTCCTGCTCCAACCCCCACTCTATCCAGCGTTTACTCTCTCTCTCTCACATTCGCCGACTCTCTCTCTCCCATGCTCACCCACTCTCTCTCTCCCACGGTCATCCACACTCTCTCCTGTGCTAACCCACACTCTCTCCAGCACTCACTCTTTCTCACTCTCAAACGCTCTCTCCCTCTCTGCCACGCTCACTATCTCACTCCCACGCTCGCCCACACTCTCTCCCACGCTCACCCACACTCTCTCCCGTGTTCACCCACACTCTCTCCTGTGCTCATTCTCTCTCTCTCCCGCACTCATCCACTCTCTCTCCAATGCTCACCCACTCTTTCTCTCTCCCAGGCGCATCCACACTCCCTCCTGCGCTAACTCACACTCTCTCCTGTGTTCACTCTGCCGCACTCACTGTCTCTCTACCACACTCACTCACTCTCTTTCTCCCATGCTCACCCACTCTCTCTCCCACTCTCAACTGCTCTCTCTCCCACGCTCGTCCACACTTACCACTCTCTCCCTCTCTCTCTTCCACTGTCACCCAGTCTCGCCTTGACGCTCATGAACTCTCCCATACTCCCACCCTCTCTCTCACCCACACTCGCCAACTCTCTCTCTCACACTCATTCTCTCTCTCCCAGGTTCACTCTCTCTTTCACGCTCACTCTCTCTCTATCCCACGTTCTCTATCTCTCTCCTGTGCTCACTCTCTATCCCACACTCACTCTTTCTCTCCCACAATCAAACTCTCTCATTCTCCCACACTCAACCATTTCCTCTCCCACGCGCACTCTCTCGCTCCTATGCTCATGCACTCTCTCTCTCCCGCACTAACCACAGTCTCTCCCGTGGTAACCCACACTCTCTCCCGCACTCACACTCTCTCTCTCCCATGCTCTCTCTCTGCCACGCTCACTCTCTCTCCTGCGCTCGCCCACTCCCTCCCATGCCCACTCGCTCTCTCTCTCACGCTCACCCACACTCTCTCCTGTGCTCACCCACGCTCTTTCCCGTGCTCACTCTCTCTCTCTGTCTCCCATGCTCACCCATTCTCTCTCTGGCGCCCATCCAATCTCTCTCCAATTAGCTCCCCGCCGACCGATGGCGGAAAGGAAGTCTGCCGTTGGCAGGTGAGTGGATGATCGCAACCTGCCTTCACGCCGTCATGAAGCAGGTCATATATTATCCACACACACTACCTATCATGCCCACCACCAGTAGGCTCAGAAAATTCCACTCTGAGTTAAATTCTGCTTTTTAGAATATTATTTTACCTTCAACTGTGTCTAGTTTATGTGTGTGGGATAGCGTGGGTGAGTCCTATGAGTGATATGTCACATTTTCATTAGTCCCTAGGTTTAGTGAGTGAGAATAAACTAACCTTCTTCATTTTTAAAATACAAAAGCTTGCTGCTGGGTTATAAAAAAAGGCTCAATTTCAAGGGTAAGAAATCCACATATCCACATATAAATATGCTTAATCATGAGAAATAAAAGATAACACCTCGAAATTGGCCTTGACATCTCTTTGGACTAGTACATTGTTTTCCAAACATTTTCCCAGTGTAAGTACATTTTAATAACTCAGACTTATTGTGACCTCAGAGTGAAAATGTTGGGGGTATAGTGGGGTATGAGAGTTATTGAGTGGGGAGACATGGTGCGGCCTGCAGTATTGACCAGGGGCAGTCAGGGGAGGGTGTTGAGTGGGACCAAAATAAAACAACAGGATAGTAACCTTTATTATTTAATTATTAAAGTGCACATTAACTTTAAACAGATGAAAATCATGTGTTTTAACTTTAAACTATTTTTTGAAAATGTTATCTTATACACTGGGCCTAATGAGACACATAGCATGCATCTGTTGTGACAGAGGGTGGAATAACATGAGGATGACGGCCCACCCACCCACCCAAACCCCGGAAACCACATTGGTGTAGAGTTGACACGTCCCACGCTGACCCGCCACACAGCAATAAAGCGCTGCTGGGTACATTAACCAGGGCCAAGTGGTACTGCAGGCTGCGAATTGGAATCCAAGGAGAAAGCCCCCGTCATTTGCTTCTTACCATCTCGATTCGGCAATTTCCTCGAGTTCTTTCTTAAAGCCAAACACCAAACTATCATAATGGTTTTCACTTTTTAAAACAGACTCTGAATGACTTTCTTCAGTTTTTGACTCACGGGTTAGAACTTTACGCTGATCAGGTGGGCACACGCCTGACCTGATCAAATGTGAAATTGTGTAAGATGACGTCAGGCGAGCATCCTGAAGTCATCCCGTGCTCATGAAGTATTTCTGTCGGCAGGTGGATGCAGGTGTCGGAGCCACACCTGCCATCAATTGAGAGGCCAGTTAAGGCTATTAAAAAGGCAATCGACCAAGATTTCACATTGCCCGTACGATTTTGCACTCGTCCCATGGACAAATTGAGCAGGTGGGCTGCCAACAGTTTGCAAAACCTCATCCAAGGGCAGGATAAAAAGGTTCAACAGCTTTGCCAGGGTGATTAGTGAGGTGTTTTAGAGATAGTTCGCTGCTGATTGCTGATTGGTACTTGGCAGCTTAATCTCTGTCCATTCTTAGCATTTCCAGACTTCATTTCATGACTCATTGGTGTCTCCAAGGCCCCTGGAGGATTCAGACCATGTGGACCCTTCCAGGTATCAGAAAACCTTGTGTCCCTGGTAATGGGGATTGTGGTCCCTGCTGGTGGCACCTCCTCTGAAGAGGAAGAGAGGGCAGAAGGGAGAGGAGGTCAGGTGTCCCAATGCAGCTTCCAGTGGAGTGACCTGTGGGAGGAGAGGCGCAGGCATAAGGGGCGCAGGCCAGCAGGAAGTCCAAGGTGGAAGGGGCGGCAGAAGATGCCACTATCCTGCTGCCAGGGTTTACAGGTGGCGATTGCTGGGCTCCCCCACATGCAGAGTGCCATTGACTGCACACATGTGGTTGTCAAAGTGCCAGCGAGTCAGCTGGGTGCCTTCATCAACCTGCAGATAGTATGTGATCACAGGATGCATATTCTGCAAGTCTGTGCAAGGTACCCCGGCAGCTCCCATGGCGCTTACATCCTGAGACACTCCCAAGTGCTGAGGCTCTTCAGTGCTCCAGCATGACTAGGTGAATGGCTGCTGGGTGACAAGGGCTATCCATTGGCTCATGATGTCTCTCCGCAACCCAAGAACAGATGCAGGGCAGCTTTATAATAGGAACCATGTCTCCACAAGGGCGATGATAAAGAGAACCATAAGTGTTCTGAACCATAGGTGCGCTTCCAATACCTGGACAGTTCAGGGGGAGCACTACAATTCCTCCCAATGCGGGTGTCACAGATGGTGATTGCATGCTGCACTCTCCACAATCTGGAAGTGACAAGGGGGGACCCACTGGAGGAAGAGGATCTTGATACAGCTCCATAGGCCACAGAGGATGAATCCAGTAGTGAGTCAGAAGAGGACCGTGATAAGGGGAATGGTGAGGGCATGGAGGCAGACCTCGGTAATCTCCAGGGAGGCAGGGACACTGGGGACGTCTTGATCCAACACTCCTTCAGCTAGGCTGCCAAAGATCTGCTTCCACCTCATGCCAGAGCTGCTGCCTCCATCCCAGATGTCTGAGGTGTCCCTGTCATGTGAACCTAAGTGCTTGTACAATAAAGTTTAGAGCCACTTGTTATGCATTGGCATACCCTGTACCAAAAATAAAAAGTGAAGCATACTCAGGCCATCACTACAAAAGCAAATTTAATGTTATTGTCACATTGAAATCACACTGACATGACCATTACTGGTGTTGATGTCCACACCAGTGGACATATTAACCAAACATAACTGAACAGAAGATCACCCATAAACAATAGTCCCCCTTGTGCTCATGGTGCCTTAAACTTAAGTTTGCGAGTACTACATCTTGGTGCCCCCCACCACCCCCCTTGCTGGCAGTGGCATTGGAGACAGCAGTGGCATTGGACTGGGGTATGATCAAGAAGTTCATGGATGACACGAAAATTGATAGGGTGGTAAATAGTGCCATAAATTGCAGGAGGATATCAATGGATTGTCAGGTGGGCAGAGCAGTGGCAAATGGAATTCAGCCCGGAAAAATGTTAAGTAATGCACTCAGGGAGGGCTAACAAGGCATGGGATTACAAAGTGAATGGTAGGACCCTGGAAAGTACTGAAGATCAGAGGGATCTTGGTGTGCATATCCATAGATCCCTGAAGGTAGCAGGGCAGGTAGATAAGGTGGTTAAGAAGGCATATTCATTTATTAGCCACAGTATAGAATACAAGAGCAGGGAGGTTATGCTGGAAATGTATAAAATGCTGGTTAGGCCACAACTGGAGTACTGTGTGCAGTTCTGGTCACCATATAATAGGAAGGATGTGATTCACTGGAGAGGGTACAGAGGATGCTGCCTAGCTGGAAGGTCTGAGTTATGAGGAAAGATTGAATAGGCTGGGGTTGTTTTCCTTGGAGCAGCGAAGGTTGAAAGGGGACCTGATAGAGATGTATAAGATTATGAGGGGCATAGATAGGGTGGATAGGAAGGCACTTGTTCCATTAGTAGAGGAGTCAATAACCAGGGGGCATAGATTGAAGGTAAGAGGTAGAAGGCTAAGAGGGGAGTTGAAGAGAATTTTTTCACTCAGAGGGTGGTGGGAGTCTGGAACTCACTGCCCCAAAGGGAGATTGAGTCAGAAACTCTCGTAACATTTAAGAAGTATTTAGATATTCACTTGTGTTGCCATAGCCTCCAGGGCTATGGGCTAAGCGCTAGAAAATGGGATTAGTGTAGTCAGATCTTTGTTGACCGGCATGGACACGATGGGCCGAATGGCCTCCTTCTATGCTGTAACCATCCATGAGTCTATAGAATAACCTCACTGATGCTCAGTTTGAATTCCTCCAGGGTCACTCAGCTTCTGACCTCGTTACAGCCTTGTTCAATCATGGTTCAAACTTGGTTCAAAGCTGGACTCCAAAGGTGAAGTGAGAGTGAATGTCCTTGGCATCAAGGCTGCCTTTGACCAAGTGTGGCATCAAGGCCTAAATTTTAGCAAAACTGGAGTCAATGGGAATCAGGGGGAAAACACTCTGCTGGTTGGAGTCATACCTAGCACAAAAGAAGATGGTTGTGGTTGTTGTCTCAGTTCCAGGGCATCATTACAGGAGTTCCTCAGGGTAGTGTCCTCGGTCCAACCATCCTCAGCTGCTTCATCAATGACCTTCTTTCCATCATAAGGTCAGAAGTGGGGATGTTGGCCTATGATTGCACCATTCATGACTCCTCAGATACTGAAGCAGTCCATGTCCAAATGCAGCAAGACCTGGAGAATACCCAGCCTTGGGTTGACAAGTGGCAAGTAACACTTGCGCCACACAAGTGTCAGGCAATGACCATCTCCAACAAGAGAGAATCTAACCATCGCCCCTTAACATTGAATGGCATTACCACCGCTGAATCTCCCACTATCAACATCCAGGGGGTTACCATTGATCAGAAACTGAACTGGACTAGCTAAATAAATACTGTGGCTACAAGAACTGGTTAGAGGTTAGGAATTCTGTGGTGAACAACTCACCTGACTCCCCAAAGCCTGTCCACCTTCTACAAGGCATAAGTCAGGAGTGTGATTCTCTACTTGCCTGGATGAGTGCAGCTCCAGCAACACTTGAGAAGCTCAACACCATCCAGGACAAAGCAGCCCTCTTGATTGGCACCCTATCTACAAACATTCACTCCCTCCACTACTGAAGCACAGTGGCAGCAGGCTGTTACCATTTACAATATGCACTGCAGAAACTCCCCAAGGCTCCTTAACTGCATCTTCCAAACACATGAGCACTACCATCTAGAAGGACAATGGCAGCAGATAGATGGGAACACCACCACCTGGAAGTACCCCTCTAAGCCACACCCCATCCTGACTTGGAAATATATTACCGTTCCTTCACTGTCATAGGGTCAAAATCTTGGAACTCCCTCCCTAATAGCACTGTGGGTGTACCTACACCACATGGACAGCAGCAGTTCAGGAAGGCAGCTCACCACCACCTTCTCATGGACAATTAGGGATGGACAATAAATACTGGCCTAGCCAGTGATGCCCACATCCCGTAAATTTTTTAAAAGTATCAAAATTCCAAGCTACAACTCTGTTTTATCTATTTCCTCTTGCTACCCTGCATTATGTAAGTCCATGTCAGATTTCTTTCAGAAGTTGTTATGCATTCATTCTGCACTCAATATCTGCTCTATTCACCTGACTAGTGGGTGTTAGGTTGGCTGCTTGGCTTGTTTATGCGCCTTATGACTCCAAAGGAACCCAAAGACAGAATTTGACAAACATTATAATAAAATACAGGTGACTAGATCCATGTGGCTGCAGTAAATGGCAGAGGTCAGTGATCAAAAAATCCTCAGCATTCTGAAGCAGAATGTGCTAGTGAAAATGGTGGCAGTCAGAGCAGGAGAATGTGGAGTGAAGTATACTGCATTGATTGTAGAAGAGTTAAGAGAATCAGGGGAGGGAAGTCTTGAGTAATGTGGTTGCAGGCAGTGTAGAGATCAGGAGAGAGTATTGCAAGGTCTGGATGAGGAGTTTTATCTTAGCATCTCTGCTGAGATCATTAGACTTCTTCTAATGCTGAAGCCAGGTGCTGGGTGCTTTGCTACTGCCATTGACCTGCTGTCAATCTTGCCACTTCTGCCTGGTCACTTGTTTTGAAATTCTTTGGCCTTTTGGTGGGAACAACTCCGCTGGTGAATTATCTCTACCAGGATCCCAATGCAGAATCTGAAATTTTGAGCACTTTACAGCAGCTGTTTCTAGTATTTTTCCAAGTGTGTATAGCAATTGACAGTATATAGCAGCCAAAATGCACCTCCCCTTGAAGAGATGCAGACTGCCTTTAAATGTTAGCAGGCACATGGGTCTAAAAATTCAGCTCCAGTTGTGTCATGCACATACTAGAAGCATTCAGAGTGGGCAGATTATGATTGTAAAGAACATTTGATTTGTTGCATATTCTGCAAACTTGACCCATGCGGGTCCAGTTAGTGCCTTTTCCAAATCAGCCACACTCTGCCACATCCCTCCCCCAATAAAACTAACTTATTTAAGGAGCTATCCCTCCAACTTGCAGGTGAAATGCTTTTGAGGAGTTTTGATGACTTACTGGATTGGGAAGGCATTGTTGCTGCACCCTGACATGGAGGTCAAAGGAGTTTTGTGAGCTGTCCACAGAAATGCTGCTGCAGTGAATGGGCACTGCAGTTGCAGTTCCACTTGGTCTGCAACTTGACAGGAATGTGAAGTTGAGGCAGCAGAGAGGGGACGCTGGGCACATAGGGAGAAGGAGAAAGCCATTTCATATAAGCTTTACCCACCAATGGTCTTCTCCTACCTCTTTTTCAGTCAGGGATTCATACAGCAAGTGGTCACAGAACTGGGCCTCATAGTGATGAAGGTTTATGGCCACTATTGATCTCAAACTCCAGGTGGGGACAGGCAGCATCGCCAACATTTCCCTGATCACCATCCATCGTCCTTGAGTGAATGCAGATCCAGTATGCTAGAAGAACAGACTTCATTTTCGAGAAGCAGGAGGAGCAGGCATGTGGCATGATTGTGGGTGTCGCAATAGTGTAGGGAGCCATTGACTGCACCCACATGGTTCTGGGGTCGCTCATGTGATAGGGGAGATATATCATAACTGCAAATGGTTCCACTCTATGAACATGCAGTTGGTGTGCCCAGGCTATCATGTCAGTGAATGCCTTGCAGGACATCTATGAGCAGCATTGTACCTTTATGGCCTGGCTATCTACTGCACCACCTCAGCATAGATGGCAGCAGTGTGAGTTGGCTAGCTGGCTGAGAGGCAGCAGGAATGGTGGATGCTGTCACTCTGAGAGAGGACAACAGGTTAGTGCACAGAGCCATTGCCACACCCCTGTGGGCCTCAGCTATCCTAGTTATTTGTT
Organism: Carcharodon carcharias; assembly: GCF_017639515.1. NCBI lineage: Eukaryota > Metazoa > Chordata > Chondrichthyes > Lamniformes > Lamnidae > Carcharodon > Carcharodon carcharias. The sequence goes on along the minus strand of NC_054469.1, from coordinate 175,668,168 downwards.
GGAGGACAGATTGCTGGACTGCTGGGAGAATCTGCATGCTCCTTTGAGCATTGGGGTCTGAGCCTGCATGGCAGCAAGCATGGATCTTATGACCTCAGTCTGAGCTTCCACTGCAGGCCTGAGTGATCAGGTGTCTTCTACCTATGTTGCAATGAGTGTTGAGGCCTCAGCCACCAAACGCTGCATCACCGGATGAGTTGGCAAGTGCTATCATGAAATTGACCATATGGAAAAAGCTGGGATCCAAACTCTGAGCAAAGCACTGGCAAAGTCAGAGCTGGTATCCTCATGTTCCTTGACAGTGACAATAGGCAGACTGGCAGGCCTACCACAGCACCAACCATTTCTGTGTGCATTTACATCAGCATTCCTGTAGGACACTCCATCGCAGCTCCATCACCGAAGGCACTGGATACCGCAAAGACTATGGGCCCTGGCAACATTCCGGCAATAATACTGAAGACTTGTGCTCCAGAACTTGCCGCACCCATAGCCAAGCTGTTCCAGTACAGTTACAACACTGGTATCTGCCTGGCTATGTGGCAAATTGTCCAGGTATGTCTTGTACAAAAAAAGTAGGACAAATCCAACCTGGCCAATTACCGCCCCATCAGGCTACTCTCGATCATCAGTAAAGTAATAGAACGGGTCATCAACAGTGCTATCAAGCGGCATTTGCTCAGCAATAACCTGCTCACTGATGCCCAGTTTGTGTTCTGCCAGGGCCACTCAGCTTCTGATCTTGTTACAGCCTTGCTTCAAATATGGACAAAAGAGCTGAACTCCCGAGGTGAGGTGAAAGTGACTGCCCTTGACATCAAGGCAGCATTTGACCAAGTGTGACATCAAGGAGCCCTAGCAAAACTGGAGTCATTGGGAATCAGGGGAAAAAACTCTCTGTTGATTGGAGTCATACCTAGCACAGAGAAAGATGGTTGTGGTTGTTGGAGGTCAGTCATCTCAGCTTCAGGACGTCCCTGCAGGAGTGCCTCAGGGTAGAGTCCTAGGCCCAACCAACTTCAGCTGCTTCATCAATGACCTTCCTTCCATCATAAGGTCAGAAGTGGGGATGTTTGCTGATGATTGCACAATGTTCAGCACCATTCTTCTCAGATACTGAAGCAGTGCATATCCAAATGCAGCAAGACCTGGACAATATCCAGGCTTGGGCCGACAAGTGGCAAGTAACATTCACGCCACACAAGTGTCAGACAATGGCCATCTCCAACAAGAGAGAATCCGACCATCGCCCCATGATGTTCGATGGCATTACCATCACTGAATCCCCCCACTATCAACATCCTGGGGGTTACCATTGACTGGAAGCTGAACTGGACTAGCCTTATAAATACTGTGGCTACAAGAACATGTCAGAGGCTAGGAATTGTCTGACGAATAACTCGCCTCCTGATTCCTCAAAGCCTGTCACCATCTACAAGACACAAGTCAGGAATGTGATGGAAAACTCTCTACTTGCCTGAATGAGTGCAGCTCCTACAAAACTGAAGAAGCTGGACAACTTCCAGAACAAAACAGCCTGCTTGATTGGCACCACATCCACAAGCATTCACTCCTTCCACCACCAACGTACAGTGGCAGCAGTGTGTACCATCTACATGATGCACTACAGGAATTCATCAAGGTTCCTTCGACAGCACCTTCCAAACTCATGACCGCCACCGTCTAGAAGGACAAGGATGGCAGATACGTGGGAACACAATCACTTGGAAGTTCCCCTCCAAGCCAGTCACCATCCTGACTTGGAAATATATCGCCTTTCCTTCACTGTCGCTGGGTCAAAATCCTGGAACTCCCTTCCTAACAGCACTGTGGGCATGCCTACATCACATGGACCGCAGTGGTTCAAGAAGGCAGCTCACCACCACCTTCTCAAGGGCAATTAGGGATGGGCAATAAATGCTGACCTAGCCAGTGAAGCCCACATCCCATGAATTAATAAAAAAAATGTTCTCATCTGAGCTTCCTATGGAAGAATTTCTCTGCAAATTCACCCAGGGAGTTGCCAAACAAACTGCCGTACCCGACAGTTCTGAAGACGGGTCATATGGACTTGAAATAACTCTACAGATGCTGCTAGACTTCCTGAGTTTTTCCAGCATTTTCTGTTTTTTCTGTTTCAAACTGTCATATCCTCTTAGCGTGTTTGTAACCTATTTATGCAAATGACATACCACATGCTGATCCTGACTCTCTACTACCATCTAAGGTACATGCAGTGCCGGTATCTGGAACAAAATCAAAAATAGCTGGAAAAACTCAGCAGGTCTGACAGCATCTGCGGAGAGGAATACAGTTAACATTTCAAATCTGTATGACTCTTCATCAGATCTGAGTTTGAGCTGAGAGTATCAGCTCAAATGACAGTGTTTTTTCATCAGAGCTGTGGTGTAGCCCTGCCTCTTGAAGCTCTTGGTTATCTGAAACTAGAAATTCAGAAAGGTTCTGGTGAATAAAAGGGAGTTGGGTGAAAAGCAAGCTGTCCATGGTCTCAAAATCTACAGCTTGCATGGTTTTAGATGAATGATATTAAGCTATAAAATTACTCAATATTAAACTATAAAGTGAGTAAGATTTTCAACACAGTATTAAAGATGTTTAATGTATTTTGTCCATACAGCAAATTATAATTTTGGATTTAGTTGCACTTGTTTTTAGATTTTTCTAAATAAGTCATGTAAAATAAATATTAAGATTAATTTGATATTTAGTTCACACAGTCTGAAAGTAATGTGCTACTTGTACAAAATGTGGCACAATTTATACTACATTAAAACTTGCTTTAGATTTCATTGAGGAATGTTTTCTACATTTGTTTCAGGATATTTTAAAAGTTTAAAATATCTTTTAGTTTATGTAGTTTCTTCATATCTGACTTGACAGGCAAGTTGTATAATCTTTGCACGCATATTCATGATTCTCTACTTTCGTCACAATTCATTGCTTCCATAATCATGCTTTGAAATTCAAGTAACTGAAACTCAGAAAACAAACACCTATTCATTCTCAAATCCTGTGAAGTGACAACAGATAGCCTGACATGCCTTTTTCTGAACATTCAATCTTGACATATTCTATCTGGAGGAACTGGTGCCCTTTTCATCAGAACAAAGAAGGTTAAAGGGGAGATCTGATAGAGGTGTTCAAAATGTGAAGAGCTTTTGATAATGCTTCGCATTAGTCAGTATCTTAGTAACTGGAGGGCATAATTTTTTTAAAATGGAGAAATTAGGAGACTTGTCTTTTACACATGATTTTTAGAATGCTCCATTAGAAAGAATAATGAAATATAATCCAGCATAAATTCTTAAAAATAAGTGGATAGATACTTGAAAAAGAAAAAAAGGGAAATGGGAAGGAGAATGTTACTAATTTGTTTTGAAAATGTCAACAGCGGTGGTGGTTGAATTGTTTCTTCATTACTGCAGAATTCATGCATTTATATAGCACTTTTTTACATCTACAAAACATTTCAAAGTATTTTACAACCGATGAATACTTTTTGAAGTATAGTCACTGTAGGAAATGTAACAACCAATATGCACGCAGCAAGCTGCCACAAACAGCAATGTGATCATAACCAGATAATCTGTTTTTGTAATGCTAATTGAGGGGCAAATATTAGCCAGGACACAATGGATAACTCCTCTGCTCTTCTTCAAAATGGTGCCATGGATCTTTTACATCCACCCAAGCAGACAGATGGGGTCTAGGTTTAACAGCTTATCTTAAAAATAGTATGGCAATGTGAAGCTCTCTCAGTACTACACTGGAATGTCAGCTTTGATTTTTGTACTCAAGCCCTGGAGGGGGACCTTGAACCTGAAACCTTGTGAATCAGGGCAATAGTGCTACCACTAAGCCATGGTTGAGAGCGTTTTAAATTTGATGGCATTTCTTTCAGTGATTCTTTAAACTTCACATTAGAGCAACAAATAAGAAAGATGTAGCTTGGGCAGTGAGGAGAATTTACAAATTAAAATAACAGAAACTAAATCAATCAATTTTTTCAAAAGATTTCAAAATTCTATCAGATGTATTTTTCTCTCTATAACAGAATTTTACAATGCTGAAAATAAGATTGGTAACTTAATAAAGATACAAATTAAAAATAATTAAAATTCCCAAAAAGACATCTAGAAATGATCTTTGGGCTAGTACATTTGGTGGAATGACAAAATTGATCATAGTTCAAAAATCATTAATTGTATATAAAGCATTTTGGGTATCCCAAGAACCTGATACGCTACTATATCTATATACATATATATAAGTTCTTTCTTCATGAACAATCTGATTTGGAGACCCTAGATTTTCTGTAAAGCCTAGAATTTGAGTTGATATTCTTCCCAGAGCTGTTTATTGAAGATAGCTACAAACCCTACAAAAACAAGTTGCACTTGTATAAGACTTTAATATAGTGAAATTCCCCAAGTATCATAAGACCACTTTAAAGGAAGAAATAGAGTTAGTGAGACGGAAACATTTATGGAGGAAATTCCAGATATTAGGATTTGGGCATTTGATAGCACAGACAACAATGGTAGAGTGTTGAAAATCAAGATGTATCAAAGGCCAGAAGTGGAGGAGCGCAGAGATCTTGGAGGTTTGTAGGACAGAAGAACTTACAATAGATAGGGAGGGGTTAGGCCATGGAGTGATTTGGAAACAAGGATGAGAATTTTAAAATCAAGGAATTATCTGCAGACAGGGGCCCAACGTGGATCAATGTGCACAGGGGTTCCCGGATTTGAAATGAGTTAGGATATAGGCAAGGGAGTTTTGGATGAGCTCCAGTTTATTGAGGATTCAAGGTGGGAGGGCAACCAAGAGAGCATTTTAATATTCGAGTCCCAAGGTAACAAAGGCATGGATGCAGGTTTAATCTGCAGGTGATCTGAAGTAGGGGTGGTCTCGACCCCTGGTATTATGGATATGGAAGTAGGTGGTCTTGGTGACCGAGGAAACAGTGTCTAAAGCTTAGCCAGGGTCAAATAGGATGGCTAGATTTTGAATGATTAAACCTCAGAGAGTGCAGTGAGGAGAATGGAGTCAGTGATTAGGGAATGGAGCTTGTGGTAGGGATCTAAGACTTTGGTCTTCCTCGTATTTACTTGGTGAAAAATTCTGCATATTCAATACTAGGTGATCACAGATGGCAGTGCAATTGAGAGATCTGCTGGTGAGGTACAGCTGGGTCTCACCAATGTACATATGTCTATAATTTGCTGCAATATGAGCACATGAATTACAAAGAATCACCAAGCGCAATCCCTCCTTGGACACCTCAAAAAGCTCTATTGTATAAGATTGGTTAAGGAGACTGTATATTTTAGAAATCTGTGCTACGTATCTGATTAATTCATGTTTTCCACCCATGAAAATTAAAAGAATATATTAAATGGCTGGATTTTCCACCCTCATGGTAATTCGGATTGGGATGTGTCTCTGGACTGGAGAGGTGGGACATTTGGTTGCCACAAAGATATAGCTCTCATCCTGGTCGACCGACTAGCTTTGAATGTATTAGCATTCCTTAGGAAAGCAGTTATGCCAGACATTTCACTGCAGAAGTCTTCTGAGGCATAGGGATACAGGCTGATTAAATGCCGATTTCCCCCTTTATAGCATTGTAATGATGGAGGCCGCTCACAATGCATGCCCACTATATACTCACTCCCCCTTTGTCGCATTGCTGCACAGCATGCACCATTGGCAAATAGTTATTGCATTCGTGAAACGGCTCCTTATTGACTTCTTAATTGTTCTAATTGGGTACGCGTTTCACGCACAGGGGTTCCCGACCTCACTGACAAACTGTTGGTTACTGGTCCGAAGTCATTTTTCCCAGCTCTATCACCTTCAAACCCACCTCCATCGTGCTGGGAAAACTGCCCCCATGATATCCAAGCTCGACTGCCTGAGAAACGGGTTAGCCCTTACTGCCTCCAATCTGTCATTACCAAGTGTATATACGAATTACTGAATAATAATACCAAAAAAGGCGGGAACACGTCACATTACGCACTGATACTCAAGATAAAGCATCTGTTATCAGGCAACCTAATCAAGTGCTCAGATGCATCTCAAGGTCATTTGGCTGTAAATTAAAACAAGTTACTTTAACCTTGTCTAGATCACTGCGACATGTGGGATCTGCCTGCAGTTGTATGGCAACCAAACTTCTCTGTATAGTACTCTAAATAGAGGAGCAAAGAGAGTCTTCCTGTATCTTTTCAGCAATGCTAAGAGCCTATGTTCTCTACGATCCTCATTCATTTAAGAAGGGTAGGAGAGAGAAATTAAAGAAATGACAGGTCTATTAGTCTAACATCTTTTATGGGAAAGTTACTAAAATCTGTTATTAGGGACAAAGTGACTGCATGTTTGGATAAATATGAACTGAACAGGGAAAAACATTATGTATTTGTAAGGGTGAGTCACGTGTAACTAATCTAGTTGAATTTTTTGAGGGAGTAACTAATGTGGCAGATAAGGGAATGTCTATGGTTATTTACGCAGAAAAAACCAAGAGTGCATAGAATTGACCTATTAACATGGGTTAGCCTATTGACAATTGGCTGAGACAAAGAAATAATGGGGTTGCACTCAAATTGGCAGGATCTGGACTGTGGTCTCAGTTTTTCTCCATGTTTACAATAACTTAGATGAAAGAATGGAGAGCCAAACATCCAATTTTGCGATCACAGCATATTAGGTGCCACAATTAGTAATGTAGATGGAAAAAAAGGTGCAAAGGGACATTGATAAATTAGGTGGCTGGACTAAACTGTGGTAGATGGAGTTTAATGTGGGGAAGTATAAGGTTATCTACTTTGGAACTAAGAAAGAAAGAGCAGAATATTTTCTAAGTGGCGAGAAGCTATGAACTGTTGTGCAGTGGAGACTGTTCAGGATTCCAGTACAGAAGTCACTAAAAGCTAATGGACAGGTACAAAATTATTTACGTCTAATTATGTTTTTTTAATGTAACTTAAGCTTTCAAATGTTTTAAACAATATTCTTCCAACTTTGTTCAATGAGTCGATTTATCATAATGGTTGTAGTGATGAGGGATTTTAGCTACAAGGTTAGGCTGAAGCTGTTCTCCTTGGATCAAAGGATGAAAAGTGTATAAGGTTATTACAGGTTTAGGTATGGTAGACAAAAAAAATCAGTTCACAGTGGGTGTTGAGGGAACAAGAGGAATCTGTGGCTTTACTCTGTAGTCTTAAAAATAAACCTGGATTAAGGAAAATATTGGCTTCAGATTCATCCTTTCCTGAATGTATGAACAGTGAAATTAACACGCTCCTCTACCATCCAACATGTCCTGACTCTGGTCACCCCAGCAGCCTGTGCCACAAGAACCTGTATTTGTGGAGGTGCAGATTCCTGAGCAGTGGCTCCGAGATGATAGCTGCTACTCCTGATGGGAGAGAGCTCCAGTGTAAGGCATTCACATCTTTCCTAAAGCGTAGTGGCAGAACTGGACACAGTACTCCAGTTGAGGCTGATTCAGTATTTTAAACAGGTTTATCATAATTTCCTTGCTTTTGTACTCTATCCCCCTATTTACAAAATTCAGGATCCCATATGCCCTTTTAACCACTTTCTCAACCTGCCCTGCCACCTTCAATGACTTGTACACATGATCCCCCAGGTCAAGTCTACTCTGTGGCGTCCTCTACCCAGATCAATTGGGGAAAATGTTCTGGATTACTGGTCGGTCAGTGGCAGATGGACTCCCTGCCAGAGGGGCTCTGGCCTTTTGCCTGAAGAACCACCCATCCCCTTTATTTGGGGATCTTAGCCCAGCTGAGGGATCCTGGCCGATGAACTGGCAAGAGTTGGAGGCCAAAGTTACCACTTGCCTAGGGTGTTGGCTAGGACTTCACTGAGTGCTAGCCTACAGGGGCTTAATGCTGATCATAAACCAACTGATGGCTGCAATCTTGTGGTACTGGTTAGACACTAAGATTCAGAAGAAGCCAATCGACTTCTTCTGGGGCAAAAGGATGCACTGGGTCACTGCTGAGATACTGATCCCCCTTCAGGAGGGCAATCAGGCATTGCACCAAGGTGGTTACTTTGCTCCTTTTAGACCCTGTAGTGACTCCTTTACATTGTCCCCTCCTGGATGGTGTACACTGGTGACATATTTCTTCCACAAGGTGCACAGCCTTAATCAGTACCTGCAGTTCCTGTTTATTGAGCTGGGAGGTCTCGATGCCTCCTTGCAGGAGTTGCCCATCTTTTACCAGTATCTGATCAAAGCTTGGAACCTGGTGGCCTTACACTGGAGCTCTCTCCTATCAGGAGTAGCAGCTATCATCTCGGAGCTGCTGCTCAGGAATCCGCACCTCCACAAATACAGGTTCTTGTGGCACAGGCTGCTGGGGTGACCAGAGTCAGGACGTGTTGGATGGCAGAGGAGGGTGTTAATTTCACTGTTCATACATTGAGGAAAGGATGAATCTGAAGCCAATATTTTCCTTAATCCAGGTTTATTTTTAAGACAACAGAGTAAAGCCACCGATTCCTCTTGTTCCCTCAACACCCAGTGTGAACTGATTTTTATACACTTTCAATAATTCCCAAATCTTTCTGCAATGGGGGGCAGCCACTCTTAATTACAAACTTAAAACATGCACCCCATTGCAGCATCATTCCAACATTAACAGATTCCCTTCTTTTTTGAAATAAAAACCAATGTATTTTCTTTTCAGACAAAACAAAAACCTGAAGACAGGGAAATAAATCACATTTTCAAGACTTAGTCATTCTTATTCTAATATCCCCAATAATTTCTGACTGGAAGTGTGCCTTTTGGTGAAACAATTTGACAACTGATGGCTTGCATCAACCCATTTGAGCTTAGAGATGTATTTTTTTGCCACCATTTGTTTTAGACTTGCGATATCAATTCATCAATTTTTTCATTCATACTCTTTGTGGAGTGTATGTTATCCCAGAGAGACCGAATGTCATTATAGCATTCTCTTGAGACATTTACTTTGTCATTTTCCCCATGTAGAATTTCCCCTAATGTTCAGATAAAAAGAATGCCATGTCCATTGCCTCTGCAGGCAGAGTGCTCTTTACTATTCTCCTTATTTTCTTGGCTTCCCAAACTGAAAGACATTTCCCATTTTCTCCCCACAAGAAATATTATGAAACCCGCTGCTCTTGAAAATCCATCAATGGTTTGTATGAGAGGTGTCACAAAAAACAATCAGTTCTGTATTCTTAGGGGGACCCAAAAATGGAAATTTCAGTACACATTTCTCCATCTTTAATTTTTTTCACGTTTTATTCGCCTGTAGAATGTCCTGGAGCTTGGGATGTTTCATTACCATACTCAGTACAAGGACATCAAAACGTGCATCTGGCCTTTTCTGTGTGCCCAGCCAATTCAATTGTCTAACTAGACTTTGCAGCTGCTCTTCCTCATCTTTGGAAGCATCTACATCTTTTTATGAGGACCTAGCCTGATTGACTGTGATGGAGCTAACACTTTCTAAATACAATAGTTGGTGTCAAGTAACATCTGACCCATACTGTTTTATTTCCAACCCGATATATTTAAAGACCCCATAAGCCTGACTCACAACTTTAAAGTCTGTTCTAATTCTGTCAATAACATTGTTTTGCAACTCACTAATACCAGCCCACAGGAAGTCATCAACTTGCATCATGAAGATGCCTGAAAGTTTCCCACCATGGTTCCAATAAAACATGGCAGGATCTGCCTTCAGTTGAAGAAAATCTGATTTTAACAACAATGATCCAACTGAAAAGTACCATACTCTGGAAGCATCATTCAAAGTAAAGATGCACTTATTCAACTTCCAAAGTTTTCCTTCTACCTCTGGCATCTCCTTAGGAGGTTTGAGAAACACTTCCTTCTGGAGGTATTCCTTGTAGAATTGCAGCTTTTATATCTATTGACTTACATTCCCAAGAAAACATTGCCAAAAGGGCCAAAAAGGTTTTCCTAATTACCTTCCCTGTTATGGGTGAGTCCACTCTGATTTCTTTATCTGCTAAGCATTCTTCAAAACCCCAGGCCACTAACCTAGCCTTGGCCTTATAGGTTCCAGCTGGTAGGAACCTTTCCTTGCAGACCCACCAATGTGATAATGCTGGCTGACCCCTATCTAGGATCTCTGAATACACATCAAACTCCCTTCAACTATCCAACTCCTGTTTAGCTTCTTGTGTAGCTTTATCCCCTAATTTGTTGGTCATTATAAAAACCTCTCGGTCATGGGAATTCTGCTTCTACTCTTATCATGATAGTTCTGCATTCTCTATTCTATTGTGTCATCTAGTCAAACTGTGATCCCTACTCAAAAACAGAATTACCTGGAAAAACTCAGCAGGTCTGGCAGCATCGGCGGAGAAGAAAAGAGTTGACGTTTCGAGTCCTCATGACCCTTCAACAGAACTTGAGTTCGAGTCCAAGAAAGAGTTGAAATATAAGCTGGTTTAAGGTGTGTGTGTGGGGGGCGGAGAGATAGAGAGAGGGAAATCTATTGGAAAATATAAGAATTTGTTGAATGTCCAGGATGATGGAGAAGCAGTGAAGGCCATGGACTGGGAGAATGGAATACGAGAATTTAAAATAGGGAAGCATAGTTCAAGTAACAGTCATGAATCCTAGCCTCTCTCTATCTCTCCGCCCCCCACACACACATCTTAAACCAGCTTATATTTCAACTCTTTCTTGGACTCGAACTCAAGTTCTGTCAAAGGGTCATGAGGACTCGAAAAGTCAACTCTTTTCTTCTCCGCTGATGCTGCCAGACCTGCTGAGTTTTTCCAGGTAATTCTGTTTTTGTTTTGGATTTCCAGCATCCGCAGTTTTTTTGTTTTTATCTCTGTGATCCCTACTCAACTGTTGAAGTCTTTCAGGGCTGCTGCTGTTGGACCCCCTATATACCCTATCTGAGGTTCTATCCATCATATTTCAATGTTTCCTCACCTAGGATTCATGACTGTTACTTGAACTATGCTTCCCGATTTTAAATTCTCATATTCCATTCTCCCAGCCCATGGCCTTCACTGCTTCTCCATCATCCTGGACATTCAACAAATTCTTATATTTTCCAATAGATTTCCCTGCCTTTCCCACCATTGTTGCATCCCTCCAATTATTCAATTCTTCTGCAAGGTATGAAACCCAGGAACCCATTTTGTGCAGCTGACCTCTGGACAAAATAGCCCTTTCCTGTTCATCACAATCAGATTTTCTACTAATATCTAACCCCTAATCCATCAGATCTTGTCCCTCTGGCTCTGCCCTGCAAAATATTGTGCTTCATCATATTGTCAGTATTTGCAAATTCATAATTCATTTTGATGACGCATGGAATGGGCTTTTATTTTTTGATTCCCATCTTGGATATTCATGGTTTTCCCTTTGTGTTCTATTACTTTCCCTGGGTCTTTCCACTCCCTGTGCCCCTCTCTCTTGTAATAAACCAGATCATCTGAAGTAAAGTCTTATGGCCATGTGCAATGTCGCAATGAGATAAGAGCAAAAAACTGCGGATGCTGGAAATCCAAAACAAAAACAAAATTACCTAGAAAAACTCAGCAGGTCTGGCAGCATCGGCGGAGAAGAAAAGAGTTGACGTTTCGAGTCCTCATGACCCTTCAGCAGAACTGGGTGAATCCAAGGAGAGGGGTGAAATATAAGCTGGTTTAAGGATGGCGGTGGGGGGGTGTTTGGGTGGGGGGGTGTTTGGGTGGGGGGAGAGAAGTGGAGGGGGGGTGGTGTGGTTGTAGGGACAAGCGAGCAGTGATAGGAGCAGATCATCAAAAGATGTCACAGACAAAAGAACAAAAGAACACATAGGTGTTAAGTTGGTGATATTATCTAAATGAATGTGCTAATTCAGAATGGATGGTAGGGCACTCAAGGTAAAGCTCTAGTGGAGGTGGGAGGGGGCATAAAAGATTTAAAAATAATGGAAATAGGTGGGAAAAGAAAAATCTATATAAATTATTGGAAAAAACAAAAGGAAAGGGGAAGAAACAGAAAGGGGGTGGGGATGGAGTAGGGAGTTCAAGATCTAAAGTTGTTGAATTCAATATTCAGCCCGGAAGGCTGTAAAGTGCCTAGTCGGAAGATGAGGTGCTGTTCCTCCAGTTTGCGTTGGGCTTCACTGGAACAATGCAGCAAGCCAAGGACAGACATGTGGGCAAGAGAGCAGGGTGGAGTGTTAAAATGGCAAGCGACAGGGAGATTTGAGTCGTTCTTGCGGACAGACCGCAGGTGTTCTGCAAAGCGGTCGCCCAGTTTACGTTTGGTCTCTCCAATGTAGAGGAGACCGCATTGGGAGCAACGAATGCAGTAGACTAAGTTGGCGGAAATGCAAGTGAAATGCTACTTCACTTGAAAGGAGTGTTTGGGCCCTTGGACGGTGAGGAGAGAGGAAGTTGAATTCAACAACTTTAGATATTAAACTCCCTCCTCAATCCCCACCCACTTTCTGTTTCTTCCCCCTTCCTTTTGTTTTTTCCAATAATTTATATAGATTTTTCTTTTCCCACCTATTTCCATTATTTTTAAAACTTTTATGCCCCCCCACCCCCACTAGAGCTATACCCTGAGTGCCCTACCATCCATTCTTAACTAGCACATTCGTTTAGATAATATCACCAACTTCAACACCTCTGTGTTCTTTTGTCTGTGACATCTTTTGATGATCTGCTCCTATCACTGCTTGCTTGTCCCTACAACCACCACCCCCCCTCCACTTCCCTCCCCCCCAACCACCCCCCACCTTAAACCAGCTTATATTTCACCCCTCTCCTTGGATTCACCCAGTTCTGCTGAAGGGTCATGAGGACTCGAAACGTCAACTCTTTTCTTCTCCACTGATGCTGCCAGACCTGCTGAGTTTCTCCAGGTAATTCTGTTTTTGTTTTGGATTTCCAGCATCCGCAGTTTTTTGTTTTTATCTCTTTGTTTAATTGACTGCCACTGCTCTTCAAGAAATGCCTACCTTGAAGAAGTTTTGTTCGTCTCTGCGACAAGATTTCCGTATCTCCCTTTTGTCTTGTTCACCTTCATTGCTTTCCATTTCTGTCCTGGTGTTTGACAAGGTGTTTACTAAAACCCGCTTTCACAGCCATACCTCCTTTCTCAGTGACTGTCTCCGTCTCTGACTTACCCCACGTGGATTTCAACTGAAATTCCATCCCTCTTGTTTCAAACCCACCCAGGATTAGAGGTATCTCCGGGACATAAACCATTTCTCGGACTGCTGTTGCCGTCACATTCTGAGATCCACACTCAGTGCCATGCACCGCCATATGAACACACTCGACCTCTCCCTCCAGCAGCACCGCCGTACCCTTTTTCAAAGCTGCACGTGCCCCCAGTTTCATTTTATTCTTCGTCTCATCCGACCTCAACAAGAAACTGTTTCTCTTTCTCTCAAATGCTAAGGAACGCAAGCTCCAACAACTCATCGACACCAACACCCATCTAGGACCCTCCACCCCTGCCTGTCCCTCCGTCCCCACCCCATCTTCGAATCCCAACCCCAGCCGTGTATTCACTATACCCCCTGACCTTCCCCTCTCCGACGCTGAACATTCAGTGCTCAGCAAAGGAATTACTTTCATACCCTTACGCCCTCATCTCAATGAATTTCGGGCTCAGCACGATGCTGAACTTTTCTTCCGCCGTCTTCGTCTCCGGGCTCACTTCTTTGGGCAGGATTCCTCTCCCCATTCAACGGATCCTTTCACCCACCTCCAATATTCTCCCTCCACCTGAACCCCTCCCTCTGGATTCTTACCTTCTCTTGATCTTTTCATTGAGAACTGTTGGCGTGACATTAGTCGTCTCAATTTCTCTGCTCCTCTCACCCATTCTAATCTCTCTCTCTCTGAACTTACTGCACTCCGTTCTCTCATGTCCAACCCCAACATTGTTATCAAACCCGCTGACAAGGGTGGTGCTGTTGTTGTCTGGCGCACTGACCTCTACCTCGTGGAGGCTGAGCGCCAACTCGCAGACACTTCCTCCTACCTCTCCCTGGACCATGACCCCCCCACTGAACATCAAGCCATTGTTTCCAGGACTGTCACTGACCTCATCTCCTCTGGAGATCTTCCTCCCACAGCTTCCAACCTGATAGTCGCCCAACCTCGGACGGCCCGCTTCTACCTCCTTCCCAAAATCCACAAACAGAACTGTAACGGAAAACCGATCGTGTCAGCTTGCTCCTGCCCCACGGAACTCATTTCTCGTTATCTTGACTCCCTTCTTTCTCCCCTTGTCCAGTCCCTTCCCACCTACATCCGTGATTCCTCTGACACCTTAAGTCACATCAACAATTTCCAGTTCCCTGGCCCCAACCGCTTCCTCTTCACCATGGACGTCCAATCCCTCTACACCTCCATCCCCCACCAGGATGGTCTGAGGGCCCTTAGCTTCTTCCTGGAACAGAGGCCCGAACAATCCCCATCCACCACTACTCCCCTCCGTCTGGCTGAACTTGTTCTCACACTGAACAATTTCTCCTTCAACTCCTCTCACTTTCTCCAAATAAAAGGTGTGGCTATGGGTCCCTGCATGGGCCCCAGCTATGCCTGTCTCTTTATGGGGTATGTGGAACATTCCTTGTTCCAGTCCTACTCCGGCCCCCTTCCACAACTCTTTCTCCGGTACATCAATGATTACTTCGGTGCTGCTTCATGTTCTCGTCGGGACTTGGAAAAATTTATTAATTTTGCTTCCAATCTCCACCCCTCCATCATTTTCACGTGGTCCATCTCTGACACTTCCCTTCCCTTCCTTGACATCTCTGTCTCAATCCCTGGTGATAGACTGTCCACCAATATCCATTACAACTCCTCACACCCTGTTTCCTGTAAGGATTCCATCCCATTCTCTCAGTTCCTTCGCCTCCGTCGCATCTGTTCTGATGATGCTACCTTCAAAAACAGTTCCTCTGGCATGTCCTCCTTTCTTAACCGAGGTTTTCCACCCACTGTCGTTGACAAGGCCCTCAACCGTGTTCGGCGCATCTCCCACGCATTCGACCTCACGCCTTCTCCTCCCACCCAGAAACATGATAGGGTTCCCCTTGTCCTCACTTATCACCCCACCAGCCTCCGCATTCAAAGGATCATCCTCCGCCATTTCCGCCAACTCCAGCATGATGCCACCACCAAACACATCTTCCCTTCACCTCCCCAGCGGCATTGCGTAGGGATCATTCCCTCTGGGACACCCTGGTCCACTTCTCCATCACACCCTACTCCTCAACCCCCACCCATGGCACCTCCCCATGCCCATGCAAAAGATGCAACACCTGCCCCTTCACTTCCTCTCTCCTCACCGTCCAAGGGCCCAAACACTCCTTTCAAGTGAAGCAACATTTCACTTGCATTTCCCCCAACTTAGTCTACTGCATTCGTTGCTCCCAATGCGGTCTCCTCTACATTGGAGAGACCAAACGTAAACTGGGCGACCGCTTTGCAGAACACCTGCGGTCTGTCCACAAGAATGACCCAAACCTCCCTGTCGCTTTCCATTTTAATACTCCACCCTGCTCTGTTGCCCACATGTCTGTCCTTGTCTTGCTGCATTGTTTCAGTGAAGCCCAACGCAAACTGGAGGAACAGCACCTCATCTTCCAACTAGGCACTTTACAGCCTTCCGGACTGAATATTGAATTCAACAACTCTAGGTCTTGAACTCCCTCCTCCAGCCCCACCCCCTTTCTGTTTCTTCCCCTTTCCTTTTGTTTTTTCCAATAATTTATATAGATTTTTATTTTCCCACCTATTTCCATTATTTTTAAATCTTTTATGCCTCCCCCACCCCCACTAGAGCTTTACCTTGAATGCCCTACCATCCATTCTTAATTAGCACATTCATTTAGATAATATCACCAACTTCAACACCTCTGTGTTCTTTTGCTGTTTTGTCTGTGACATCTTTTGATTATCTGCTCGTATCACTGCTTGCTTGTCCCTTACAACCACACCACCCCCCTCCACTTCTCTCCCCCACCCAACCCCTCCCCTCCGCCCACCTTAAACCAGCTTATATTTCACCCCTCTCCTTGGCTTTACCCAGTTCTGCTGAAGGGTCATGAGGACTCAAAACGTCAACTCTTTTCTTCTCCACCGATGTTGCCAGACCTGCTGAGTTTTTCCAGGTAATTCTGTTTTGCAATGTTGCAATGCTCTCCTAATTCTTTCTGAAACTTCAGCCTTGATAAAAGCTTTCCTGCCTACATGTAAAGCATTCAAGAGGGCAGAGAAAATAAAGCTAATGGTAGTTCCTTCTAGAGCAGGGGGAACATCTGACATCACTGAAGGTAACTTCGGATTCCTTCCATACACCAACTGGTATGGGTTATACCCCCAACTATTGCAAAGAATTTTTAGCATGTACTGCTCATGCCAACGCTGTGTGCAACTTGCAACTTGGTTGGTCGGCCAATATTTTTTACATTATTTCCTCATTTACTGCATGATTCCTCTCACATATACCATTACCGAATGGACTCTCAGCCACAATATTCATGACTATAATATTCAAATTCTCAGATGCCACAAAATTCATAATTTGCAAATTTTCCCCCATTATTCGTCCAAAATTTTGTTGGCATTCCTAATCCACTACCAACTCATTTTTCCATAACCTTGTCTAGAATTGTCTGTTTGATCTTATTCACATGGACAAAAGAACTGAACTCCCAAGGTGAAGTGAGAGTGACTGCCATCATCGTCAAGGCAGCATTTGACCAAGTGTGGCATCAAGGAGCCCCAGCAAAACCGGAGTCAATGGAAATCAGGGGGAAAACTCTCCACTGGTTGCAGTCATATCTAGCACAAAGGAAAACGATTGTAGTTGTTGAAGGTCAGTCATCTCCGCTGCAGGACATCACTGCAAGAGTTCCTCAGGATAGTGTCCTCGGCCCAACCATCTTTAGCTGCTTCATCAATGACCTTCCTTCCATCATAAGGTCAGAAGTGGGGGTGTTCATTGATGATTGGTGCTGAACATTGTACATTTGTGACTCCTCAGATACTGAAGCAGCCCATGTCCAAATGCAGCAATCCAGGTCGGGCAATATCCAGGTTTGGGCTGACAAGTGGCAAGTAACATTCGTGCCACACAAGTGCCAGGTAATGACCACTGTCAACAAGACAGATTCTAACCATCACCCCTTGATGTTCAATGGCATTACCATCACTGAATCTCCCACTAACAACATTCTGGGGTGTTCCCATTGACCAGAAACTGAACTGGACCAGCCATATAAATACTGTGGCTACAAAAGCAGGTCAGAGGCTAGGAATCCTGAGACAAGCAACTCAACTCCTGACTCCCCAAAGCCTGTCCACCATCTTCAAAGCACAAGTGAGGAGTGTGATGGAATACTCTCCACTTGCCGGGATGAGTGCAGATCCCACAACACCCAAGAAGCTTGACACCATCCAGGACAAAGCAGCCTGCTTGATTAGCACCCTATCACAAACATTCACTCACTCCACCACCGACGCACAGTAGCAGTAGTGTGTACATCTACAAGATGCTCTGCAGGAATTCACCAAGGCTCCTTAGACAGTATTTTTCAAGCCCACAACCACTACCATCTAGAAGGACAAGGGCAGCAGATAGATGGGAACACCACCACCTTCAAGTTGCCCTCCAAGTCACTCACCATCCTGACTTGGAAATATATCGCTGTTTCTTCACTGTTGCTGGGTTTAAATCCTGCAACGCCCTCTCTAATGTGCTACTACCATCATTAATTAACAGAGCCACCTCTCCACCCTTTCCTAACTTCCTGTTTTTCCAAAATGTCTCATACCCTTCAATATTCAGGTCCCAATCTATGTCATCCTGTAGTTATGTCTATGTAATGGCTATTGGATCGTACTTATTTATTTCTATTTGCGCTATTAGTTCATCTGATTTCTTTTGAATGCTCCATGCGTTTAGATACAGAGCCTTTAGTTTTGTCCTTTTATTATTTTTGTAGCATCTAGCCTTATCTGCTGATTTACTCTTAGATTTGTACTCTCTGTCCTTTCCTGTAACAGTCTGTTTATCATTTCCCATATTAATAACTTTCACTCTTGCCTTGTCTCTACTCTTTGGTTTAACACATCTTCGCAAATTTGATCCCTTGCCCCTACTATTCAATTTAAAACCCTCTTTACTTCCTTTGTTATGCAGCTTGCGAGGACACCAGCCCCAGCACAGTTCAGGTGCAGACCATACCAATGGTACAGATCGCACTTTCCCCAATACTGGTGCCAGTGCTCCATGAACTGGAACCCACTTCTCCCACACCAATCTTTAAGCCACAAGTTCATTTCTCTAAGCTTATTTGTCCTATGCCAATCTGCACGTGGCTCAGGTAATAATCTAGAAATGATTATCTTTGAGACTGCTTCTTAATTTGGTGCCTAGCTCGTCATACTGACTATGCAGAGCCTCCTTCCTCATCCTGCCTATGTCATTGCTACCTACATTTGAAGTCCACCAGAACTAGTAAAGAAGAAAAGGTCATCAGAAGCACCAGCAACATCACTAACAAATGAAACAAGATCATCAGTATCACCAGCGAGCGGTGCAACATCAACATCACCACGTGATGCTATAGCAACAACATTAAGCATAACTCTTACAACGTTGGCAGCAACAGGCATAACATTGCCAGTTCAACATTACTGAGAGCAATGAATAATAAATCTAATAGATGGAGGCACAACATCCTACCACCTGAGCAATCCATGAATAATTTTTAGAAAAGAAAACAAGCTATAAAAGAGTTATAAAATCCTTCGACAGAACCTTACAAACCCTCTACCACCTAGAAGTACAAGGGCAGCAGATGCATGGAAACATGACCACCTGCAAGTTCCCCTCCAAGCCACACAGCATCCTGACTGGAACTATATCACCATTACTTCACTGTTGCTGGGTCAAAATCCTGTAACTCCCTCCCTAACAGCACTGTGGATGTACCTACACCACATGGAATGGAGCGTTTCAAAAAGGTGGCTCACCACCGCCTTCTCAAGGGCAATTAGGGATGGGCAAAAAATGCTGGCCTAGCCAGTGACATCCACATCCTGTAAAAGAAAACAACCTAATGACAATTTATTATAAAAGTTAACAGTAAATTTTCTTTTGTTTAGACAATATATATAAAAGTAATGTTTAGTAAAGTTAAGTTGATATGAAGAGACCTAACATGTTTTTTTAAAGAAAAAGGGATATTATATTGTTATATTATTCCAAAATGATTTAAGAACTATATTGTCATGCTTCAATATGCATGTATATCTAAAGTTCCACATCACTCACTACTGCACTACTGTTTTTGTAACAAAGCAACAATGTATGTTACCATAGCACATGCTGAGATCTGGAAAAATACATTCAATGAAAGCTCCAGTATTTGTGTAAAATACTGTGATTATTTCAAACTCTGGAAACCCAAAGACATAATATCAGCCTTTGTCCAAACATGGACCAAAGAATAGAATTCGGAGGTGAGGTGAGAGTGACTGCCTTTGACTTCAAGGTAGCATTTGACCGAGTGTGGCATCAAGGAACCACTGTAAAACTGAAATCAATAGGACTCAGGTGGAGAAGTCTCTATTAGTTGGGGTCTTACCAAGCACAAAATAAAATGGTTCTGGTTAGTGGAAGCCAATCATCTTAGTCTCAGAACATCACTAAAGGAGTTCTCTAGGGATGTGTCCTAGGCCTAAACATCTTCTGCTGTTTCACAATGACTTTCCTTCCACCATTGCACAGTGCAAGTTCTATTTGCAACTCCTCAGATAATGAAAAGGTTGGAGCTAGCATGTGGCAAGACCTGGACAATATTCAGTCTTGGTGGCAAGTAATATTCATGCCACACAGTGCCAGTCAATGAACCTCTTTAATAACCCTAACCACCTCCCTTTGAAATTCAATGGCATTATCATCACAGATTTTCGTCACCATCAAGAGTTTGGGGGGGTCGTGGTGGGGGGCGGGGGGCGGGGGGGGGGGGGGGTGGTGGTGGGGGGTGGGGGCGGGGAAGTTGGGGGAGGTCACCATTGACCAGAGACTTAACTGGACTAACCAAATAAATATTGTGACTACAAGAATAAATTAGAGCTTGGGAATTCTGTAGCAAGTGACTCACCTCCTGACTCCCCAAAGCCTGTCCTCCATCTACAAGGCACAGAACCACAGAATTTTTCCTGTCTTCTTCCCATAACCCTGCATATTGTTTCTTTTCAAATAATCATCTAATTCCTACTTAAATGCTCCAATTGAACCTGCTTCCACCACACTCCCTGGCAATGCATTTCTGACCCTAACAACTCACTGTGTGAAAAAACTTTTCTTATCACTTTTGCTTCTTTTACCAATTACCTTATGCTGGTGCCCTCTGGTCCTCGATCCTTCCATCCATGGGACAGTTCCTCCCTATCTACCCTGCCCCTCATGATTTTGAATACCTCTATCAAATCTGCTCTCAGCCTCCTTTCCTCCAAGGAAAAGAGTCCCAACTTCTTCAATCTGCCTTCATAACTGAAGTTTCTCATTCCTGGAATCATTCTCATAAGCCTCTTCTGTGCTTTCTCCAACGCTTTCACATCCTTCCTAAAATGTGTTGCCCCGAACTGTACCCAGTAATCCAGCTGAGGTCTAACTAGTGTTCTTATGGAAGCTCAACATAACCTCCTTGTGCTTGTACACTGCGCCCAATTAATAAAGCCTAGGGTACTGTGTGCTTTATTAACTGCTCTCTCAGCCTGTCCTGCCATCTTTAATGATTAATTCACATACACACCCAGGTCCGTCTGCTCCTGCGCCCCCTTTAGAATTGTACCCACAAGTCAGGAGTGTGATAGAATATTCTCCACTTGCCTGAGTGAGCGCAGCTCCAACATACACAGGAAGCTTGGCACCATCCAGGACAAAGCAGCTGCTTGATTGGAATCCCATCTACCACCTTAAACATGCACTCCCTCCACCTAGATACACAGTGGCAGCAGTGTATACCATTGACAAGATGCACTGCAGCAACTCACCAAGGTTCCTTCAACAGTGCCTTACAAACTTGCAACCTCCACCACCTAGAAGAATAAGAGCTGCAGGTGCATGGGAACACCACTGCCAGTTCTCCTTTAAGTTGCGCATCATCCTGATTTGAAAAACTATCACCATTCCTTCATCGTCGCTGAGTGAAAATCCTCAAAATTCCTCTCTATCATCACTGTGGGTGTACTTGAACTGCATGAACTATAGGGGTTCAACGTTACGTTAATTAATTTGTCAAGTGTAATTAGACATGGGTAATAAATGCTGGCTTTGCCAGTGATGCTCTCATCCAATGAATGAGTTTTTAAAAAAGATCAGTTATTGATTTCAAGCAATCATTCAATTCTACCAAATCTATCGATCAAAGTGGTGAATCGATTCCCAACAGAAGTGTCTAATGTCTTGCTAAATAACTAAATGCATTATTAAAAGTTCCTTTCATAAAGGCCAGGTTCATGTTTGATTGCCAATAAGGCATAGGGGCTCAGAGAGTCAGAGATTATGAAATTCTCCATAAAGCACTGTTTTCTTGTATTCCTAGTGCCCTAGAAATCTTATTTATGGAATGCTACTTTTAAAAACTGTAAGCTCTTACTGGTGTCATGGACCTTCTGTTTGATTACTATTAGGGTAAGCTATAACTGTTGATTATTCATTTCCCTTAGGAATTTAAATAATTTGGAGGCAATCTCTGTGACCATAAAAATGGTTTCAGTTAGAATTCCCCCTTTCATGTTTTCTTCCATTTGTATTTTAATATTTTGCATGGGACAACCTGCTGTTGTCTACCAAATGCAACGTTTGCCTCTTGTTTGAAGGTGCATATGAATTGTGATTGGAGCGTTGCCTTGTAGCCATCTACATCCAACGCCCAAAAATAATATGTGATTTATTCACATGTTTTACACCAGTAGGTATTGTGCTTACTCAATGTAATTGAAACTGTAAGAGTTTATTTTCTTTTTTTACAACATTCAATGATTATTGCTGAAAAAAAGACAATCTACCTATGCTTTTTGCCTTGCACATATCAGGATAGCTTGCAAGAAATTACCAACAGTAACAGAGGAACAACAATTCAAACAACATGAGAAGAGATTGCTAATTGGTAAAAACAAAAAAACTGCGGATGCTGGAAATCCAAAACAAAAACATAATTACCTGGAAAAACTCAGCAGGTCTGGCAGCACCGGCGGAGAAGAAAAGAGTTGACGTTTCGAGTCCTCATGACCCTTCGACAGAACTTGAGTTCGAGTCCAAGAAAGACTTGAAATATAAGCTGGTTTAAGGTGTGTGGGGTGGGGAGGGGGGCGGGTGGGGGGGGGGGGGGGTGGGGAGCGGGGAGAGAGAGAGAGAGAAGTGGAGGGGGTTGGTGTGGTTGTAGGGACAAACAAGCAGTGATAGAAGCAGATCATCAAAAGATGTCACAAACAACAGAACAAAAGAACACATAGGTGTTAAAGTTGGTGATATTATCTAAACGAATGTGCTAATTAAGAATGGATGGTAGGGCACTCAAGGTATAGCTCTAGTGGGGGTGGGGAGAACATAAAAGATTTAAAAATATTTAAAAATAATGCAAATAGGTGGGAAAAGAAAAATCTATATAATTTATTGGAAAAAAACAAAAGGAAGGGGGAAACAGAAAGGGGGTGGGGATGGAGGAGGGAGCTCAAGACCTAAAGTTGTTGAATTCAATATTCAGTCCGGAAGGCTGTAAAGTGCCTAGTTGGAAGATGAGGTGTTGTTCCTCCAGTTTGCGTTGGGCTTCACTGGAACAATGCAGCAAGCCAAGGACAGACATGTGGGCAAGAGAGCAGGGTGGAGTGTTAAAATGGCAAGCGACAGCAAGGTTTGGATCATTCTTGCAGACAGACTGCAGGTGTTCTGCAAAGCGGTCGCCCAGTTTACGTTTGGTCTCTCCAATGTAGAGGAGACCACAATGGAAGCAACGAATGCAGTAGACTAAGTTGGGGGAAATGCAAGTGAAATGCTGCTTCACTTGAAAGGAGTGTTTGGGCCCTTGGACGGTGAGGAGAGAGGAAGTGAAGGGGCAGGTGTTGCATCTTTTGCATGGGCATGGGGTGGTGCCATAGGAGGGGGTTGAGGAGTAGGGGGTGATGGAGGAGTGGACTAGGGTGTCCCGGAGGGAGCGATCCCTACGGAAGGCCAATAGGGGGGCTGAAGGGAAGATGTGTTTGGTGGTGGCATCATGCTGGAGTTGGCGGAAATGGCGGAGGATGATCCTTTGAATGCGGAGGCTGGTGGGGTGATAAGTGAGGACAAGGGGAACCTTATCATGTTTCTGGGAGGGAGGAGAAGGCGTGAGGGCGGATGCGCGGGAGATGGGCCAGACACGGTTGAGGGCCCTGTCAATGACCGTGGGTGGAAAATCTCGATTAAGGAAGAAGGAGGACATGTCAGAGGAACTGTTTTTGAAGGTAGCATCATCGGAACAGATGCGACGGAGGCGAAGGAACTGAGACAATGGGATGGAATCCTTACAGGAAGCGGGGTGTGAGGAGCTGTAGTCGAGGTAGCTGTGGGAGTCGGTGGGTTTGTAATGGATATTGGTAGACAGTCTATCACCAGAGATTGAGACAGAGAGGTCAAGGAAGGGAAGGGAAGTGTCAGAGATGGACCACATGAAAATGATGGAGGGGTGGAGATTGGAAGCAAAATTAATAAATTTTTCCAAGTCCCGACGAGAGCATGAAGCAGCACGGAAATAATCATCGATGTACCGGAGAAAGAGTTGCGGCCCCTTCCCTTGTGGCCGGAGTAGGACTGGAACAAGGAATGTTCCACTTACCCCATAAAGAGACAGGCATAGCTGGGGCCCATGCGGGTACCCATAGCCACACCTTTTCTTTGGAGGAAGTGAGAGGAGTTGAAGGAGAAATTGTTCAGTGTGAGAACAAGTTCAGCCAGACGGGGGAGAGTAGTGGTGGATGGGGCTTGTTCGGGCCTCTGTTCAAGGAAGAAGCTAAGGGCCCTCAGACTATCCTCGTGGGGGATGGAGATGTAGAGGGATTGGACGTCCATGGTGAAGAGGAAGCGGTTGGGGCCAGGGAACTGGAAATTGTTGATGTGACCTAAGGTGTCAGAGGAATCACGGATGTAGGTGGGAAGGGACTGGACAAGGGGAGAGAGAATGGAGTTAAGATAATGAGAAATGAGTTCTGTGGGGCAGGAGCAAGCTGACACGATCGGTCTACCGGGGCAGTTCTGTTTGTGGATTTTGGGAAGGAGGTAGAAGCGGGCCGTCCGAGGTTGGGCGACTATCAGGTTGGAAGCTGTGGGAGGAAGATCCCCAGAGGAGATGAGGTCAGTGACAGTCCTGGAAACAATGGTTTGATGAAGTTCTGTTCTTCTCTGCGACAAGATTTCCGTACCTCTCTTTTGCCTTGCTCACCTTCATTGCTTTCCATTTCCCTCCTGGTGTTTGACAAGCTGTTTACTAAAACCCGCTTTCACAGCCATATCTCCTTTCTCAGTGACTGTCTCAGTCTCCGACTTACCCCACGTGGATTTCAACTGAAATTCCACCCCTCATGTTTCGAACCCACCCAGGATGACAGGTATCTCCGGGACATAAAACGTTTCTCGGACTGCTGTTCCCGTCACATTCTGAAAGCCACACTCGATGCCATGCGTCACCATATGAACACACTCAACCTCTCCCTCCAGCAGCACCGCCGTACCCTTTTTCAAAGCTGCGCGTGCCCCCAGTTTCATTTTATTCTTCGTCTCATCCGACGCCTCAACAAGAAACTTTTTCTCTTTCGCTCAAGTGCTAAGGAACGCAAGCTCCAACAACTCATCGACACCAACATCCATCTAGGACCCTCCACCCCTGCCTGTCCCTCCGTCCCCACCCCATCTTCCAATCCCAGCCCCAGCCGTGTATTC
This sequence comes from Carcharodon carcharias, assembly GCF_017639515.1. NCBI lineage: Eukaryota > Metazoa > Chordata > Chondrichthyes > Lamniformes > Lamnidae > Carcharodon > Carcharodon carcharias. The sequence continues at coordinate 175,643,141 of NC_054469.1, read as the reverse complement.
ACAAAACCCCCTGACCTTCCCCTCTCCGATGCTGAACGTTCAGTGCTCAGCAAAGGATTTAGTTTCATACCCTTACGCCCTCACCTCAATGACTTTCGGGCTCGGCATGATGCTGAACTCTTCTTCCGCCGTCTTCGTCTCCAGGCTCACTTCTTTGGGCAGGAGTCCTCTCCCCATTCAACGGATCCTTTCACCCACCTCCAATATTCTCCCTCCACCTGGACCCCTCCCTCTGGATTCTTACCTTCTCTTGATCTTTTCATTGAGAACTGTCGGCGCGACATTAGTCGTCTCAATTTCTCTGCTCCTCTCACCCATTCTAATCTCTCTCTCTCTGAACTTACTGCACTCCATTCTCTCAGGTCCAACCCTGACATTGTCATCAAACCCACTGACAAGGGTGGTACTGTTGTTGTCTGGCGCACTGACCTCTACCTCGTGGAGGCTGAGCGCCAACTCGCAGACACTTCCTCCTACCTCTCCATGGACCATGACCCCACCACTGAACATCAAGCCATTGTTTCCAGGACTGTCACTGACCTCATCTCCTCTGGAGATCTTCCTCCCACAGCTTCCAACCTGATAGTCGCCCAACCTCGGACGGCCCGCTTCTATCTCCTACCCAAAATCCACAAACAGAACTGCCCTGGTAGACCGATCGTGTCAGCTTGCTCCTGCCCCACAGAACTCATTTCTCCTTATCTTGACTCCCTTCTCTCTCCCCTTGTCCAGTCCCTTCCCACCTACATCCGTGATTCCTCTGACACCTTAAGTCACATCAACAATTTCCAGTTCCCTGGCCCCAACCGCTTCCTCTTCACCATGGACGTCCAATCCCTCTACATCTCCATCCCCCACCAGGATAGTCTGAGGGCCCTTAGCTTCTTCCTTGAACAGAGGCCCGAACAATTCCCATCCACTACTACTCTCCTCCGTCTGGCTGAACTTGTTCTCACACTGAACAATTTCTCCTTCCACTCCTCTCACTTCCTCCAAAAAAAGGTGTGGCTATGGGTACCCGCATGGGCCCCAGCTATGCCTGTGTCTTTATGGGGTATGCGGAACACTCCTTGTTCCAGTCCTGCTCCGGCCCCCTTCCACAACTCTTTCTCCGGTACATCGATGATTACTTCGGTGCTGCTTCATGCTCTCGTCGGGACTTGGAAAAATTTATTAATTTTGCTTCCAATCTCCACCCCTCCATCATTTTCATGTGATCCATCTCTGACACTTCCCTTCCCTTCCTTGACCTCTCTGTCTCAATCTCTGGTGATAGACTGTCCACCAATATCCATTACAAACCCACCAACTGCCACAGCTACCTCAACTACAGATCCTCACACCCCACTTCCTGTAAGGACTCCATCCCATTCTCTCAGTTCCTTCGCCTCCGTCACATCTGTTCCAATGATGCTACCTTCAAAAACAGTTCCTCTGACATGTCCTCCTTCTTCCTTAACCGAGGTTTTCCACCCACGGTCGTTGACAGGGCCCTCAACCGTGTCCGGCCCATCTCCCGTGCATCTGCCCTCACGCCTTCTCCTCCCTCCCAGAAACATGATAGGGTCCCCCTTGTCCTCTCTTATCACCCCACCAGCCTCCGCATTCAAAGGATCATCCTCCGCCATTTCCGCCAACTCCAGCATGATGCCACCACCAAACACATCTTCCCTTCACCCCACCTATCGGCATTCCGTAGGGATCGCTCCCTCCGGGACACCCTGGTCCACTCCTCCATCATCCCCTACTCCTCAACCCCCGCCTATGGCACCACCCCATGCTCACGCAAAAGATGCAACACCTGCCTCTTCACTTCCTCTCTCCTCACTGTCCAAGGGCCCAAACGCTCCTTTCAAGTGAAGCAGCATTTCACTTGCATTTCCCCCAACTTAGTCTACTGCATTCGTTGCTTCCATTGTGGTCTCCTCTACATTGGAGAGACCAAACGTAAACTGGGCGACCGCTTTGCAGAACACCTGCAGTCTGTCCGCAAGAAAGATCCAAACCTCCCTGTCGCTTGCCATTTTAACACTCCACCCTGCTCTCTTGCCCACATGTCTATCCTTGTCTTGCTGCATTGTTCCAGTGAAGCCCAACGCCAACTGGAGGAACAACACCTCATCTTCCGATTAGGCACTTTACAGCCTTCCGGACTGAATATTGAATTCAACAACTTTAGGTCTTGAGCTCCCTCCTCCATCCCCACCCCCTTTCTGTTTCCCCCTTCCTTTTGTTTTTTTCCAATAAATTATATAGATTTTTCTTTTCCCACCTATTTGCATTATTTTTAAATATTTTTAAATCTTTTATGCTCTCCCCACCCCCATAGAGCTATATCTTGAGTGCCCTACCATCCATTCTTAATTAGCACATTCGTTTAGATAATATCCCAACTTTAACACCTATGTGTTCTTTTGTTCTGTTGTTTGTGACATCTTTTGATGATCTGCTTCTATCACTGCTTGTTTGTCCCTACAACCACAACCACCCCCTTCACTTCTCTCTCTCTCTCTCTCTCTCTCCCCCCACCCCACCACACACCTTAAACCAGCTTATATTTCAAGTCTTTCTTGGACTCGAACTCAAGTTCTGTCGAAGGGTCATGAGGACTCAAAACGTCAACTCTTTTCTTCTCCGCCGATGCTGCCAGACCTGCTGAGTTTTTCCAGGTAATTCTGTTTTTGTTTTGCTAATTGGTAGACAGCTTGACTCTGATTGGTGGAGGCATTACAATGGGGAATGCAGCAAGGAGCAATTAGCTGCTTAGCTTTGTTCAAATTCAAACCGGGTAGGCCGAATCTGGTCATCATTGCCCTAGGGAATGAACCAGGGATTTACTGTTCCTTATGCTTTTGTTTAGATGAATTGTACACGTGTTCCTTCTGTCTGTGTGGGCTCTGTGTGAATACATGTGACTTCTAGCATGTGTAAGTGAGCTATGCTGCAAGCCCAACTGACAATCTTTTCTGAGTTTTTGCAAGTGTGGGCTGGTTGGGTACGGTCATTACTTTGCTTCTTGCAAACTGTTGAAGGGATGTGCTGTTTAATACGTTCCACCAATCATTGGAAGGTGTACTTGGCTTCACACCAGCACTGAAATTCATATACTACATTGCTCATTTGTAACATAAACACTACATGTTTTTGGTTTGATGGCAACATCCTGTTAGTGGAGAATGCTACTCGTGTTACTACTAGTAATGGAATGCAACGGCCACAAATGAACAATATTTCCATAAGCATAGATGGACTGTAGAACCGCAATGCCAGTGTGCTACACTGTTGTGCGGTTAAGTACTTTGCACCTAGCATACATGCTTGAGATGCATCTGCATCTGTTCGTGGAGTCTGATCATCCAGCTTCCTTTAAAGTCAAGTTTGGATGGACAATGACGGATGCAAGGAGCATCTAAGTTCTTGAGACTTTCAACACTAGAATCTCATGTGATGAAGCTCTCCAATGCCTCACAAATCAGGCGACAACATCGTTCCTGATGACTTCATCTTTGGACGGATCTCAGCTTGTCAGCTTCAGTATCACTGGTAAGAAAGCCCTTCATAATGTTACCATTCTTTTGGACTTCAGTAGTGCACAAACACACACTGAGTCATGTATGAGCGAATGTAAATATATTCAAGAAATGCTCAAATGTGCCTATGTACAATGTGAAAAGTGTAACCACAATGAACCCATTTGTTCTCTAGGCGAGACAGCGTCCTGCACTTGTGCACATTCCTGCGGATTCCTCCCCCCCACCCCCCCATCCATTTTGTGTTGGAGGAGGTGGAGGCAGGTTGCTCACTTCTTTGTCTGAACAGTAATGAGGAGCATGGTGCCCTCCCTTATCATAGAGGTACCCATTGGGGACCTCCTTCAGAGTGTCAGCTGTGGCCACTGGCATGTGGAGCAGATGATGGCTCTGGCGGAGGGGCCAGGAGTTGGAAGAAGACAGGGCCCAGGTAAGGTGGGTGCACATGGTGGTAATCACCGGGGCCCATGCCTCGAACGAGGTCCAGTTGACCAGTAGCCTGTTGATTGGGATGCTGAGTGTCCAAACCATCCCAATTGGCAGGTTACTTGCCCAATGCTTTCTGTTGCTCCGAACAACAACAATCATTGGCCAGATTCCCTAATTCTTCCTTTCTTGCTTACCTCATGTTGGGTTCTGTTGGAACTTTCTTCACTTCAGACCTGGACGGAGGCTGCTGGAGCACACCTCACCTCTACCCCAGAAAACTCTTCCTGACCTCCTCCCTCAATAGTGTGTGGCCCTGTGCTGGGCCTTTCATAACCCAATGCCTGGGATTCCCCTAGCAATGTCCATGCTTCACAGCTCCCCGACCACCCCAACCCCCAAACTCATCCACTGACTCCTTGGATAGGCCCTGTATCACACACAGTTTTTCTGTGAAATTAATATAATGAACAACTGGCCCTAGAGCCACAATGTCTGAATAATGAGGCCGCTGGTAAACACAAAACAGATTAACACGGGCAATTGGAGCTGAAGCATGTGGATGTCCCAGGGCGCGTTCCGTGGACTCGGATGGTGTACATGAATTTTGGGCTGTGTCCCCCCAACCCCCAATGCAGTTTAGAAAATATGGGTACACTGCTTCAGACAGATAGGCAGTAATGCAGGCATACTGACTGGAAAATCTCCAATTTATCACTCAGAAGACCACAAAAGCAAAGTTTATGGAGATAGATATCATTGAAGAGGTGAGTGGTAGTCTTCAGTATGAGAATGCGTTCCCCTCCTCCCCCGTTGCTCCCAATCCACATCCCAGTAAAAAGATCAAGAAGAAATCAGTTTGATGTTCAATTCAGAAAAAAAAGTTTGGTGATACCAAGGAGACAAAGAAATATTGTGTTTAACCGACAAGCCAGAAAAATGGGCCAAGTTGCAGTTACTGAAAACACTGATGGGGGCCAGAGGCGATGTCACTCCAGGGTTCATTCAGGAAAATGGAGGTGGGGAGAGAGTGAGAGTGCGAAAGTGAAAGTGTAATTGATTGAGAGTGTGAGAGAGAGTGTGTGTGTGTGTACGTGTGTGTGTGTGCGAGAGAGTGAGAATGAGAGTGTGAGAATGAGAGACTGAGAGTGCGAGGGTGTGAGGCAGTGAGGATGTGTGCGTGTGACAGTGTGAGCACGTGAGAGTTTGAGGGAGAGAGAGTGAGTGTGAGTCTGAGTGTGTGAAAGACTCAGAGTGAGTGTGAACATGAAAATGTGTGGGTATGAGCATGTGAGATTTTGAGGGAGTGAGAGTGTGAGTCTTTGAGTCTGAGTGTGTGAAAGACTCTGAGAGTGAATGTGAATGTGTGGGTGTGCGGAGTGTGGGAGTGTGAGCATGTGAGAAAGTAAGGTAATGAGAAAATGAGATTGAGAGTGTTAGAGAGTAAGAGTGTGGGAGTTTGAGAGTATGAAAGTGAGACTGTAAGAGAGTGTGAGTGATGGAGTGAGAGAGTGGGAGTGTGAAAAAGTGAGCATGTGTGAGAGTGAGAGAGAGAGAAAGTGTGAGTGTGAAAGTATGAGTGTGAGATAATGAGAAAGTAAGTGTGAGAGAGCAAAAGTGGGAGTAAGAATGAGTGAGAGAGTGCAAAAGTGAGTGTGAGAGTGAGTGATGAGGGACTGAGACAGTGAGAGGGTGAGGCAGTGAGAGTGTGAGAGAGTGAGAGCATGAGAGTGAAAATGTGAGCGTGTGGGAGAGTGAGAATGTGAAACTGTGCGAGAGAGTAAGAGAAGGAAAAAGTGAGTGTGAGAAAGTGTAAGTGTCAGAGTACAGGAGTGTGAGAGAATGTGAGAGTGAGAACGTGAGAGTGTGTGTGACAGAATGTGACAGTGTAAGAGAGTGAGTGCGAGCATGTGACAGTATGAGAGCACGACAAAGAGTTTGAGAGACTGCAAGAGTGAGCATGTGTGTCAGAGTGAGTGAGTGAGTGAATGAGAGTGTGAAAGAGTGAGAGAGATGGGCTCGTGGGCAGGTCTCTGTTCATGAGACCAGCCATAAGGTATGGGTGGCTTTTCAATAGGGAAGGGAGGTATCCCAAGGTGTGTGTGGGGGCACCTGTTGATTTGTGCAAGTGGCGTCAAGATGGCCAGGGCTGAGGAGGCAGTCTCCAGAGGAGATGAAGCCAGATGGAGATGTAAGGATGTGTGTGAGAGAGTGAGTGGTGATGTCCCTTGATCTGGCAGTGAGTGAGATGCCAGTGAATGTGTGATGGGCTTGTGAGTGTGTGAGTTTAGAGTGATGAGATGGTTGAGGGGTAGAGGACATTGCAGCGGGCTCCAACGGTGTCCAGAAGGTGTACCAGGAATGCATCGCTGAATCGGGGGGAGGTGGGTGTGGGGCTGCGGTCTTCTTGCCTGTCGGGGCCGTGTCTTCTCTGCAGCAGTCCTGGGCTGGAAGCACTGAGAGGTGTGCACCATGGCTGCATTTTAAATATAGCACCCGGCATGAGGAAGCGGCGAGATGATGGCATGGCAGGTGAATCGGAGACCACCCGCCAGTGGACTGGCATGTTTCCCGCGAATGCATGATTGGGACAATATGGCACGAAAACCTGCCATTGCAGATAGCGGGTAAAACATCCATTTTCCTGCCCGCTACCTCACTTAGTGCAAATCTGGGAAGTTTTCACCTTGAGGGTCTGACAGTGTGAGCTTGTAAGAGTGTGAGAACATGAAAACATGAGACATTGAGATAATATAAGACTGAGAGATTGAGAGGGTGAGAGTGTGAGAGAGTGAGTATGTTGGATTGAGAGTGTGAGAAAGTCAAAGTGAGTGAAATAATCAGAGTGAGATTGAGAGAGAGAGAGAAAGAATGTGAGTGTGAGAAAGTGAGTGAGAGTGATTGAGAGAGTGACTGAGTGAGAGAATGACAGAGAGAGAAAGTGAGTGAGAGTGTGAGTGTGAGAGAGTGAGAGAGGGCAGTTCAGAGGCTGAGAATTCTGCAGCAGTAACTCACCTCCTAACTCTTCAAAGCCTATCCACTATCTACAAGGCACAAGTCAGGACTGAATCTTATATTATTATATTCTTGTAAGATGGAATACTCTCCACATCCTTGTCAGAGTGCAGCTCCAACAACAGAATTGCTTGCTTAGATGCAATTTTTGAATTTTAATTTGTAGCCCTGCTACCCTGTGAATTTACCCATTACTGTTATGGAATCATTGATCTTCTCTCTTTCCACCAACCTTATGGGCAGACATCGCAGGTCATTACCATTCACTGCATAAAAAAGTTCTTCCTCTCATTCTGCATCTCTTGCCCAAAACCTTAACCCTGTGTCCTCTATTCCTTGTACCGTCAGGTAGTGGGAACAATTTTTCCTTGTCCATCTTACTCAAACCTGTCATGATCATGTACACCTCTACCTAATCTCCCTTTAATCTCTTCTGCTCCAGTTTCTCCAGCCTAACCTTCGTATGAATTTTACCCTTGGCACCTCAGTCAGTCGGTCGGGAGAGGCTGGGGTATAAGAGTGCAGTGCACAGAGGTGAGAGTTTAGGATGGTGCAAACATTCTTGTGTAGTCTCCTCTTTGATAGGAGCCTCAAAACTGGAGTCCCCATTGATCATTGAAAGATGATGGCGCCATGATACAGATCTCCATTGTGTCACCAGGGTGCCTGGCATGCACAGTGACAGTGTGATGACTTTAACTAATGACATGTCCTTGATCTCCCTTAGATTCTCCAGCACACGTTCACTCCCTGGACCCCGAAGGGCCACTCCTGCCACCAGAAGACTTCATCTGCAGCTGCATCACGTCCGCTCTCCGAACCAGGCACCAGTGCAGATACCAGCACCTTGGTGGGTGTTAGATCTTTGGCTATAATGTCGAAGCACAGCAGTGAGGGCACTTCACACTCATTGGAGGAGCAGGTAGAGGCAGAGAGTGCCCAGGGTGCCGGCAGTCAAATAACTGCTGGGGACCAGGACGATGCTGAGTTGAAGGCAGATGATGAGCCTCTGGAGTCGTCCATTAAGTGGCAGACGCTGGATATCCAGCGGGATGTGCAAGTGGATCAGATACATGAGGGTATGCGTACCATGGTCTCTGGTGTGGAGAGGTCCATGCAGATCATAAGCACTGCATTGGCCCTAATGGCCAAGCACACTGCCTCCTCCAATGAGAGACTGGTGAATCAGGGGTTCCTGGGGTTGCGCTTAGACCTGCAAGCCCTCACACAGGCACTGACCTCAGGTGGCCTGTGTCACTGTGGGAGATGGATGAGGCATCCCAGCTAGGTGCCCGTCCATGAATGGTGAGCAGGGAGGTCCAGAGCGACCTCACTTTGGCGCATGAGCTGCCTGCCATCTCTGCAGACTCCTCTCAGGGCACTCTGGTGATGGCAGCAGCTCCTCTGCTCCTCTGCCAGTGACCATGGCATCTGGGGAGATGCCAGCCATGGCACTGGTTTCTCCCTCCCAGGTGGGGCCAGCACAGGCTCCACTGGCCAGAGGACGACCACCAAGGTCATCAAGGCCAGTAAGACCCCAGAGTCAGCAGGCTATCTCCAATGCCTTAGCCAGCGAGGGGCGGGGGGTGGGGTGGGGGGTGGGGGGGGGGGTGGGTTCACCAAGATGTAGCACTTGCAAATGTAAGTTAAAAGCACCGTGAGCAGAAAAGTGACTATTCACAGATGACCTTCTATTTTGCAATGTTTTGTTTATGTTTACTGGCCTGGGAATGAAGACCAGAGAAGGTTGTGTTAATTTTTTTGGATTGTGAAAATGACATTAATTTTGTTTTTGTGGTAATGGCCTAAGTATACTTCACCTTTTAATTTTTTTGTGCAGGGTATGCCAGTATGTAATGCTGGACATGAGTGGCTCTAAACCTTATTGCACAGGCACTGCATAGACTTTGGGTTCAAATCAAAGGATCATTTCAGACACCCAAGATGAGGTGGAAGCAGATCTTTGGTAGCCTAGCTGAAGGAATGTTGGATCAATATGTCCTTGACATCCCTGCCTCCTTGAAGGATACAGAGGTCTGCCTCTACACCCTCAGCGTTCTCCTCACAGTGCTCCTCTTCTGACTGGATTTATTCTCTGTGGATCTGTGTCAAGGTCCTCTTCCTCCAGTGGGTCCCCCATTGCCAGTGTCAGATTGTGGAGAGCGCAGCATGCAACCACTCTCAGTGACATCTGCTCTGGGGGGTATTGAACGGTCCCTGAACGGTCCAGGCATCGGAAGTTCATCTTCAAAAGATCTGTGGTCCTCTCTATCACCGCCCTTGTGGAGGCATGACTCCTATTGTAACGCTGCTCTGCCTCTATTCTTGGATGGCAGAGAGGAGTCATAAGCCACCTTTTCAGCAGATAACCTTTGTCACCCAACAGCCATCCATCCAGTCGGGCTGGAGCACTGAAGAGCATCAGGACCTGGGAGTGTCTCAGGATGTAAGCATCATGGGAGCAGCCAAGGTACCTCACACAGACTTGCAGAATCCACATCCTGTGATCTGCACATTCATGGAGTGGAACCCCTTCCTGTTGACAAAGGCACCCAGCTGACCCGCTGGTGCCTTAATGGCCACATGTGTGCAGTCGATTGCACCCTGGATGCAGGGGAACGCAGCAACACTGCAAAGCCTCTGGCTCGCCCTGCCTGGCTGGCCTTGTTACCAGCTTTACACAGTTGTGGACAGCTGATTGGGACACTCCACAAAGATAACCCACTGAGCCTGGGAAAAAGCTGGAGGCATAGAAGTTGAGGGCCACTGTGACCTTCAGAGCCACTGGCATGGGGTGTCCACCCCAGCTGGAGCTGATCTCAGGCCTGATCATCTGACAAATGGAGGTCACTGTCTCCCTGGAGAGGCAGAGCCTCCTTCAACACTGTACCTCAGACATATTGAGGTAGCTGCATGTAAACTCTGGAAGCAGGATAATGGCAAGTTCTGCATCCTCTTCCACCTTGGACTTCATGCTGGCCCTCCGTCCCTTGTGCCTGTGTCTCTCCTCCCACAGGTCACTCCCCTGGAAGCTACATTGGGACACCTGGCCCCTTTCCCTTCTGCCCCTCTCTTCCTCCTCAGAGGAGGTGCCTCCAGCACCACAATCCGCATTACAAGGATCAAAGAAGGCTGTCTGACACCTGGGAGGGTCCATATGGTCAAAATCCTCTGGGGGTCTTGGAGACACCAATGAGTCCTGAAATGAAGCCTAGGAATACTAAGAATAAAGCTCAAGTTCAAATAAGTAGCGAACTATTTCCTGAACTCTGGCAATGCTGCTGACCTTTTTTATCCTGGCCTTGGATGAGGTTTTGCAAAATGGGGGCTGCCCGCCTGCCCATTTTGCTGATGCGACCAGCGTGAAATTGCATGGGCAACGTAAAATTGGGTTCATTTGGGTTTCTAATGACCTTAAGTGACCTTATAATTGATGGCGGGCGCAGCTCCTGCCATCCTGAAGAGTGCACGTTTGTGGGGCAATGTCAGGAGGCTTGCCCGACATCTTCTTGTGCTATTTTACGCCTGATCGGGTTGGGAACTCGCCTGGCCACGAGGTGTAAAATTTTGCCCCTTGTAACTAAAATTACCCAACCCTGGAGCCATTCTTGCACATTTCCACTGCATCCTCTCAAGGACCCTCACAACCTACCTATAGTGTGATGACCGAACAGGATGCAGTACCCTAGTTGTGGACTAGATAGAGCATCACGAAGGTTTAGCATAACTTCCATTATTTTGTATTCAATACCTCTATTTATGAAACCTACAATCCCATATGCTTTGCCAACCACTCTTTCAATAGGTCCTGCCACCTTGAAAGATCTCTATACGTGTACTTCCAGATCTCTCTGTTCCTGCACACTCTTAAAAGCTGGACCATTCAGTCTATATTGCTTCTCCCTGCCCTTCTGCCAAAATGCATCACTTCACACTTTTATGTATGAAATTCCATATTCAGCTAGCCTATATATGTCCTGTTACAGTTCATTAGTATCATCCTCATTGTTGGCCACTTCTCCATATCTTGTATAATCTGTAAATTTTGGATTGAATCTCTCGAGGAGTGGCAATCATCGTTGGATTGCTGCTCCCTTTCAAACTACTCTGCATTTCTTGCTAGGTCTTCTGAGTCTGGCCTTCCCTTAGAGAGCTCCATCGAAACATTGTAGAGTCGGGGAGAAGATAGGGCATGCCCACTTTTTATGGTACTAGCTTCTCCAATGAGAAATCTAAAGGTCCAATGTGAACATTAGTGAATGAATAAATGATCAATAAGTAGGCTGGTGGGCTGGGCAGATGGGTGAGGTAAATAGCTAGGGTAGGTGAGGTCATAAATGAAGAGATGATAGGTGAGGTGCTAGGTGGTTAGTGTGACAGGTGGGTGAGGTGGAAGGTGGGTGAAATGGGTGGAGGGTGGGTGAGGTTCTAGGAGTGTAAAGTGGTAGATGGGTGAGGTGGAGGCAGGTGAAGTGGTAGATGGGTGAGGTGGAGGTGGAGGTGGGTGAGGTGGATGGATGTGAGGCAGATGGGTGTAGGTAGGCAACTGAGAATGGTGGCAGGAGGGTGAGGCAGAAGATGGGTGAGGTGGTAGGTGGGTAGGGTGGCAGGTGGGTGATGTGGTAGGTAGGTGAGGTGGTAGCCTGGTCTGGGGTTTAGTTGGGGGGTCGGCGGGGGGAATCATTGGTCAGGGGTGTAGTCAGGGTTTGGGGCGATCGTTGGGAGGGTCAGGAGACTAGTCATGGGAGTCACGAGAGGTGATTGGTGGTTGATTGGGGATCAGGGGGTAGTCAGTGTGAGTGATTGGGTGTCAGTCCTGAATTACTAACTTTTTTCTGTCTAACACTCCCTGGATAACTATGCTGGTAACTGTATCAGAACTGTGCAACGTCTCCAACTCTAACTCAGAGCTGAAGACATTGGCAGAGGGTCCAAGGGAGCAGGGGAATTTCCCATTGAAAGCTGAAACTTCTTGGGCAATTCTCATGTTGGCTCGTGCATCAGGACTCTGCTGATATGCCTGGTTTCCGACAATCCAATTAGCATTGGCATAAAGGTAGAAGAAAATAAATGTGTCATTTGTTAAAATAATTTAATGAAGTTTCAAAATGAAAGATTAATCTTCAAGCTTAGGAATGGAAAAAGTAAAATAAATACGACCTTCTTGCTGCCTCTTTCATCAAGTCACTTGAAAGAATTCCACCCAGAATTTAAGATGATACCTCCTCTCAAGCTGCAGTTTTGTACCTGAAAGTGCTGCTGTTCATTAATCTGTGGTGTACATTCTTCTGAACAAAGGAATGGGAGAAAGTTATAAGTGTGAGCATAAGTTTGCAATAATTTCACTGCAATAAGTGATATTTCATTCATTTGAACGAAAGTGAATTAAAGAAGGATTTTTCACCAGAAAATGTCTTTTATTACCACCTGAGATTTTTTAAGTATTCAGAAATAAGTAATTAGTAATTATTAGCAATTCAGAAATTGAAGATAATATGTAAAATCTGTCACTAAGCAATGTCATCCTATTTGTCAATTTACAATATTCTCTCTTGCAACAATCAGACATGTTGAAACTCCTTCATCAAATGTTGATCTAATGGTTGCAAATTTACACACAAGTACCACTAAAATTCTGCACGTAGGCACTTTTCCACAATAGGATATAGCCAAACTTGAAGAAATGGTTGTGAATGCTGGTAGCTTTGATATATAGTATCTGTTTCTTTACATCAAGTAAACAAGTTCATGGCAGATGCATCAGTGATGTCTGGAGATTACAGAGTGCAACTGTACATATTCTTCCCACATATAAACTGGAATGCCCAGGTTTCTTTTCTTTATTCCATTTGTTTTCTATCATATTTTTATGGGCACTTTATGTTTGTATATTTAACTGATCTTTACTTCAAAGATTTCTTCAATAACCAAAAAGAACCAAAGGTGGTAAGAAGAAAAACTTTTTTATGCAATGAGTGTTTAGAACCTGGAATGCATTGCTTGAGAGTTTGGTAGATGCAGATTCAATCGTAACTTTCAGAAGTGAATTGGATAATTACCTTAAGAGAAAAAATATGCAGGGCTACAGGGAAAAGGTGGTGGGAGTGGTACTAGCTGAGTTTCTATTGCAGAGAGCTGGCACAGACAAGACAGGATGAATGGCCTCCTTTGGTGCTGCAATCATTCTATGATTCTACATTAAATGTACCGGGAAAAGCCTGTATTTTTTTGTGCAATGTCCTTTTAAGAACAAAGTAGACTGGGAAGTATTTTGAAAGTGAGTTAATTAGTTTTCTGATTATGACATCATTAGGTTTCAAGAAATGCCCACGCGACCTGGGGTTGCCATTCAGATCAACAACTCAGAAGCAAAGGATAAACAGAAAGCTAATTGCAATGGTATTGGGTTTCAGCCTTTTTTGCTGTTTGGCAGTTCAGAATACTGGGAATTTGTGCAGAGAGAAAACAAGCAAGGTTTTCTCTAGATGGAATAGTTCTCTGTTTTTCAGTGTTAGAACAGATCCTGGTGTTGGAGCAATGATTTGAGGATACATCAAGGATTGTGTTATTGCATGTGTTATATTGCTGGAAAGGACAAAACATTGAAGACATGAAGAGTGAGGGATTGTGGATAAGATAATACCCATTGTGGCTGTGGAAGTGGTGCCAGAGCATACAAGAGCATATAAAAGAATCAGAGAAGGGAGTCTTTGGGGATTTTGTGCCATCAGGATTGTTGTGACCCAAGTGAGAGAGGACTATTAGATGTGTGCCTTATTGATGGTAACCATGTTCAGGACTTCAGATGTAATACAGTTGCTGGTGAATGCAACTCAGACAGTTGGATGGAAAGTAAGGGATATTACACAGTGGAGGCCAAGTTGGAAAGACTGTGAGATTGCGCATGGTCCCACATTTGTGTGGAAAGTAACATGAGTGCTTATAACTACGTGGGTGTATCTTTTTTGTATTGACTACTTAAAGTGAGAATTATCTTTTATTTGAAATAATGTTTGAGTTATGTTGATTTTAGTTGGCTTGCTGCAGTAAAAGTTTTAATAAATCAAATCTTGTCTAGCCATTTTCTTTCCATTGACATTGTGGAGATTCCTTTCTTTTTAGAAAGTTATTGGTCTCTACAGAGATCATAACGAAGGGTAAAAATAGAAAATGAGTGTAAATTAGTGAAGAATATACAAATTGTAAGGGTTTTTTCAAATACATAAAAAGGAAGAGAGTAGTTAAATTTAACAAAAACAAAAATAGCTGGAAAAACTCAGCAGGTCTGACAGCATCTGCGGAGAGGAATACAGTTAACGTTTCGAGTCCAAGTGGTCTGATAGTCCTTTAGCATCAGAAACAAGAGAAATTATTATGGGAATGAGTAAATGGCAGAGACATTGAACAGATATTTTCTGCATGTCTTCACAGTAGAAAACACAAGTTGCATACCATAAATAAAGTGTAACCTAGAGGATAATAAGAGAAACTCCTGGAGAAACTCAAGGAACTAAAAATGGACAAACCTCCAGGAAATGATGGCTACATCCTTGTGTTCTAAAAGAGAAAGCTGCAGAGATGGTTGAAGTTCTGGCTATGATTTTTCAAATTTACCTAGATTCTGGAGCAATCCCAGCAGACTGTAAGTTAGCAAATGTAACACTGGTCTTCATGAAAGGAGGGAGAGAGTAAACAGGGAACTATACACTAGTTAGCCTGACGTCTGTCATTGAGAAAGTGCTGGAATCTATTATTAAGGAAGTCAGTTAGGAAAGCATTGAATGATTAGAACAAATCAGCTAATGTGGTTCCGTTATTTAAGAAGGGTTGTAGAGATAAGACAGGGGACCACAGATCAGTGAGTCTCATGTCAGTAGTAGGGAAACTATTGGAGAAAATTCTGAAGCAGAGAATCTAGCTCCACTTGGAGAGGCAAGGTTTGATCAGGGATAGTCAGCATGGCTTTGTCAGAGGGAGGTCATGCCTAACAAATTTGATTGAATTTTTTGAGGAGGTGACCAGGTGTGTAGGTGAGGGTAGTGCAGTTGATGGAGTTTATATGGATTTCAGCAAAACCTTTGACAAGGTCCCACATGGGAGACTTATAAAGACGGCAAATGCACATGAGATACAGGGTAATTTGATAAGATGGATTGAAAATTGGCTTAGTAATAGGAGACAGGGTGATGACAGAAGGATGCTTTAGTGACTGGAAGCCAGTGTCCATTGGCGTATCACAGGGATCTGTGCTGGGTCCCCCATTATTCGTCATTTATTTAAATGACATAGATGACTATGTGAAGGTTAGGATTAGTAAGGTGGTTAACAATGAGGTTGAGTGTCATAGACTACAGGAAAATATAAACAGGATGGTCAAATGGGCAGATAAGTGGCAAATGGAATTTAACCCTGAAAAGTGTGAGGTTATACACTTTGGAAGGAGTAATTTGACAAGGAAGTATTCAATGAATGGCATGACACTAGGAAGTTCTGAGGAACAAAGGGACCTTGGTGTGTGTATCCATAGATCTCTGAAGGCGGAGGGGCATGTTAGTGGGTTGGTGAAAAAGGCATATGGGACATTTGCCTTTATCAATGGAGGCATAGATTACAAAAGTAGGGAGGTCATGTTGGAGTTGTATAGAACCTTGGTGAGGCCACAGTTAGAGTACAGTGTGTAGTTCTGATCGCCACATTATAGGAAGGATGTGATTGCACTGGAAAGGGTGCAGAGGGGATTTACCAGGATGTTGCCTGGGATGAAACATTTAAGTTATGAAGAGAGGTTGGATAGACTTGGGTTGTTTTCGTTGGACCAGAGAAGACTGAGAGGTGACCTGGTCAAGGTGTACAAGATTATGGACATGGTGGATTGGGAACAACTGTTCTCCTTAGTTGAAGGGTCAGTCACAAGGGGACACAAGTTCAAGGTGAGGGGCAGGAGGTTTAGGGGGTATATGAGGAAAAACTTTTTTACCTAGAGGGTGGTGACGGTCTGGGATGTGTGCCTGGGAGGGTGGTAGAGGCGGGTTGCCTCACATCCTTTAAAAAGTACCTGGATGAGCACCTAACACATCATAACATTCAAGGCTATAGGCCAAGTGTTGGTAAATGGGATTAGGTAGGTAAGTCAGGTGTTTCTCATGTGTCGGTGCAGACTCAATGGGTCGAAAGGCCTCTTCTGCACTCTGTGATTCTGTGATCCTGTGAAATCAACATGATTCTATGAAAGAGAAATCCTGTTTGACCAATTTATTAGAGTTATTTGAGGACAGATAAAGGGAAACCAGTAGATGTAGTAAGCTTAGATTTCCAAAAGGCATTCGATGAGGTGCCACACAACTGGTTAATATGTAAGATAAGGGCTTATGAGCTGGGGTGATATGTTAGCATGGATTGAGGATTGGATAACAGAGAGGAAGCAACTACTGTGATAGCATCTTCATGTGAATGACTCCATCCTGGCCCTCTTCAGGTTCCGGTCCTTCCAAGCCCTCCTCATCCAAGGAAATCTCTGCCTCCTCCATGTCTTCTTCTGGCAAATGATCTGCCCTTTGAAGTGCCAAGTTGTGCAGTGCACAGCACACAATGATGATGCGGGATGCCAATCATTTGCTCTATCTTGAACCTTGTCACAGAACGTGCTGCATTGTATCTCATCTCTGAGGCACACTGAGGACGATGCATGGGTGTCATAAGCCAACTCTTTTGCAGGTACCCCTTATCGCCCAGCCGTGGACCCTGTAAACGCCATGGGCCCTCGAAGATCTGAGGCACCTGGGAGTGACTCAGGATGTAGGAGTTGAGAGAACTTCCTGGGAACCTGGCACAAACATGCATGATTGCAGACCAGCTGCATGTTGAGGAATTGGAACCCATTCCTGTTGATGAAGACCAGTGGTTGTTTTCATGGAGCTCTTAAAGTGACATGTGTGCAATCTATGGCAGCCTGCATGCATGGGAAGCCAGAGATCGCTGCATACCCTAAAGCTATAATGGCCTGGCTGGCTTCATCCACTGTGAACTGGATGTAATGATATGCTTTACTGTAAAGGGCTTTCCTTTTACATTTATGCATTGAGGACTGAAAGATGCAGCATAGATCTCTGCAGTTGATCCCTGGAACGAGAGGCTTTCAAAAAAGTTTAGTGTAGTGGGCACCTTTACAGCCATGGGCAAGGGATGGCCTCCCAGTCCACACTGCATCAGATCCTCTGGAAGAATGTGGCAGATGTGAGCCACCGCACTCCTTGACAGATATAGCCGTCTGCAGCGTTCTCATTTATCTCCAAAAATGAGAGGTGTCTTTGGTACATCGTGGGTCATGCCAGTCACCTATTTGAATGGGTATGATACCTCATACCCTGAGTCTTCCTGGAGCCCCTCTGATCATGCACCTCAGGCCGAGGCTCTTCTCTGAGCCCTGCCAGATGGCGATGGGCCCTTCTTCTCCTCCTAAGTCGAATGAAAGCCATTAAGAAGGCAGCATTGCCTGCAGCCTCCATTGTGCACTCACCCTTGCTCCTGTGGACAAATAGAGCAGACACATGAATGCAGATTAACCTGCAACGATCACCCTCCATCACCAAGCCAAGAAGCCTGTGTGAAACCCTTGTGCTGTGCTCATGTCATACATGCCATTCCCAGTTGTGCCCTTGCAGCTGAAGCAAATCCTGAAGGATCACAGGTGCCTGAGCATCCTCCTTACCCTGTCACAAACATGACAGTGCACTCACAAAGAGCCTTGGAGAGGGATGTGTGCAGTCATGTAAGAATAGCCTCATGTGAGGCACTATCAGGCCGATGCCTTTGGATAAGAGTACATCTGCACTTTGCATAAGTTTAATAATTGCAAGCCTTGTGTCCTGTTAGCCATGTAGATCTCAAATGCTGTGTGCAGGCTTCCCTGGAGTATATTGTATATGTCCAGAGCTGTGTTCCATTAATAATTTGATCCTTCTTTCCATTTCAAATTCCTCTGTGACAGTTGTATGGTCACTCAGAGCTACTCACATGTTGCCTCTAGCCTGAATATCTTATTGTAAAAAAGCGCAGAGAGTTAGGGTGGCCAAATCAGTCACGTTGCAGTTGACTCTTCATAACATCTCTCAACTGAGCCTTAATCTCGATGCATTCAATTTCAAAGAATTAGGATGCCCCTTGAATCGGCCCAGGAGTCAAATAGTGGACTTCTCCCACACGCCCTCAGACCCCTCCTTTGGCAATTTTTTCCTAAGTTGTTTTTCAATTGCGTCAGTCTGGGCTGAGAACATGGTGATGCTGCACATATATTTCGAGACCAGCTTCCAACCTTGCCCTGTCATCGTGCAAGGCCCTCCAATCTTCCTGGAATCCCATGATGTGCAGGTATACTTCCCTCCGGTCACTCTCCAGCCTCCACTTTTAGCCCTGGAGCCCATAGTTATTGTGGTCAATATTCCTGTCCTTCTCCCCCAAACTGTGGATGTCTTAGTGCCTCATGTGGAATTCACCTCTCCCCGGCTCGAGGCCACATGCACCATGGCTTACAGGGACCTGCCCAACATGAGAGCTTTGAGTACCCCTCACTATACAGTTCCCAGGTTTTTTTTATTCATTCATGGCATGTAGGCATCGCTGACTAGGCCAGCATTTATTGCCCATCCCTAATTTCCCTTGAGAAGGTGGGGGTGAGCTGCCTTCTTGCCTTCTTGAACTGCTCCAGTCCATGTGGGGCAGGTACACCCATAGTGCTGTTAGGGATTGAATTCCAGGATTATGCCCCAGTGACACTGAAGGAACAGTGATATATTCCCAAGTCAGGCTGCAGAAGCTTCCCCTGACAGTCTGCAGCACAGTACTGAGCCTCCCACCCTCAGGACCCCTGTGTGTGGTACGTAAATTGGAAAAGTCGTCAACTGTGGTGAGGATAGTCTTGAACTTCAAAAGGATAGACATGTTGGTGGATTGGGCAGACAAGATGAAGTTCAATATAGAGATGTGTGAGGTGATTTATTTTGGCAGGAAGAATATGGAGCAACAGTATAAAATAAAGGGAGAAACTCTAAAGGACATGCAGGAACAGAGTGACCTCGGCGTATATATACATAAGTCATTGAAGATGGCAGTGCATGTTGAGTTAATAAAGCAGTTAATTTTGTATCTTAGGCTTTATTAATAGAGGCATTGAGTACAAGAGTAAGGAGGTCGTGTTGAACATGTATAAGACACTAGTTAGGCCTTATCTGGCATACTGCATGCAGTTCTGGGTGCCATACTCGAGGAAGTGTGTGAAGGCATTGAAGAGACTACAGAAGAGATTCACAAGATTGATTCCAGGGATAAACAACTGTAGCTATGACGATAGATTGGAGAGGTTGGGACTCTTTTCCTTGGAGAAAAGAAGGCTGAGAAGAGACCTGCTAGAAGTATTCAAGATTCTGAGGGATATGGACAGGGTAAATATTGAGAAACTGTTCCCAATCATGAGAGCATCAAGAACTAGAGGGAACAGATTTAAAATAATTGGTAAAAGGAGTAAAAGCGATGTGAGGAAAGGTTTTTTCACCCAGAGGGTGGTTGGAGTCTGGAATGAATTTCCCGACAGAATGGTGGAGGCAGGTTTGATTGAGGCATTCAAAAGGCAATTGGACTGCTATCTGAAAGGAAAGAACGTGCAAGGTTACGGGGATAAGGAAGGGGAGTGGGACTAAGCAGAATGTTCTTTCAGAGAGCTAGTGCAGACTTGATGGGCTGAATGGCCTCCTTCCACATTGTAAAGATTCTATGGTTCTGTGTGAAGGACTGACCTCATACCATGCTGTGCATTAGCCCCATTGCACAGACCAGCATTCCCCCTGCTGGAGCACAGCCAAGACTTGCATGCCATGGAGTGCACTGCCCCAGGACTGATTTTAATCTTGAAATCTGACCATCTGTCAACAGTCCTGAGAGTACATGACTGACTGACACTTATCTCCCCACTTCCTTCAAAGCATCCCCTCCCCCCAGTCATGAGTCTTTGTGCAACCTTCCTTCTTGTGCAAGACTAAACTCTATCCACTACCCTCACTGGTCTGCATGCATCCACCCCATGTCAGCCTCCAGCTACTTGAACCACAACCATTCCTGTGCCTGCCATCTCCATTAACCCTCCCAAGCCTCCAACCCATACCCACCTTCCCCCAACCTGCCATGACTTTGCCTATTCCTTTCTCCCATCCCCCACACAGCTGCACTGCCTGTAAACCCCAACAACCTCTGGCCTGAGATACCGTTGCCCTGCCTGTGAACCCCAGCAGCTTCTTACTGAGACACTGCAGCCCTGCCTCAAACCCCAATAGCTTCTTGCCTGAAACACCACAGACCCGCCTCCGAACTCCAACAGCAAAAAGGCCTGAGACACTGTAGTGCTGCCTACGAACCCCAATAGCTTCTCACCTGAGACACCACAGCCCGGCCTGCATATCCCAGCAGCTTCTCACTGATGGACCAGCTTGGCCAGTGCTTAGGAATTGGAGTAGCAGTGAGAGGTGGCAGCACTGCTGTTGCAGGTAGGCTTTGAATGTTCTATACACCTCAAAGTCACAAGCGAAGTGAAGGTTTGCCGATTTATGCCACTTGTATTTGGTTGTGGATCAGGTCAGTCTAATTACCCACTGGCATGGCACTTAATTCAGAAGGAGAATATGATTTAGGCAATTCATGGTTTTAGTAAGTATTCATGATATGGTAATGTATGTAAATTGGCTTTCCAACGTGGATCAGTGGGAAAGTCGACCCACTATCCATCCGCCATGAATCTCCTGAGGGAAGATTCAAAAATGTTTTCCCGCCGGCGGGAATCCAAATTTTGTCCTTACGCTCCCGCCCCCAATGATTCCTGCTGCTGGTGGGCCCAGAAAATTCCACCCTAGCTCTTTGACCAAGCTTTTGGTCATCCATTCGAACATCACATTATGTGGTTTGGTGTCAAATTTTGATTTGTAACACATCTATGAAGCATCTTGGGAAGTTTTGCTAAATTAAAGGCACAACATAGATAGAAGATGATGTTGTTGTTGATAGCTCAGTGAGGAGTGTACTGAGCCATAACCAACTGATGAATCCGAGATTCAATCTCTGATTTATGCTGAAGTAGCTGCTCACACCTGGCAGTGGTAAATGAGCTACAGATTCTTCAATTAGCATTCCAGTAACTCCTGATACAGGTGTGCACATGGTCATATACCATTGGTGATTTCTCCCCACAATCACTCACTGTCTACCAATAGGCACTCAAATAACCACCTGGGTGAGCCATGGTAGGGTGTAGATATTAATTGATCTAGACCCAAGCATGAACTACTGCCTTTAGCAGAAAAGGGGAGAAAAAGAAAAAAATGTTGGTAAATAAAATGTAAGGTGCAACACAGCCAACTGAGACTCAATATGGAGTCCAAGAATTCAGCGTGTACATTCGACAGAAGTGCACAGGATGCCATCTCAGCAAACGGGTTTTTCTGACTGCCGGCAGCTTGTAGAGCAGTGAGATAATGATGTAAATAAGTGCGCAATGGTATCATTTTGCAACTTTACAGTCCACCAACTTTAACTTGAACATGATCATAATATTAAACAGCATGATGGACATCCCCACCAGCACCATTTGAAGGGACCATGAAGTGCTCATAGGTTAATTGATGGATTTTTTCTTCTACCTGCAGTTAGAAAACAACTATTGTTTTTGGAGGTTGGCTGGGTTTAAATAAGTACTATACAGGGAGTGATCTGGCTGGTTTCGCTGTATTTTTTTGTGTAATTTAAAATATTGTGCAGAAAAAAGCTGCCTTCAGACATACGTGGCCTGTTTGGGCTTCCTTTAAGAATGGAACATAGCTGGAAGATTAAAGAGAGGCTGTGCAGAGCAAGGCAACCTGTTAGAAGGGGGAATCGGAGGAAGAGGAGCAGGGCACTCAGCAGCAGGCCATGTTTGTGGAATGTCTTCAGGGAGCAATTCTTTTATCTTAACTTTAGTGATGCCCACATCAGAGTTTACAAAAAAAGGTCATGAGTGAGATTTGTTAACAGCTGCAGCCACAACTGCAGGCAAAGATTGCTTTTGGTTGTCGAGGTGATGGTGGCTTCTTTCAGGCTGCTGCTGAAAATATGGGCCATAACATCTGAGCTTCTGGGCATCGTGACTGGAGGGGCTACCCCAAAGATGCGCTGGAGAACAGCACCCGGAAATCCACAGGTAAGGATTGCCCAGCAATTGCATGGGAAGTTCAAACTTCCATCGGGCGATTTCCCTGTAATCGGAACAATCCGAAAGTACAATTTAAATTGCAACCTTCGGATGGTTCTGACTGCCTTATAGAATAGTTAGCCAGGAAAAATTAGAAGACTTAAAACCACTCCTAACTCCTGGGTAGCTATACTACTGATTCCCATGACCCCCCTCACAGGACACAACGCCACCCTCTCCACAACACCCCACTGGACTACTGACCACTCCCTCACCAACTACCCAACCCCCACTCCCCCACTGACCGCCCGGCACCCCTCCAAACATCCAACTCTATTCGACCAACTCCCCCACCAGACTGACCACCTGATGCCCCCAAATGACCAACCGAACCCCTCACAAACCACCCCCACTGACCAACCGGTTCGCCCCCACCCCAACCAACCCCCTCCCCCGACCAACTGACCCTCCCGATCGTTTCCTCCTTCCCGACTGACGCCCCTGAACCAACTGAATCCCCGACCAAATCCACTAACACTCATCACCCAACCAACTGGCCTCACAGGCCACCTGACCCCACCCCCGCGCTTACTGACTGACTTACCCCATCCCCGACTGACCACCCCAACAACGCAATCCCCCAACCACCTGAAACCCCCGCACTGACGAACCGATCTCCCGACACCCATCCCACCCAACTAACTAACCACCCCCCCAACCCACCCCACCATCCTTCCCACTTATCTTACCTGTACCACATTGAAGGAGCCCTGCGGTACTCAGTTCAGCAAATATCAAGATTTATGTTAGCATGCTGTATTCTTCACCACTTGGTCATTGCAATCTATGATTGCAATATCAGGTGAGATGTTGAAACAGTGGAGGGCAAGGAAGAGGAGACTGAAGAGGAAGCAGACAGCCCTTGCTGCCAGAACTCTACATTAATTGTATTGCTTAAGAATAATTAATAATCTCAACTGTACCTTCTCACTCATCAATAGATCTACACTCCTTATATTTCCTGTAACATTAATAATCACATTGTCCTCTTTCAGGTAAAACATTATATTAATCCTCCCTTAGTTCACCACAGAAATTAAAATCCTTACCAAATACAAATTCAAATCCAAAGTAATCAATTCACTCATAAAATAATGCTTACAAAAATAAAATAATCACCCCTGTGCATTGCCTTAAGTGCCTGTCATTTCTATCAGTACCACAATATTTACAGTGCAGAAGGAGGCCATTTGGCTCATTGAGTCTGCACAGGCTCTCTGAAAAAGCATTCCAGCTAGTCCCACTCCCCTACCTTACGCCCATAACTTTGCACATTCTGCCTTTTCAGATAGCAATCCAATTCCTTTTTTAATACCTCGATTGAACCTGCCTCCACCTCCCTTTCAGAAAGTTTGTTCCAGACTCCAACTACCCTCTGGGTGGAAAATCTTTTCCTCACGTAACATTTATTTCTTTTGCCAATTATTTTGAATCTATGTCCACTAGTTCTTGATGGTCTCTTGAGTGGGAACAGCTTCTCACTACTTACCTGTCCATGCCCCTCAGGATTTTGAATACCTCTATCAAATCTTCTCTCGGCCTTCTTTTCTCCAAGGAAAATAGACCCAACCTCTCCATTCTATCCTCATAACTACAGTTCTTCACCCCGGGAATCATTCTTGTGAATGTCCTCTGCAATTTCTCCAATGAGTCAATGAGAAAATGATTGATCTTCTACCCCAGCACCAGCTCTGAAGAAGAGTTACGCAGGTTCAAAGTGTTAACTCTGTTTCTCTCCCACAGATGCTGCCAGACCTGCTGAGCTTTTCCAGCATTTTCTGTTTTTATTTCAGATTT
Organism: Carcharodon carcharias; assembly: GCF_017639515.1. Lineage (NCBI taxonomy): Eukaryota > Metazoa > Chordata > Chondrichthyes > Lamniformes > Lamnidae > Carcharodon > Carcharodon carcharias. Next base: position 175,619,108 of record NC_054469.1, on the reverse strand, counting down.
CCAGCATCCACAGTATTTTGTTTTTCACTTTTAACTTATTCACGTGACATTGATCAGGCACTGCATCATTTTGGTTCCACAGGTCTGCTGATGAAGGCAACCACCTTCACATTGAAATAGATAAAACTCTGAATTTTGTGCAAAGCCCTGTGCCAAACAGAGCTGGACTCCTTTGTGTTCTTTGACATTGAGTGAGGGAAATCCTGGCAGATTTTCCAGTGCACAAAGCATTTACTTGTGTATAGCTTCAGCTTCTTCAACCTGACCCATCAAAACCTCTGCAGCAGAACTGGTGTACAACCTCACCTTCAGGTGGGCTAGAACCAATACAATTCCTTCATCATGCCTTGGACCCTGTGCTCTTGTGCTTAGTGTTTCATCATATGCAGAACTCTCAGCTAGCTTAGCCTCTAAGTATATGCAGTGTACTCTGAGCTGATAAACCATTAATTGAATAATTGAGTATTAATTGGTAGAGATTGTTGGTAGTTGGGTGATGGCACAGTGAGTTGTGAATTGAGCTGTCAATGAGGCTAGTGGTGCCATTAATAGGAAATGCAATTTGAAGATTGAATTCATTTACCTTCATAATATATCTGGTCATTAACTTTCTTCCTGCATGTTATCCATGTTCCTAGAACTCCTCTGTTGCCATTGACCTCCACCATTACTTCCGTCCACTGCCTCCTGAACATGCTCAGAGGGTCTTCTGTCCCGCTGTGAATACAGAATGTCTCTTCTTCAACTCTTATGCCAAGCCCTGCAGTAAATTATTAGAAAACCTTGGTGTGCACTTAAAGGCTGAGCTATCCTGACAAAATTCAAGATCAATTCACTTCCTGACACCACTTTCAGTAGCCACAATACTCATCACATTTAAGGGGTGCAGGCTACCATTAAAGTAGTCTTAACTACTTTTGGGCTTCCTGCTGTTACATGGAGCCAATGAACTGTGTGAGTAATATTGGCTGAACATAGAAATTATGGAACTCAGCATACAGCAAAATACTTAATATTCTGCTTGCAACACAATGAACAACTGTGAATCCAGTGGCCATTTTTGAGGCATTTCTAATTTAACTCTGGGCATGTCTAAAAGACATTCATTAACTCAAAGGCACTCCTTTCATAGATTCTATGCAATCTACCTCATCTTAGCAGTGCCTCAACTGTTTAATTTCCATAGGATAACTTCAGCATAATTGTTACCTGAACTACAAAAATAGTCAAGGAAGGCTATTAATCCACATCACGTTTTAACTATTTAACCAAAGCCGACTCACCTCTGCAGACAATGATGTGTAACACTGATTGGACACTGGTGCTTCAATTTCAATCTCACTGCTCCAATTAATGCCCTCTCTTAAACCTGCACAACTGAATATGCATTCAGGAGCTAGAAAGACCCTGTTTTCACCAGCCGCCCACCTTCCCATCCTACCAGTACTATTTAAAGGTATCAACTACATTCAGTTTAGAACAACAAAGAAGAAAAAATAAAAGTACAGCACAGGAACAGGCCCTTTGGCCCTCCAAGCCTCCGACGATTATATTGCCCATCAACATTTTACACTTCGGGGGTCTATATCCCTCTATTCCCATCCTGTTAATGTATTTGTCATAAAAACAAAAAACTGCGGATGCTGGAAATCCAAAACAAAAACAGAATTACCTGGAAAAACTCAGCAGGTCTGGCAGCATCGACGGAGAAGAAAAGAGTTGACATTTTGAGTCCTCATGTCCCTGCAACAGAACTGCTTTTTCTTTACAAGGAGAGGGATGAAATATAAGCTGGTTTAAGGTGGTGAGCGGGGGGGAGAGAAGTGGAGGGGGGGTGGTGTTGTTATAGGGACAAGCAAGCAGTGATAGGAGCAGATCATCAAAAATGTCACAGACAAAAGAACACAGAGGTGTTGAAGTTGGTGATATTATCTAAACGAATGTGCTAATTAAGAATGGATGGTAGGGCACTCAAGGTATAGCTCCAGTGGGGGTGGGGGGCATAAAATTTTTAAAAGTAATGGAAATAGGTGGGAAAAGAAAAATCTATATAAATTATTGGAAAAAAACAAAAGGAAGGGGGAAGAAACAGAAAGGGGTTGGGGATGGAGGAGGGAGCTCAAGACCTAAAGTTGTTGAATTCAATATTCAGTCCGGAAGGCTGTAAAGTGCCTAGTTGGAAGATGAGGTGCTGTTCCTCCAGTTTGCGTTGGGCTTCACTGGAACAATGCAGCAGGCCAAGGACAGACATGTGGGCAAGAGAGCAGGGTGGAGTATTAAAATGGCAAGTGACAGGGAGGTTTGGGTCATTCTTGTGGACAGACCGCAGGTGTTCTGTAAAGCAGTCGCCCAGATTACGTTTGGTCTCTCCAATGTACAGGACACCGCATTGGGAGCAACGAATGCAGTAGACTAAGTTGGAGGAAATGCAAGTGAAATGTTGCTTCACTTGAAAGGAATGTTTGGGCCCTTGGACGGTGAGGAGAGAGGAAGTGAAAGGGCAGGTGTTACATCTTTTGCGTGGGCATGGGGAGGTGCCATAGGTGGGGGTTGAGGAGTAGGGGGTGATGGAGGAGTGGACCAGGGTGTCCCAGAGGGAACAATCCCTACAGAATGCCGACAGGGTGGGGTGAAGGGAAGATGTGTTTGGTGGTGGCATCATACTGGAGTTGGCAGAAATGGCGGAGGATGATCCTTTAAATGCGGAGGCTGGTGGGGTGATAAGTGAGGACAAGGGGGACCCTATCATGTTTCTGGGAGGGAGGAGAAGGCGTGAGGGTGGATGCGTGGGAGATGGGCTGAACACAGTTGAGGGCCCTGTCAACGACCGTGGGTGAAAAACCTCGGCTAAGGAAGAAGGAGGACATGTCAGAGGAACTGTTTTTGAAGGTAGCATCATCAGAACAGATGCGACAGAGGCGAAGGTACTGAGAGAATGGGATGGAGTCCTTACAGGAAGCGGGGTGTGAGGAGCTGTAGTCGAGTTAGCTGTGGGAGTCGGTAGGCTTGTAATGGATATTGGTGGACAGTCTATCACCAGAGATTGAGACAGAGATGTCAAGGAAGGGAAGGGAAGTGTCAGAGATGGACCATGTGAAAATGATGGAGGAGTGGAGATTAGAAGCAAAATTATTAAATTTTTCCAAGTCCCAATGAAAGCATGAAGCAGCACCAAAGTAACCATCGATGTACCGGAGAAAGAGTTGTGGAAGGGGGCCGGAGTAGGACTGGAACAAGGAATGTTCCACATACCCCATAAAGAGACAGGCATAGCTGGGGCCCATGCGGGTACCCATAGCCACACCTTTTATTTGGAGGAAGTGAGAGGAGTTGAAGGAGAAATTGTTCAGTGTGAGAACAAGTTCAGCCAGACGGGGGAGAGTAGTGGTGGATGGGGATTGTTCGGGCCTCTGTTCAAGGAAGAAGCTAAGGGCCCTCAGACCATCCTGGTGGGGGATGGAGGTGTAGAGGGATTGGACGTCCATGGTGAAGAGGAAGCGGTTGGGGCCAGGGAACTGGAAATTGTTGATGTGACTTAAGGTGTCAGAGGAATCACGGATGTAGGTGGGAAGGGACTGGACAAGGGGAGAGAGAAGGGAGTCAAGATAATGAGAAATGAGTTCCGTGGGGCAGGAGCAAGCTGTATTTGTCAAGCTGCTTCTTAAACACCACTATTGTACCTGCTTCCACCACCTCCTCTTGCAGCGAATTCCAGACACTCACTACCCTCTGCGTAAAAGACTTGCCCCACACATCTCCTCTATAGTTTTCTCCTCTCACCTTAAATCTATGTCCCCTAGTAATTGACTCTTCCACCCTGGGAAAAAGCTTCTGACTATCTACTCTGTCTATGCTGCTTATAATTTTGTAAACTTCTATCAAGTCGCCCCTCAATCTCCGTCGCTCTAGTGAGAACAATCTGAGTTTCTCCAACCTCTCCTCATAGCTAATAACCTCCAGACCAGGCAGCATCCTGGTAAACCTCCTCTGCACCTCTCCAATGCCTCCATATCCTTCTGGTAATGTGGTGACCAGAATTGCACACAATATTCCAAGTGTGGCCTAACCAAGGTTCTATACAGCTGCAGCGTGACTTCCCAGCTTTTATACTCAATACACCTGCCAATGAAGGCAAGCATGCCATATGCCTTCCTGACTACCCTATCCACCTGCGTTGCCACTTTCAATGACCTGTGGACCTGTACACCCAGATCCCTCTGCCCGTCGATGCACTTAAGGGTTCTGCCATTTGTGTGTAATTCCTGTCTGTATTAGACCTTCCAAAATGCATTACCTTGCATTTGTCCAGGTTAAACTCTATCTGCCATTTCTCCGCCCAAGTGTCCAACCGATCTATATCCCGTTGTATCCTTTAACAATCCTCTTCACTTTCTGCAACTCCTCCAACCTTACTGTCGTCTGCAAACTTACTAATTAGCCCAGTTACATTTTCCTCCAAATCATTTATGTATATTACAAACAGCAAAGGTCCCAGCACTGATCCCTGCGGAACTCCAGTAGTCACAGCTCTCCATTCAGAAAAGCACCCTTCCACTGCTACCCTCTGTCTTTTATGACCAAGCCAATTCTGTATCCATCTTGCCAGCTCACCTCTGATCCCGTGTGACTTTATCTTCTGTACCAGTGTGTCATGAGGGACCTTATCAAAGGCCTTACTGAAATCCATGTATATAACATCCACTGCCCTTCCATCGTCAATCATCTTTGTCACTTCCTCGAAAAACTTGATCAAGTTAGTGAGACATGACCTCTCCTTCACAAAACCATGCTGCTTCTCACTGATAAGCCCATTTGCTTCCAAATGGTAGTAAATTCTGTCACGAAGGATCTTCTCCAATAATTTCCCTACCACTGACATAAGGCTCACCAACCTGTAATTTCCTGGATTATTCCTGCTACCCTTCTTAAACAATGGAACAACATTGGCCATTCTTCAGTCCTCTGGGACCTGACCCATAGCCAGTGAGGATACAAAGATTTCTGTCAAGGCCCCAGCAATCTCCTCCCTTGCCTCCCTCAGTATTCTGGGGTAGATCCTATCTGGCCCTGGGGACTTATCCACCTTAATATTCTCCAAAATGCCTAACACCTCCTCTTTTGTGTTCTCAAATGATCCAGGCTATCTACACACTTTTCCCTAGACAAATCAGCCGCTAAGTCCTTCTCTTTGGTGAATACTGATGAGAAGTATTCATTTAGTATCTCTCCCATTTCCTCTGGCTGCACTCACAGATTCCCACCTCTGTCCTTGAGTGGGCCTACCCTTTCCCTGGCTACCCTCTTGCTTTTTACATATGTATAAAAGGCCTTGGGGTTTTCCTTAATCCTGGTTGCCAATAACTTTTCATGACCCCTTTTAGCCCTCCTGATTCCTTGCTTAAGTTTCTTGCTACTTTCTTTATATTCTCCACAGGCTTCATCTGTTCCCAGCCTTCTAGCCCTTATGAATGCTTCCCTTTTCTTTTTGACTAATCTCACAATATTCTTCGTTTTCCAAGGTTCCTGAAACTTGCCATGCTTATCCTTCATCCTGGCAGGAACATGCTGGTCCTGAATTCTTATCAACTGATGTTTAAAAGCCCCCCATATGTAAGTTGTTGATTTGCCCTCAATCATCCGCTTCCAGTCTAGATTCTTCAGTTCCTGCCTAATATTATTATAATTAGCTTTCCCGCAATTAAGCATCAATCAGTTGCTAATTGATTTAGACTGGCTTTTTTCTAAGTGTATAGGAGCACTTCAAGTTTTCTACTGCTGTTTAAAGATTGACAAGGAGTGGTACCGCACATGAAGAAGGCCTCGGTCCTGATTTTAAAGTTTCTGGTCAGATCATTTACTCCAAGGTTCTTCTTCAAAAGGTGGTTGAGGCAGAGTCCTTGAATATCTTTAAGGCAGAGGTAGATAGATACTTGATAAGTAAGGCGTGAAATGTTATCGGAGGTAGGCAGGAATGTGAGGTTGAAATCAATCAGCCATGGTCTTATTGAATGGCAGAGCAGTCCCAAGGGGCCGAGTGGTCTTCTCCTGCTCCTAATTTATATGTTTGTATGTAAGTTATGGGTTCTATAGTTATCAAGCCTCTTGGCCTGCTGCATAACAGAAGGATTGAGCAGAGGTAGCACAGAAGAGGACAAGCTTCTCACAGAGGGAGGAGAAGTGGGGGTAGAAGGGCTCTTAGCAGGGGGTTGTATCCTGCAAAATCTTGCCATCATGAAAACACAGTCCTCAGCAGCAGGGATATGATGAGTAAAGAGAGGAGATATGAAGAGGAGCAGGAACAGAAGGTTGACCAACTCTTAGGTGAAATAAAAGGGACACTTTGGTATGGCTGTAGGGCAGTGGGTGCTGGTGAGATGTGGGAGTAGAGGCATGGTCCAGTTGAGGCTGTGGGAGTGGGGAGACAGGTCTGATCAAGACTAGAGGAGGGAGTTCCGGTTGACCCTTCCGGCCACCAGGAAGAGAGCGCAAAGTGCATGTATGTGTACATACTGAGCATGCACAAAAATTAAAGATCAGGGCATGTTGTGAGAGCAGTTAATAAATCATATAGTATCTTAGGCTTTACTAATAGAGGCATTGAGCACAAGAATAAGGAGGTCAAGTTGAACTTATATAACTCACTAGTTAGGCCTTATCTGGAGTACTGCATCCAGTTCTGGGTGCCATACTTGAGGAAGGATGTGAAGGCAATGCAGAGAGTTCAGAGGAGATTCACAAGAATGATTCCCCTGATGAAGAGCTGTAGCTATGAGCATAGATTGAAGAGGTTGGGACTGTTTTCCTTGGAGGAAAAGAAGGCTAAGAGGAGACTTGGTAGAAGTATTCAAGATCCAGAGGGGTATGAACAAGGTTAATAATGAGAAACTGCTCCCTCTCAAGAGTACATCAAGAACTAGAGGGCACAGATTCAGAATAATTGGAAAAAAGAGTAAATGTGAAGCAAGGAAAAATTTTTTCACCCAGAGGGTAGTTGAAGTCTGGAGCAAACTTCTGAAAGGGTGGTGGAGGCAGGTTAAATCAAGGTATTGAGAAAGGAATTGGATTGCTACCTGAACGGTAAGATTGTGCAGGGTTATGGGGATAAGGCAGGGAAGTGGTCGAATGCTCTTTCAGAGAGCCAGTGCAGACTTGATGGACTGAAAGGCACTACAAAGATGCTGTGATACTCACCCCCCAGCACCTTCATTCCCCCCATCCCAACCTCACCCGCCGACACCTTCATTTCCTCCCTCCCAACCTCACCCCCCTCACACCTTCATTCCCCCCTCCGAACATCACCCCCCCGACACCTTCATTCTCCCCTCCCAACCTCACATCCTGACACCTCTTCCTCTCCCAGTCGATCCTAGACCTTCCTCTTCTATCCCCTCGACCATCGGCTGCTATGAGCATCAACGGTGACTTTCCAGCTTCCACGAGCTACTTCGCAGCAGAGCTATGTCGATGAGAACCTACCCAGCATGCCATGGACATTCCTCTGGGATCCCATTGCTGTTGGGCTCCAGCATCTTCTGCTTCTCAGATGTCTGTGATGTGAGCAAGGCCCAGGCGGTAGGTCCCAACTTTTGCATGTCACAGTTGTCAAGACATGTTCTGCACCAGCGTGCTTTCCCGCTGACGTGGAAGGACAATCCAGCAGCAAGGGTGGGGGGGGATGCGTCTGATGGACTGGCCTTATAATGATATGTTGATATATTACAATGAGGTTCCCAATGCCTGATGGCAGAGCGGATGATCACAAACTGGTTTCACGACTCGTGAAACCAATTTTTGGCCTTCTCGCTGCATTGTCCATTCACGCCACTGAACACACCTGACGCCAGCAGGCACAGAAAACCCTGGCCATTTTGTCTTCTTGGCCATCACCAAACAAACATTCCAAAGCAACTTAATCAAATAAACCACCCAATATTCCACAAAAAATCCTAATAAATCCAACATTAAACTAATCACCTTTGTGCATCACATTATTGCCTGTCTTGCAGGCATCTTTTCCTGGCCAAGTGATCCTACGTCAGTGGGGAGGTGCAGGTGGCCTGGCAAGACCACCTCAAGTTGTTCCAGCTGTAGGAGGCTTCATTTTGAGCTGCACCACCTTGGCATGGGCAGCAGCAGTATAGTTTGACTGTTTGATAGGAAACAATGGGGCATTGGCAGAATGGTACTGGTGGATGTGTGTTGGCTTGTGAGTGTGTGAGTTGAAAGTAATGAGAAGAGTGACTTACCCTGGTGGAATGGATGAGACCATTCATCCTGTTGCAGCACTGGGTGGCTGCACTCTTTTGCAGGACATTGACACTGACCACTGCTGCCACCGCCTCCCATGTTGGATTGGTGATCTTGCTTGCTGGTCTTCACTGAGAGCAGGGCTAGAGGACAGCACGCAGGCCTCCAATATGTCCAAAAGTCACTTGAGAGACATGTCATTAGACCAGGGGACTGTAGTCTTTTTGCCTTTCAGGGCCATGTCTCCTTTGCAGCAGTTGTGGGCTGGAAGCACTGAGAGACATGTGCATAGCTAGGCTTTAAATATGGTGCCTGGTGTGATGAATCAATGAGGTGATGGTGTAATGGGTGAACAAGAGCCCACCCGCCATCGAAACGGCATCTTTCCCAGGAATGCATAATTAATGGGGCGGGATTGAGACGTGAAAAGCGAACGACAGGTAAAACATCCTTTCTTCTGCTCTGAAAAAGACAAAGTAAACAATCCTTCCAAAATATCATTGGGAAAACATCTCTTCACCTTTTCCTGAAAGGCTTGCAGGAGTTTTGTCGTTTTCTTCTTTCATCGTTTAAGTTGAGTGAAATCACAGTTATTCAATGCCTTTTCAGTCTTCAATGCAGCAGTGGCTGATACAGCTGTAACCATCTTCTCTGGAGTTGAAGCTCATTCCTCTCCTGAAGGTCTTTCCCTGTGTGCTTTGAGAGAGCAACAAGTTACTCAGAGTGTCCTGACTTCTTCTCTTCTCGTCCCAGACAGTCCAAAGGTTGATGCTCTTCAGTCTTCTCTCTTGGATCAGTCTTTCGGTGAAAAGTCTTCATTGTCCTTGTAGTTCAGTCACCCTAAACCCTACACGCTGCTTCCCAACAATGCTGCTAATTGCTGCTTCATTCTGATGATGATGATGATGATGATGACGATGATGATGATGATGATGATGATGATGTCCTCCAAGGCAGAGGAGAAAATGTCTCCAAGGTGCCTTCCCTACAGTCTGAGAATACTGTGGGAGATTGAATCCCTCAGGACCATGACTTGGGGAGGGGAAGAGCAGGAGTTGGAGTTGTGTAGAATCTGTAGTTGTAAAAAGGGAGCTACAGAAATGCATGTGAATAGTTCAAGATATAGGTCTGAATTTTGTGCTCGTTGAGCATGCTTGATTGGCGGGCCCAGAAGCACCACGGTGTGTCCTTCTGCCCGCAAACATCAGAACGGCACAATATCACGCTGCCTGGCCAATTAAGGGCCGGCCAGTGTAAAATGCGCCCAGACATTGGTGCAGCACTGCCAGCATGGGCGGGAACGTGGTGGGCACTGGGTGAAATGGTGTCCCTGAGTGGGGTATAAAATGAGCCCAGACAGCTCCCTGAAGGCTGCCAGGAGTTGGGGAAAATCTTGACAGATCTATTGATGAAAGACTGCAAAATTTGGCATACATTATGGCCTCAGTACTGGGTGGGCATGGCAGACAGGATGCCAATGCTGGTTGGCACTCTGCCTCATGCTCATCAGACGATTGCCTGAATGCTCTAGTGGAGGCAGTGTATGTCTGGTGTGAAATACTCATGCTGCTCAATGGCAAGAGGAGGCCACCCCACCAACAAAGAAGGCCTGGACAGAGGTGGCTGCCCAGGCGAGCAGGCATCATGGGTGCACCAGTGCTGGAAATGGTTCAATGATCTTCTGCGGTCCACAGGGGTGAGTACCAATTCATTGTGTCAAATGGCATATAGCCCTGTGCCTGCCAAGGGTGAGAGATGTTGCCACTCACCTTGTGTGTATAGGAGGGTGAGGAGTGCCAATCTGACGGGCACCTCAGGTTGGATCTCCGGGTGGTGTGCGGGGTGGTGGGGTGGGTGGAGCAGAGAGAAAGGTGGGGTGGGTTATGAGGCTGGAAGGGTGTTGCAGGTAGAGGATGGACTTAAGAATGCACTTGTTTACTTGCGGAAGAATAGAAGCCATAATGCACTGGAGCACACATGAACATCCTGATCCTGGGCAGGTTTGAGATGGATGCCCTGGACATGGAATGCAAGCGAGGAGCAAGGTCGTCAGGTCTTGGAGAGGCACGGGACTCGAAGGGCAATAAGAGTGCAGTGGGAAGATGAGAGAATGGGAGGGTGTGCAAGAAGGGCAGGGTTGTGGCATCTCCAATGAGGAGTTCAAATCCAGAGTACCCATCACTTGGTCACTCAGTGCCTCAGTGAGGCAAATGTCTGTTTTGACAAGCAGCTATCATGCTTGCACAGACACTTAGTGATGACATTCTTAACTGACATACTCTGTTTTTCCCTCAGAAGTGCCATTCTTATGATGCACAGCTGACCCCAAGGACCCTCCTCCCCCTTCACACCAAAGGAAGAATCGTCAAGCGATGCACCTACATCACATCCGCTCTCTGCACCAAGCACCAGTGCAGATGCAGGCATGTCAGTGGGCTATAGCACGTCAGCTCCATTAGGAGCGCACTGTGGTGAGGGCACATCACACTTGCATGAGGCAGGTGGAGGCAGAGAGTGCCCAGGGCACTGGCATTCAGAGGACTGCTGGAGACCAGGACCATGCTGAGCCTGAGGTAGATGATGAGCCTCTGGAGTCGTCCATCAGGCAGTGGATGCTGGATGTTAAGCGGAGTGTTAAGTGGGAAGATCTGGCCGAGATCCCTCATGGTCTGCGTGCCATTCTACCTGTCATGGAAGGGTCCATGTGGAGTGTGAGCACTGTGTTGACCTGAAGCTCCGAGTGCACAGCAGCTTCCATTGAGACAGTGGCAACTTTCATGGAGAGGCAGCTCCAGATACAGAATCAGGGGTAACTGGGTTCATGCTTAGACCTGCAAGTCCATATACTGGCAGTGACCTCAGGAGGTCACTGGCAGTGTTTGAGATGAATGAGGCACCCAGTTTCTCTGATAGGTGCCCATCCATCAATGGTGAACAGGGATGTTCAGACATACCTCATGCTGGAAACGAGCTGCCTGTTGTCTCTGTGGGCTCCTCTTAGTGATCTTCTGAGGCCGCAATGACTGGAGAGTGCCCAGTGATGCTGCTTGTCACACTCTCCCAGGCGGAAGCCTTGCCAGCCAGAGGACAACCGCCAAGATCATCAGGGCCGACACAATAGCAGAGTCAGCAACCTGCCTCCAATACTGCTACCAGCAATGGGGGACACCAAGGTGTAGCACTTGTAAGCATAAGTTTAAGGCACTGTGAGCACAGGATGGGGTTTTCACGGGTGACATGCGTTCATTTCATCAGTGCTATGTATTGTTTTATGTGACTTTGGCAACCATAATATATTTTGTTCCTTGTTTGCAACTTTGATAAAGATATAAATCTAGATTTTGTTTCAATGCCCTGAGTGTCCTTCATGTTTTCCATAGGTGCAGGTCTCAGCAGTACCTAATGATAGATGGCAGGGGTAACAAACATTATTACAGAGATTGTGAGGTGACGTTGCGATCATGGCATTGCCTCCTCAGAAGTGTGTGTGACAGAGGTGGCATCCCTGCACCTAGATGGAAGCCAAGCCTTGGCAGCCTAGCTGAAGTTGTGTTGAATCAAGATCCTTTCTGGTGTCCCTTACTCCCAGAAGGATCATTAAGTCTGCCTCCTTGTCCTCATCCTGTGCCAACACGGGGTCCTCATCAAATACACCTGTAGAGGCTTCCTCTGAAACCTATGGAGCTGTGTCATTGTCCTCATCCTTGAGTGGGTCCCCCCTTGCCAGTGCCAGATTGTCTGCTGTGCTCTGCACAATGTCAATAAGTGACACATGCTCCGGAAATATTGCAGGACATCCCCTGATCAGTCCAGGCAGCAGAACCCAATCTTCAGCAGCTCCTATTGTACCTCTCTTCTGCCTCTATCCTTGGGTGCCAGACTGGCGTCATGACCCTTTTCAAGGGGTATTCTTGGTCACTCGGCAGCCAACCATTCTGCTGAGCTGGAGCCACAAACAGCCTTGGCACCTGGGAATGTTACAGTATGTATGTATCATGGGAGCCTCCAGTGTACCTTGCACAGACTTGCAGAATCTGGGTCTTGTGGCCACATATTATCTGCACATTCATGGAATGGTGACCATTTCTATTCATAAAGGCAGATGGCTGACCCACTGGCGCCTCGATGGCCACATGAGTGCAGTCTTTGGAACCCTGTATGCGGGGGAACCCAACAGCAGCTGTGAAGCATCTGGCTCTCTCAGCCTGGCTGGCTTGGCCAATCTTGTAATGAGTGAATGTGAGGTCTGAACAGAGCGTCAGTTATGAGATTGATGCATCTGTGGACAGCTGGTTGGGACACTCCACACAGATCCCCCACTGATGCCTGGAAAGATCCGGGTGCATAAAAATTGAAGGCTATTGTGACCTTCAGAGCCACTGGCATTGAGTGACGACCCACACAGTTGGAGGCAATCTCCAGCCCAATATATAATAATGTCATGGTGTCCCTAGAGAAATGGAGCCTCTTGCAGCACTGGACCTCAGGCATATTGAGGTAGCTGGACCACTGCCTGTACACTCTGGCAGCAGGATAGTGGCATCTTCTGCGGTCCCATCTGCCTTGCTGTCCGTGCTGGCCCTGCACCCCCTGTGCCTAAGCTCTTGCATTACAGATCTCTCCCTGCAATGCTGCCTGTGGATTCCTGGCCTCCTCTCCCTTCTACCCCTCTCTCCCTCCTCAGAAGGAGGTTCCCCCTAGTGGAGTACACAATCCCCATCATCTGAGATGCAGATGGCACTGTCCTGTGCACTGAAGGCTGCACTGGGCAGAAATTCTCCAACAGATTTGACAATACAAGAGACCCTAGAGCAAGGCTAACAAAGCATATACTTCAGAAGAAACCAAAGGAAAAGGTCGGAAATCTCAACAATAAAGCAACAGCAAACTCTCACCTGAACTCCTAACAATTCACACAGCCAATGCTTCTGCTCCCTTTTATCCCGCACTTGGATGAGAAAAGTGAGAAAACGGGTAGGCCGCCTGCCCATGTTACTCGTGCGCCGAGCGAAAAATCGCACAGTCAACATAAAGTTCCAGACAATTGCCCTTTAAATTGCCTTAAGTGGCTAATTAGTTATCAGCGGGCACATTGCTGTCTCCCACACATGCCCGCTGACTGTAATATTGTGCGAGTGTGTAAAGATGTAGGACGTACGCCTGACATCATCATGCACAATTTAACATTCTTCCGGCTTGGCTGCACACCCGAAACTAACATGTAACATTCTGACCATAGTTTTATATTGCTATTGAAGATTGGATGGGGTGGGTGTAGTTAAAAGATAAGGGTTAAGGGATAAAGAATTAAAAGATGGGATGACGTGGATGATGATGTACCACTGACATCAATCAATCATGTGTCGACCACTCGAGAGAGAGAGAGAGAGGTTGGAGTACCATGTCTGGGAGCAACATGCCTTCTCTGTGGTTACAGAAGTAGTGCTAATAAACAGGTGTTAAACAGATACCAGACTATGACTACAGTCTGTAACATGTGTAAAGTCCACAGATAAGGACTACCGCAGAACATCAGCTTCCTCTGTTCTGAAGGAAAAACCCCAGCCTATCCAATCCTCCCTCAGAGCTAAAATTCTCAATTTTTGGCAACATCCTTGTAGATCTCCTCTGCCCCAGCACTTGTGCGATCACACCCTTCCTATAATGCAGTGTTCAGACTTGTGCAAATTACTCTAACTGTGGCCTGACTCATCTTCATATAGTTTGAGCCTGATTTCCCTACTCTTATATTCTATTCTTAGGCTAAGAAAGAAAAGCATCTTAATCAACTTTCCTGCTTATCCTGCTATCTTCAGGAATCTGTGACCATGTACTCTGAGGACCCCTGTTCCTCTACGCTGTTACCTGAGGTCATAATGATAGCAGTCTGAACATGCGTGACAGCAAGCTGAGATTGCACAATCTCCACTTGAGCTTCCACTGCAGCACTCAGACCTTGAAATGGAAGCTGAGACTTTGACTATCAGAAACTACGTCAAGGTTAGGTCTGCAATGATCTCGTGGAGTTGGCCACCACGTCCATACTGGAGAGGATGGGTTCCATGATTCATGCAAAGCCTTGTGTAAAATTGATGCTAGACTCCTCCATACACCTTGACAGTAACAGCAAGCTTTCTGGCAGGCCTGTCAATGTACCAAGCATTTCATAATGTGTGGCCATCAGTCATTTTCTGTGCAGTGTCCCACTGAAGTACTCATCTGTGTTCTCTGCAGCAGGACTCATATGTGACCTCACCCTCCAAGGAGTTGAAACCTGAATGGTCCTTTTCCCTATCCTGACTGTGAGAAATGCATGCCCTGTGACTTACCACATGCAGATCCTGCCTCAATACTATCTGCTATAAAGAATAACTGTGCTAGTATCTGAGTTGATGGCTGCAAGTGTGAGATCGAATGATAGTGCTTCATCATCATTATATTCAGTCTGAGGTTGAGGAGATTTTATAGAGGTATTCAAAATCATAAAGGATCTGAACAGAATAGGTACAGAGAAACTGTTCCTGTTGGCCGAAGGATTGAGAACCAGAAGATACTGATTTAAGGTGATTGCAAAAGAAACAATATCAACCTGAGGAAAAACATTTTGACACAGTGAGTGATTAGGTTCTGCAATGTACTGCCTAGGAGCGTGGTGGAGGCAGGTTCAATCATAGCTTTCAAAAGTGAATCGGATCATTATCTGAAGAGGAAAAAATTGCAGGGCTGGGGGAGAAGGTGGGGGAATGGAACAAGATGAATTGTTCTTGCAGAGAGCAGGCACACACATGAAAGGCCAAAAAGCCTCCTTCTGTGCTCTAACCATTCTATAATTCATTCTATGATCTTCTTGAACCTCCCACTCTTGTGCCAATATCTGGCCAGGTGGCATTTCTTAGGTATCTGAACAGAGAAATGCTGTGGGAAGGGAAAGGGAGAAAGCAAGGGGTGCATGCTTAGACCATCTGCAGCTTATAAACCAGGAGAAATTGTGGGATGAGGTGGGAGTGGGATTTGAGAAGAAAAATTAGGTGGAACTTTTTGTCATTTCTACTGCCCATGGCCTCAGTTGTGGTCACACCAATGATGGCCAGCATGAAGGTGAGGGCATACATCCCTTGCCAGTTAGATGTTGCTGCATGTCGTTTTATACCACCTTGTCCTACACAAGAGAAGTGTATTAGTGTGTGAGGTGCACAGTGTTTGGGTGATATGCCTGTAATAGTTGAGTCGGTGGCCATGTGTGCAAGCTGAGCGATATGGCATGAGGCTTGCAGCAGTGCTAAATGTGTGTGGGTGAGATGAAGCTACAAATGCTATGAATTTGAGAATGCTGGTAGGGAGTGAAGGGGCAGGTACATACAAGCGCTGCCACTAAGACCACCTATTTCCATTTCCATAACATCACCTGTCTGTACTCAGCCGTCTCAGCTCTGCTTCTGCTGCTGCAAACCCTCATCCATGTTTTTGTTACCTCCAGACATGACTATTCTAACACACTCCTGGCCAACCTCCCACATTCTTCCTTCTGTAGAATGTCATCACAAGCTCTGCTGCTCGTGTCCTAACTTGCACCAAATGCCATCCATCCATCAGTCCTCTGTTTGCTGATCCACACTGACTCCTAGATAAACAATGCCTTGATTTTAAAATATCATCCGTGTTTTCAAATCCCTTTGTGGCCTGGTTCCTCTGTAATCTCCTCCAACCCTCCGAGATATCTGTGCTCCTCTAATTCTGGCCTCTTGAGCATTTCCAATTTTAATTGCTCCACTGATAGTGGCTGTGCATTCAGCTGTCTAGACGCTAAGCTCTGGAATTCCCTCCTGCACCTCTTCACCTCTCTACCTTGTTTTGCTCCTTTAAGAAACTCCTTACAACCTACCTCTTTGACCAAGCTTTTGGTCATGTGCACTGATATTTCACT
This sequence comes from Carcharodon carcharias, assembly GCF_017639515.1. Taxonomy (NCBI): domain Eukaryota; kingdom Metazoa; phylum Chordata; class Chondrichthyes; order Lamniformes; family Lamnidae; genus Carcharodon; species Carcharodon carcharias. Next base: position 175,602,937 of record NC_054469.1, on the reverse strand, counting down.
TTGTGGCTCAGTGTGAGATTTTGTTTTGTATGACTCCTTTGAAGCACCTTAGGGTGTACATTAAAGCTCTATATAAACATAAGTTGTTGGTGAATGGACCAGTGCGAGAGGCTAGTGATTCATTTGTAAAGATATGAAGGTGCATTCATTAACTTTGACCATCCATTGTGAGACCACTTAAACCTCTTTCTGAACTTCATCCAGATCCTCAAGGCAAGACTGCTTGCATTGACAACAGTGGCTGTCTGTTTCCACTGACTTCTCAGTGTCTGCCCAGAAGACCTCCTGGCCTCCTGTGTGTAGAGGTCTTCTCTTTTCCTACCCACCTCCTGCACCAAGGGGTCCAGTGCTGTATCAGAAAACATTGGGGCACTTTATGTCCTGTTTCAGAGCTCTGGAGAAGAGTTAAACAGACTTAAAACATTAGCTCTGTTTCTCCACAGATGCTGCCAGACCCCGAGTTTTCCAGCATTCTCTGTTTTTATTTCAGATTTCCAGCATCCGCAGTACTTTGCTTTTATTTTTGAGGTTTATGGCAGCATTGGATTTTGCGATGTAGCACACTCCTAAAACTGGACCATGGAGGTGAGTGGATAATGTGGAAGTAAATTCAAAGCACAGTTGTGGCCTCACCCTGTTAGCACATACAAGCATATCAGTAGGTATTGGGTGTAAAGTCATGCTTCCTACTGCCACTCAGCATTGTGGGCATGGTTTGAGTATGCACAGGTTGTAGCAGCTTTGGTGTCTCATTGACAGGCATTGGCAGTAATGTGAAGGGTCTATGTTTTGAAGGACTTCTCAAACTATGTGTTTGCAATATTTTAAGGCCAATGGTTATGATGGTGATTCAACCATAATTATGTAACTGAGTCAAACTCTTTGATGTTGGTTTTCCGACTTGTTGGGGGTGGCATTCCTTGAGGAACCATGTTTTCCCTGTTGGATTTATCATGTGGAGCTGCTCACCAAGGACTGGCTGATGGTAAATGTGCAGGTGTATTTATTTTGGATGGGTACAAATCTGGCGATGACCCGTCCTATGCAGAATTAACCATGGCTATATGGGCCTGCCTCTCAGCTTCTCTGTCATTGTCATCCTCCTTGTCTGTGTCAGATTCCACCTCCTCCTCCTCATCACCATCATCCTCATCTTCCACTTCCTCAGATGTTGGAGCCCTGGACTTGGCTTCTTCCCCTTCTAGTTGTAGGCCTCTCTGTTGAGCAATACCGTACAGAATGCAGCGCACCATTACCACTCAGGACACCTTGCAGGGAAATATTGTAGAGCTCCTCCTGAGCGGTCAGGACACCTGAAACGCATTTTGAGAATGCTAGTAGGCTGCTCTATTGTACTCCGAGTCACCACATGGCTCTTGTTGTAGTTTCATTCAGGCTTCTTTTGTGGCTGTCAACAGGGAATCATAGCCACCTCCTTGAGGGTACTCCTTTTCCCCCAGAAGCTAACCATGAATCCATAGTTGGTGTTGGGAACTCCTCAGTATGAATGAGTCGTAGCAACCACCAGGGTACCATGCACAGATGTGGAGGAAAGCCTTGCTGTTGTCACAAACTCTGCATATTCAGGGAGTGGAAGAATTTTCAGTTCACAAAGGTGTCAGGTTGATGATTTGGAGTCATTATGACAACATGGATGCAGTTGATAACCCCCTGCACCTAAATGAAGCCTGGTAATAGTGCAAATCCCATGACTCTGTGTCTGAGGTGCCACATCCAGTTCCCACTGTGAATGTGCTTCCCCTACCGGAAGTAACAGAAGGTAAAGTCTCATGGGATCAGAGGTAAGCTGGCAAGATGGATACAGAATTGGCTTGGTCATAGAAGACAGAGGGTAGCAGTGGAAGGGTGCTTTCCTGAATGGAGAGCTGTGACTAGTAGTGTTCCGCAGGGATCAGGACTGGGACCTTTGCTGTTTGTAGTATATGTAAATGATTTGGAGGAAAATATAACTGGACTAATTAATAAGTTTGCAGATGATACTAAGGTTGGAGGAGTTGCAGATAGTGAAGAGGATTGTCAAAGGATTCAACGGGATATAGATCGGTTGGAGACTTGGGCGGAGAAATGGCAGATGGACCTCCATCTGGACAAATGTGAGGTAATGCATTTTGGAAGGTCTAACACAGGTAGGAGTTATACAGTAAATAAAAACAAAAAAATAAAAACAAAAAACTGCGGATGCTGGAAATCCAAAACAAAAACAGAATTGCCTGGAAAAATTCAGCAGGTCTGGCAGCATCGGCGGAGAAGAAAAGAGTTGACGTTTCGAGTCCTCATGACCCTTCGACAGAACTTGAGTTCGAGTCCAAGAAAAAATTGAAATATAAGCTGGTTTAAGGTGTGTGTGTGGGGGGCGGAGAGATAGAGAGACAGAGATGTGGAGGGGGGGTGGTGTGGTTGTAGGGACAAACAAGCAGTGATAGAAGCAGATCATCAAAAGATGTCAACGACAATAGTACAATAGAACACATAGGTGTTAAAGTTAAAGTTGGTGATATTATCTAAACGAATGTGCTAATTAAGAATGGATGGTAGGGCACTCAAGGTATAGCTCTAGTGGGGGTTTTTTTTTATAATGGAAATAGATGGGAAAAGGAAAATCTTTATAATTTATTGGAAAAAAAAAGAAGGGGGAAACAGAAAGGGGGTGGGGATGGGGGAGGGAGCTTACGACCTAAAGTTGTTGAATTCAATATTCAGTCCGGAAGGCTGTAAAGTCCCTAGTCGGAAGATGAGGTGTTGTTCCTCCAGTTTGCGTTGGGCTTCACTGGAACAATGCAGCAAGCCAAGGACAGACATGTGGGCAAGAGAGCAGGGTGGAGTGTTAAAATGGCAAGCGACAGGGAGGTTTGGGTCATTCTTGCGGACAGACCGCAGGTGTTCTGCAAAGCGGTCGCCCAGTTTACGTTTGGTCTCTCCAATGTAGAGGAGACCACACTGGGAGCAACGAATGCAGTAGACTAAGTTGGGGGAAATGCAAGTGAAATGCTGCTTCACTTGAAAGGAGTGTTTGGGTCCTTGGACGGTGAGGAGAGAGTAAGTGAAGGGGCAGGCGTTGCATCTTTTGCGTGGGCATGGGGTGGTGCCATAGGAGGGGGTTGAGGAGTAGGGGGTGATGGAGGAGTGGACCAGGGTGTCCCGGAGGAAGCGATCCCTACGGAATGCCGATAAGGGGGGTGAAGGGAAGATGTGTTTGGTGGTGGCATCATGCTGGAGTTGGCGGAAATGGCGGAGGATGATCCTTTGAATGCGGAGGCTGGTGAGGTGATAAGTGAGGACAAGGGGGACCCTATCATGTTTCTGGGAGGGAGGAGAAGGCGTGAGGGCGGATGCGCGGGAGATGGGCCGGACACGGTTGAGGGCCCTGTCAACGACCGTGGGTGGAAAACCTCGGTTAAGGAAGAAGGAGGACATGTCAGAGGAACTGTTTTTGAAGGTAGCATCATCAGAACAGATGCGACGGAGGCGAAGGAAATCCAAATAAAAGGTGTGGCTATGGGTACCCGCATGGGCCCCAGTTATGCCTGTCTCTTTATGGGGTATGTGGAACATTCCTTGTTGCAGTCCTACTCCGGCCCCCTTCCACAACTCTTTCTCCGGTACATCGACGATTACTTCGGTGCCGCTTCATGCTCTCGTCGGGACTTGGGAAAATTTATTAATTTTGCTTCCAATCTCCACCCCTCCATCATTTTCACGTGGTCCATCTCTGACACTTCCCTTCCCTTCCTTGACCTCTCTGTCTCAATCTCTGGTGATAGACTGTCCACCAATATCCATTACAAACCCACCGACTCCCACAGCTATCTCGACTACAGCTCCTCACACCCAGCTTCCTGTAAGGACTCCATCCCATTCTCTCAGTTCCTTCGCCTCCGTGGCATCTGTTCTGATGATGCTACCTTAAAAAACAGTTCCTCTGACATGTCCTCCTTCCTTAACCGAGGTTTCCCACCCACGGTCGTTGACAGGGCCCTCAACCGTGTCCGGCCCATCTCCCGCGCATCCGCCCTCACGCCTTCTCCTCCCTCCCAGAAACATGATAGGGTCCCCCTTGTCCTCACTTATCACCCCACCAGCCTCCGCATTCAAAGGATCATCCTCCGCCATTTCCGCCAACTCCAGCATGATGCCACCACCAAACACATCTTCCCTTCACCCCCCTTATCGGCATTCCGTAGGGATCGCTCCCTCCGGGACACCCTGGTCCACTCCTCCATCACCCCCTACTCCTCAACCCCCTCCTATGGCACCACCCCATGCCCACGCAAAAGATGCAACACCTGCCCCTTCACTTCCTCTCTCCTCACCGTCCAAGGACCCAAACACTCCTTTCAAGTGAAGCAGCATTTCACTTGCATTTCCCCCAACTTAGTCTACTGCATTCGTTGCTCCCAGTGTGGTCTCCTCTACATTGGAGAGACCAAACGTAAACTGGGCGACCGCTTTGCAGAACACCTGCGGTCTGTCCGCAAGAATGACCCAAACCTCCCTGTCGCTTGCCATTTTAACACTCCACCCTGCTCTCTTGCCCACATGTCTGTCCTTGGCTTGCTGCATTGTTCCAGTGAAGCCCAACGCAAACTGGAGGAACAACACCTCATCTTCCGACTAGGGACTTTACAGCCTTCCGGACTGAATATTGAATTCAACAACTTTAGGTCGTGAGCTCCCTCCCCCATCCCCACCCCCTTTCTGTTTCCCCCTTTTTTTTTCCAATAAGTTATAAAGATTTTCCTTTTCCCATCTATTTCCATTATAAAAAAAAACCCCACTAGAGCTATACCTTGAGTGCCCTACCATCCATTCTTAATTAGCACATTCATTTAGATAATATCACCAACTTTAACTTTAACACCTATGTGTTCTATTGTACTATTGTCGTTGACATCTTTTGATGATCTGCTTCTATCACTGCTTGTTTGTCCTTACAACCACACCACCCCCCCTCCACCTCTCTGTCTCTCTATCTCTCCGACCCCCACACACGCACCTTAAACCAGCTTATATTTCAACTTTTTCTTGGACTCAAACTCAAGTTCTGTCGAAGGGTCATGAGGACTCGAAACATCAACTCTTTTCTTCTCCGCCGATGCTGCCAGACCTGCTGAGTTTTTCCAGGTAATTCTGTTTTTGTTATACAGTAAATGGCAGAACCCTTAAGTGCATCAACAGGCAGGGGGATCTGGGTGTACAGGTCCACAGGTCATTGAAAGTGGCAACGCAGGTGGATAAGGTAGTCAGGAAGGCATATGGCATGCTTGCCTTTATCGGCAGAGGTATTGAGTATAAAAGCTGGGAAGTTATGCTGCAGCTGTATAGAACCTTGATTAGGCCACACTTGGAATATTGCGTGCAATTCTGGTCACCACATTACTAGAAGGATATTGAGGCATTGGAGAGGGTGCAGAGGAGGTTTACCAGGATGCTGCCTGGTTTGGAGGCTATTAGCTATGAGGAGAGGTTGGAGAAACTCGGATTGTTCTCACTAGAGTGACGGAGATTGAGGGGGCGACTTGATAGAAGTTTACAAAATTATGAGTGGCATGGACAGAGTAGATAGTCAGAAGCTTTTTCCCAGGGTGAAGGAGTCAATTACTAGGGGACATAGATTTAAGGTGAGAGGAGATGTGCGGGCAAGTTTTTTACGCAGAGGGTAGTGAGTGTTTGGAATTCACTGCCAGAGGAGGTGGTGGAAGCAGGTACGATAGTGGTGTTTAACAGGCAGCTTGACAAATACATGAATAGGATGGGAATAGAGGGATAAGGACCCTGGAAGTACAAAATGTTTTAGTTTGACAGGCGATATGATTGGCGCAGGCTTGGAGGGCTAAAGGGACTCTTCCTGTGCTATACTTTTCTTTGTTCTATATTCTTTGAAACAGGGCATCAGTGACAGCCTCTCTCTCTCTCTCTCCCCCCCCCCCCCCCCGCCCCCACCTTAAACCAGCTTATATTTCAACTCTTTCTTGGACTCGAACTCAAGTTCTGTCGAAGGGTCTTGAGGACTCGAAACGTCAACTCTTTTCTTCTCCGCCGATGCTGCCAGACCTGCTGAGTTTTTCCAGGTAATTCTGTTTTTGTTACAGCCTTGATACAGCTGGGTGTGGCTGACTGTGACATTCTGCAGAGATCTCCTGCTGAGCCCTGGAAAGAGCTGGCTGCATAAAAATTCAGAGCCATGATAAACTTGACAACCACTGGCAGGATCAACAGACTCTGGTTCAAGATGTTCTTGTGCCACTTATGTTGGTGACTACTTCTCGGTTTAACCTCAGCCATCTTCTGCATTAGTTTTCATATTGAGACTTGTCATCCGAGGTCGGTAGGCCCTTATTTCAGGTTAAAACTAGATTCTCCCCCTGCTCCTTCCTGATGCACACTGCAGTGCCTCTATCTCCTAGCCTGGTGCTCTCCCTCTGGCCTTGTGTTGTTCACTTTCCTCTATGGTGCCACTGTGCCATACCCATTTTTGTCCATGCAAGCCCAGCAATCCCACCCTCCTACTCCCTTGGTCAATGCCAGACACCTGCGACTGATTTTTTGCTATTTCTGAGGCAATTGCTGCAACTTTTCAACCTTATCCAAAGGGGTCCCTGGACCTATCTAAAAGGGTACCCCACCTCTCAAAGGAACTCCACACACTTCACACCTTTCCCTGATAAGTCTAAAGTGCACAAGCCATATTTCGCACTCCTTCCTTTCGAAAATCAGATTTGACTGAAGGCAGCTGCAATTTAGTATGTACAGTTGCCTCCATGAACCGTACATATCAAAGTGTGACCTGCCCTCGTCCCCACCCACCTTAACCCCTGTGAATATGGTGGGTGCCAGTTCAGGGGTGGAGAAGTCCAGTTTGAGAAGCTGGACACCCTCTCCGTCATGCCAAAAGTTCAGGCTTTAGTTTCTAATTTTCTTATACCTCACATGTGGAGGGAAACTTTCACTGAAGTTAATTACCCAGTTCTTTTGGAAAAAGTTGTCACAATAATTGTTTTTGCTATTATTCTCTTCTACATATCGACTGGTTTGTAAGATAAACAATGTGCTCAATATACTCAAGAACCATACAATAGTATGTGATATGTTGCAGAAACCATTGTGCAGATTGCAAATATTGCAAATATTGGGCAAAAATAGGTACCAACTGGGTCATAGGGCATATGAGAATTGTTTATGTGGGTGGTCACTGATGCTGATCCTGGGAAAATATCAAGTGTAAATCCCAAAAATGCGACAGATCCAAGGATCAAACTTTGGGGTTTTGGGTCTGTTGGCCTGATTGTTGTCAGGGTGTCACATGCTGACTATGCAAATTGGGAAAGCATGGGTGCACTTCCCACAATATACCAATATAAGATCCCAAAAGCCAAGGGCTCCAGATGGCAGTATACACTCAGTGTGCCAGTGTCAGAATGAACGTGCATGGGCTAATCACTCACTAAATTTACAAGATATACTTGTCAGACACTTGCTGGTTAAAGATCTGGATCAATAATCCTACCCAACCCTAAATTCATACCAGCTGACAATTCAGGATCATCAGTCAGTATGGTCAAGAAATGGTCTGTTTTGCAGTGTTGTATACATCTTCTGAGCTTTGTAGATAGCTAAGAACATTTTGAGAATTTTTCCAAAGGAAGATGGCATCTGATCTGGAACCTATTAACTTCTCTTTTAATACAAAGGTTTTTTGAAGCTATTACAGACATAGCATTACAGAGATAGATGGACAAGAAGCTTATGAATACACAGTTTGATAGTGAGTCATATTTTACCAGGCTTTTCCAAAACTTATTCTGTCAACGTCAGCCCATTCTGACTTTAGTTTTATTAATCACCAAGGTGTCGGGACTTCTAAATAAATATGTTGACTCCAAGCTTTTAGTTCAGCTGAGACTGCTTAGATAGACTTGTATAATTCTCAATCTCTACTCAACATCAACTTATTTCCCAAGATATTTGTATTTGCTTTAATACAATTTTGGTTAAATAGCCAGTCAATTCTTCTTCCTGATGTATGATATTCCTGTGGCAGTAACATGTGGAGATATCGTTAAAATGTTTGATTTATGGTGTTGAAATTACCTTTGAGCTGACTTTGAAATCTTTTACTTGGCATGTACACAGGGGACACAGGTCACTGGTGTCCTTTCTAAGCCAGTCGCATAGTTTACTCAATTCTGACTCAGCAAATGCTTCAGTGTAACTTTACTGGGGCACATGACCCCTTGTGGTCAGAGGTTGAGGGCTGATTGTGCTCAGCCCTGCTCTTGTCATGCACTGTTTCTCTAGGTTTTTACACCTGCGCTACTAACAGCAGAACCAACTACACAGAGCTCTCATTGTCTTTGTATTTTGAAACTTGAACTAAAAGACCCCTTCTTGCTTCTCAGTAATTTCACTCAGTAAGATTCTATTTTTACAGGCTTTTTTTTTCTACAAACACGTCATAAATTTGTCATTTGCTGTGCAATGCAAAGCTTAATTTTATGTAACAGGCTACATGGCATTTGTGGTTGATGAACTAACCTAAATGTTCACAATGAAAAAACATTTTGAATGAAGATATTTTCTCTTCACAGAGTGCCCTCTGTCTCTGTGATTGTTAAGTTTTATGATGTGTATATATCTGGTTCAATTATGCATATAGTTGATGGGTAAGGTGTCTAATAGTAAACTAACATTTTCTTCTTCATAATCAATATTGACATTAATATGATTGGCCTATGTTCTAATTCTATGATTCTTGGCTGAGGCTAGATGATCAGGTGTATGATCACCTTACATCACCAGGTCACCTTTATCTTGAGTTTTCATTTGCTATTAAGACTTTCATTTTCCAGGTGTAGCTGTTGCACAGTCTCTGAAGAGACCAATAACATTTTAAAATAAATTCAAACTTCCAGTTAATAGCTGAAAGGATGACATGACAAGATTTCACATTTTAAGACTTTTACTGTGACAAAAAAATTAAAAGAACAATAATTAAACACAATCTTCGTAGGCAACTTATGTTTTAAGCCACAAAGCAGAACATTCCCCTTTTCCCTTTAGCATAACCAAAAACACACTTCACAGATATACATTACACTGTCTTTGAAATAGCCATTCAATTCTTTTGGAACCAGTCCAAGATGTTTCTTAGCTCCTAGGGGGTTTACTTCTGTTCTTTTACTTTCTTACTCTGGGAACCCCTAATCTCAGAACTACCTTCCACAGTATGGTCCTGCAACTCCCCCTAACCCCACCACCCCCTGAGATTCTTCCTCTAGTGCAAACTAGGTGAATCTTTCAACCTCATTTTAGTTTCTTATGGATTTGGATTTTCAATGCGAGCACAAGCTGCCACCCACATTCCTGCCTGGTGAACCAAAGCATCTTGCTACCTATAGCTGCTCTCGCTCTCCCAGATCCTGGCAGACTCACTTTTCTATGAGTTTCAGGAATACCTTAGAAACCCTTCCTTTCTCAAAGCCCATCTCCATGGCAACATGAATCACATGGACCTTGTATCCAGGTAGAAATGCTGATTAGCTATACTTGAGACCGCATCTCTTTTTTATCTTGGATGTGAATGGGCAGTTTAAATGAAAACTGTTCACAGTCATCCTTTAACTTGACATTTTCAACATTTTTTTCCACCCAGAGGGTGGTTGAGGTCTGGCACAAACTTCCTGAGAGGCTGGTGGAGGCAGATTCAATCAAGGTACTCTGAAGGGAATTGGATTGCTATCTGACAGGAAAGAATGTGCAAGGTTATGGAGATAAGGCAGGGGAGTGGGACTAAATAGAATGGTCCTTCAGAGAGAGCCAAATGGCCTCCTTCTGTACTGCAAACATTCTGTGATTCTCTGATTCTTTTCTGGGACTATGGAGACTCACAATATACCCAGTATTAACACATAGGCTGCTGCCATTGTCTTCAAGTGTAAATATGTGCACGTCCTTCCCAGTAAAACAATCTGGGCCCCCTTCAATCTCTAACAATCAAACCATTCAGGCTTGGCGTCAGGCAGATTTCATAGCATATCACATGACCCCTTCATTTTACCTTACATTAAAGGCTTAGTCAGAAAACATCTAATCTTACAAATCTCATGTTTCTAACCCTGCGCACCATAGTTGTTCCCTTGTGGCTCTCATGTCCAAAGTGTTCAAATTAAATAGGCTTCATTTAAGCACCCATTCCTTGTAATCTAAGGATTCTGAGGATCTTTCATATCCCCCAATTGCAAAGATGCCCATTACTTCTGTGTTCCTCTCTTTTATTGGCCATAGTTTATCTCTGTTGAAAATACTGGTCACATCTTAGTGTCCATAGTGCCTCTTCATTCCAAAAGGGAGGCGCCTGTCCTTTAAAATTGTTTTTCATCTGCCTTTCCTTGAAGATTCCAAATAACTTGTTTAATCCTCTTCTGTTTATTTGTACAAACCTTGTGCAATAAATCTTATCAAATGGGGAAGAGAGAGGGGTTGACCATTTTTTATTCATTCATGGGATGTGGGTTTCACTGGCCCTTTTATTGCCCAACCCTAATTGCCAATCGCCCACTGGTGTGCTGCCTTCTTAAATCCCTATAGTCTGTGTGGTGTATTATTTGTTAGGGAGGGAGCTCCTGGTTTTTTTCCCAGTGATGATGAGGGAATGGCAATCTCGTTCCAAACCAGAATGATGTGTGATTTGGATGGGAACTTGTAGGTTCCTATGTGTCTACTGCCCTTGTCGTCCCAGGTAAGAGGTCATGAGTCTGGAAGCTACAGTCAATGAAGCCTGGCGAGTTGCTGCATTGCGACTTATAGATGGTATACACTGCAGCTGCTGGTGGTGGGGAGAATGAATCTTTAACATGGTGTCTGGGGTACCAGACAAATGAGTTGCTTTGTCCTGGATGGTATTAGGCTGTTAGAGTGTTGTTGGAGCTGCAATCATCAAGGCAAGTGGTGACTACTCCACCACACTCTGAATTGTGCCTTGTAGATGGTGGAAAGTCTTTGAGGAGTCAGGAGGTGAGTTATTCACTGCACAATATCTAGGCTCTGACCTTTATCTTGGCTTTGTGTAGTAGTGTTAGAACCATAGAACCATAGAATAGTTACAGCACAGAAGGAGGCCATTCGGCCCATCTTGTCCATGCCAGCCCGAAGACACCCAGGTGCCCTTTCTAATCCCACCTTCCTGCACCCAGCCCATAGCCCTGCAGCTTACAGCACTTAAGGTGCGCATCCAGGTACCTTTTAAAAGAGTTTAGAGTTTCTGCCTCTACCACCAACTTGGGCAGCGAATTCCAGACACTCACTACCCTCTGCGTAAAAAAGTTCTTCCTCATGTCCCCCCTACACCTTCTGCCACTTATCTTGAATCTATGTCCCCTGGTTCTACAATTCCCCACCAAGGGAAACAATTTTATCCTGTCCACTCTATCTATTCCCCTCATAATTTTGTACACCTCAATCAAGTCACCTCTCAGCCTTCTTTGTTCTAAGGAAAATAACCCCAACCTATCCAATCTCTCCTCTTGGCTAAACTTTTCTAACCCCGGCAACATTCTTGTAAACTTCCTCTGCACTCTCTCCAGAGCTATTACATCCTTCCTGTAATGTGGTGACCAGAACTGCACATACTACTCCAGTTGTGGCCTCACCAGTGTTTTATACAATTCCAAAATTATATTCTCACTTTTATATTCCATACCTCTGCCAATGAAGGGGAGCATTCTGTATGCCTTCTTTACAACCTTGTCTACCTGAAATGCTGCCTTCAGGGACCTGTGTACTTGTACACCAAGATCTCTCACTTCTTCTACCCCTCTTAGTATATTCCGATTTATTGTGTAATCCCTGTAACTGTTCGACCTCCCAAATGTATGACCTCACGCTTCTCTATGTTAATACCATCTGCCACTTTACCGCCCACTCCACCAACCCATCTATATCGTTTTGGAGATTATGGCTATCCTCTACACTATCCATTATTCAGCCAATCTTGGTGTCATCTACAAATTTCCCAATCATGCCCCCCATGTTCACGTTCAAACCATTAACATATAACATAAATAGCAAGGGTCGCAACACCGGGCCCTGTGGAACACCACTTGAGACAACTTTCCATTCGTAATGGCTTCCATCGACCATTACCCTTTGTTTCCTGTTACGAAGCCAACTTTTAAATCTAGTTTGCCACATTACCCTGAATCCCATGGGCTTTTACTTTCCTGACCAATCTGTCATGTGGGACCTTGTCAAATGCCTTGCTAAAATCCATGTACACAACATCCATTGCACTACCTTCATCAACACTTATTGTCACTTCCTCAAAGAAGCCAATGAAATTTATGTTGTGAAGTCAATGGAAATAAAAATTGAATGCCAGGATCCCCTCCTGACATTATCATGCCTCACTGCAATATTTCAGGAGGTGGGCAGGCCCATAGGTCAGCAGCCAACCTAATCTCAATTAAAGGCCAATTTAAACAATAACGAGCCAATCTACTGCTATTTTAAGCAGCTGGTGTGATTTTTATGGGTGGCTCATGGGCAGCATGGGAAGGTGGGGACCTCACAATGAGCAGTTTCTCCATTCAGGGTGGGATAAAAGCCTGCAGAAGGAGCAAAGAGTGTGAAGGTAGGGGTTTAGACTCATTGCTTCAGTTTTGCTTGTCTGGAATTTTTTTCATTGTTTTCAGGCCCATTTTGTTTTTTTTAAAGAGGTTTCTTGCTTTAAACAGCCTCTAACAGATTGGCTATTACATCAGTCAGTCTGCACCTCAGCAATACAATTGCTTAAATGTAGGATTATTCTATCAGGTGGGGGCTCTTCCTCAGATGAAGAGGAGATGAAAAGAAGGGAGAGGAGGGCAATTGGTGACAGCCAGCACACCCAGGAAGCAGCACCCCCTGAAGGGATTGAAGGCCAGTGAGGAGCCATGACTATCCTGCTGGCAGAATCTACTGAGTAAGATCCAACTACCTGAACATGACAGAGGTGCCATGCAGAAGAAAGATATCACCTTTCAAGGGTGGCAGTCGCTACCATCTGTGAAATGATAGGCGGTAAGATAGCATCCAACTGTGATGGGGGCACCCTGTGCCTATTGAGCTGAAAGTGACTGTTTCTCTACAATTTTATGCTTCAGGGTTATTCCAGGGTCTTGCAGGGAGTCTCTGTGATGTGTCACTGTCTGTCTGTGTCTGCAATGTATTGCTGTCTCTGTCTGTCTGTGATGTGTTGCTGCCTGTGTCTCTCTGTGGTGTGTTGCTCTGTGCTGCACATCACTGCATAAAGCGTATCATGAATGCACTCTTTAAAGGGTGAAAACCTTTTATAAAGGTTCAGAACAGATGATGAGAGTGAGGTGGACCATGTGCACAAAGCTCTTTCCAGGGGAGATCAGGTGGAGGACGTTGGGACAGACAGCCACAGACCTGTGATGAGGATTCAAAAACAGACTCTGAGAATGAACTTGAACAACCACTGGCACTGTCGTATAAAAAAACTACAGTTACATCATTTCATTGCCAAGACCACAGGAGCCCCCGCCACCGACTCCCTTATGGGCCTGTGCCTTCTCCAGAAAATAACAATGTTAATGTTTAATGATGTTGTGAGATTGAGTTGCAGGCAACTTCATACCATCCATAAGCACAAAAATTATATGTAGTCTGAACGATCAATTTAAAAGTGCAGTTGAACAACATAACACTCAAGTTACACCAGTAAATATCTCACCCATGATTATCCTTCTGTGATCAGTGTGATTTCTTAAATTGTTTTTCAGTGCTGCATCTTCGTGCTGTTCTCACAATGGCAGCGGTGTTGGAGGGTGGCTGCTGACTCAGATGTTGGCCTGGATGATCTTGGTGGTGATCCTCTGGTTGCTGGAGGCTGTGAGGGCTCTGACTGTGTGGGAGAATCCTGCACAGTGGCTGGAATCCTCAGTCATTGTGGAATCCTGTGGCACCTGTGTCACAGGCAGAGGAGCTGCTGTCATCATCAGGAGTGTCCAGAAAGGAACCTCTAGATGCAGAGAACTGCCACTCATCTGCCAAGATGAAGTTTGCTTGGATCTCCCTGCTCATCATAGATGGATGAGAACCTAACTGAAACACCAAGTGCCTCAGCCATCTCTCACACTGGCAATGCTTGCAGGTGGGAGTGCAAATCTAGAAACTCTTGACTGCGCATGATTCCATGAGAATCACCAATCTCTAGATGGAAGATGCTATGCATTCAGGGCAGAGGGCAAATGCTCATAGCCTGATGGACTACTCCATTGTCTAGACCAAGGCATGCATATTCTCTGGGATTTTCATCAGATCTCCATATACTTCCCATTGGACATCCAGAATTTTCCACCAGATGGTCGACTCCGGAGCCTCGTCATCTGCCTGGTCTCCAGCACTCCTCCAATTGTCAGAGTCCTAGGAAATTGCAGTCTCTGAGAGTTGCTCTGGCGATTGTGCTGTGCTTTTTGTGACCATCTAGGCAGACATGCAACCCCACTGAGGTGCTAGTATCTGAGGTGGTGCAAGGTGCAGGGCGAGGATGTGATAGTGCAGCATCTGAGGGACCCTACTCCTCCACTGAGGTTAATGGAGGACTGTCTGGATCTTTGTCCAGTCTGCATGATGATCCACCTGATGGATGGAAAACAACAATGTATATACATGAGCATTAAAGAGGCAGGCTAATAAGCGCTGCACCCTACACATGGTTATGCTGCATTTCAAAAATATAACAATGCAGGATATCAACAGACTATCCACCATAAGTTTCCATTCCCTGCCCTTAAGCCATTGTATCTCATGCAGCGCCCTTGTTAAAAGCACATCCTCTTCGCTCTCATCCTCCTCAGAAACCCCCTGCCTTTCCTTGACCAACACATCGCGCCCCATACCCGCATGCCACCTACAGTATGCCTTCCTTCGTCAGCATCAGCACTGCATGATTTGGGACTTGACCATCTTTTAGGTTGTGTTCTTTAGGCTTCCTCTTCTCATAAGACGGAAGCATATGAATGAGTCCCTACTCTATATGGCTGAGGTGTACATGCTGTTTCCCAATGTCTCTGGTCCATGTGACAAATACATTGCAGCACTTTTCCCCTTTTAGGTATACCTGCCCAGTTCCAACAGCCTTGCCTGGCACAGAGTTCCAATGCTAAAAGAGACGTTCATGAACCACCTTCTGGCCAAATGCATGCCCACCCATATACAGTTATTCCAAATGACAAGTGGCTTCCTTACTTACGCTTGCAGGATGAAGAAGGTCATTAACACTCCAAACAGGTCTTGCTTTTAACCCTGCGACTGCAGAGATTTCCTCTTCTCATCACTTAGTGGCAGTATCTACCATCGGTCACTCATTGCCTGCAGGAGTGTGAATAAGCAGTCATTGGAGAACCGAAGGGTATTGTGCACATGGCCATTGGCATTACCACCAGCTTGGCTGCGTCCTCTGATTGCCATGCTTCAGCTCTGTGAATAAGTTGATCCTGGGTATGATGTTGTATAGGATAAAAAGGCTGTCCTTGCAGCCAATGATCAAATTGTCGCATCCCCTCCCCAGCCTTGTTGGACAATGCCGGCAGCTGTTAATTGGCCAGGCAGCATGTAATTGCGGTCGGCAGCCAGTGGTGGACGGCCAGGAGAGAACATGTGCTTCCAGTTCTGGCCATATGATGCAAACGGCGACTAATGTTCAACCCATAGGATTTTTTATATTCACCTGAATGGGAAAGCTGGGCTTAGTTTAACATCTCATTTGAAAGGCAGCATTTCAGGCAATGCTGTTCTCCCTCAGTATTGCATGTAAATTTCTGTCCAGATTATGTGCTAAAGTTCTTTAGTGGGCTTTAAATCTATAACTGTCGGACACAGGCACACTGTCATGTAAAGACTAAGCAGAAACAAAATGACAAGGCACAGTTGGTAGCATTTTTGTCTCTGGGTTAAGAAGATTGTGATGAAGCAGCATTACAAGACTTGAGCACATAATCTAGGCTGAACCTTCAATGCAATACTGAGGAGACACCTTGCATTAGGTGTCAGGCTGAATCCCGAAGTGCTGGTTCAGGCAGTCATTAAAAGTTCCATCACACTAGGGAGGTGATGGTGCTGTGGTATTGTTGCTGGACTAGTAATTGAGAGATCCAGGGTAATGCTCTGGGTTTGAATCCCACCCCGGCAGATGGTGGAATTTTAATTCAATAAGGAAAAAAATCTGGAATTAAAAGTCTAATGATGACCATGAAACCATTGTCGATTGTTGTAAAAACTCATCTGGTCCACTAATGTCCTTTAGGGAAGGAAATCTGTCGTCCTTACCTGGTCTGGCCTACTGTGACTCCAGACTCAGGGGATTGGCTCTTAAATGCCCTCTGAAATGGCCTAGCCTAGCAAGCCACTCAGTTGTAACAAGCTGGCACAAAAAAGGAATGAAACCGGACAGACCACCTGGCATCAACCTAGACCAACTGGAAACAATCACAGCTCTGTCGGCCCTGCAAAGTCCTCCTTACTAACATCTGGGGGCTAGTGTCAAAATTGGGAGAGCTATCTCACAGACTAGTCAAGCAACAGCCTGACATAGTCATCCTCACGGAATCATACCTGACAGATAATGTCCCAGGCTCCACCATCACCATCCCTGGGTATGTCATGTCCCACCGGTAGGACAGATCCAGCAAAGGTGGTGACACAGTGGTATACAGTTGGGAGGGAATTACCCTTGGAGTTCTGAACATCCGGACCTCATGAAGTCTCTTGGCATTAGGTCAATCATGGGCAAGGAAACCTCCTGCTGATTACCACATACCGCCCTCCCTCAACTGAACATCACTTGGAGGAAGCACTGAGGGTGGCAAGAGCGCAGAATGTTCTCTGGGTGGGGGACTTCAATGTCCATCACCAAAAGTGGCTCGGTAGCACCACTACTGACTGAGTTGGCTGAGTCCTAAAGGACAAAGCTGCTAGACTGGGTCTGCAGCAGGTGGTGAGAGAACCTACTTGACCTCACCCTCATCAACCTGCCTGCTGCAGATGCATCTGTCCATGACAATATTCTTAGGAGTGATCACCGCACAGTCCTTGTGGAGATGAGTCCTGTCTTCACATGGAGGACACACTCCATCATGTAGTGTGGCACTACCGCCGTGCTAAATGGGATAGATTTTGAACAGATCCAACAACGCAAAACTGGGCATTCATGAAGTGCTGTGGGCCATCAGCAGCAGCAGAATTGTACTCAAACACAATCTGTAACCTCGTGGCCTGGCATATCCCCACTCTACCATTATCACCAAGCTAGGGGATCAACCCTAATTCAATGAAGAGTGCAGGAGGGCATGCCAGGAGCAGCACCAGGCATATCTAAAAATGAGGTGTCAGCCTGGCGAAGCTATAACACAGGATTATTGTGTGCCAAATAGCATAAACAGCATGCAATAGGCAAGGCAAAGCAATTCCACATTCAAAGGTTCAGACCTAAGCTCTGCAATCCTGCCACATCCAATTGTGGATGGTGGTAGAAAATTAAACAACTTACTGGAGGAGGAAGCACCACAAATATCCCCATCCTCAATGAAGGGGGAGCCCAGCACATCAGTGCAAAAGATAAGGCTGAAGCATTTTCAAAAATCTTCAACCAGAAGTGCCAAGTGGATGATCCATCTCTGCCTCACCTGGAGGTCCCCAAGGTCACAGATGCCTGTCTTCAGCCAATTGAATTCACTCCACGTGATATTAAGAAACAGCTGAAGGCGCTGGAAACTACAAATACTATGGACCCTAATAATATTCCAGCAATTGATTTGTGCTCCAGAACTTGCTGTGCCCCTAGTAAAGCTGTTCCAGTATAGCTGCAACACTGGCATCTACTTTGCAATGTGGAAAATTGCCCAGGTATGTCCTGTACACACAAAGTAGGACAATTCCAACCCAGCCAATTACCGCCCCATCAGTCTACCCTCGGTCATCAGTAAAGTGATAGAAGTGGTCATCAACAGTGCTAGCAAGCAGCGCTTACTTAGCAATAAACTGCTCACTGATGCTCCGTTTAGGTTCAGCCAGGGCCACTCAGCTCCTGATCTCATTACAGCTTTGGTTCAAACATAGACAAAAGAGCTGGACTCCAGAGGTGAGGTGAGGTGAGAGTGACTGCCTTTGACATCAAGGGACATTTGACTGAGTGTGGCATCAAGCAACCCAAGCAAAATTGGAGTCAATGGGAAATTCTCTGCTGGCTGGGGTCATACCTAACACAAAGGAAAATGGTTGTGTTTGTTGGATGTCAATCATCTCGGTTCCAGGACATCACTGCAGGAGCTCTACAGGGCAGTATCCTCAGCCCAACCGTCTTCAGCTGCTTCATCAATGACCTCCCTTCCATCCTAAGGTGAGAAGTGGGGATGTTCACTGACGATTGCACAATGTTCAGCATCATTTTCAACTCCTCAGATACTGAAGCAGTCCATGTCCAAATGCAGCAAGACCTGGACAATATCCAGACTTGGGCTGACAAGTGACAAGTAACACCTGTGGCATACAAGTGCGAGGCAATGACCATCTCCAACAAGAGAGAACCAAACCATCGCCCCTTGACATTCAATGGCATTACCATCACTGAAACCCCCACTATTAACACCCTGGGGGTTACCATTGATCAGAAACTGAACTGGACTAGCCATATAAATACCACAGCCACAAAAGCAGGTCAGAGGCTAGGAATCATGTGAAGGGTAACTCGCCTTCTGACTCCCCAAAGTCTGTCCACCATCTACAAAGCACAAGTCAGGAGTGTGATGGAATATTCTCCACTTGGCTGGTAGAGTGCAGCCTCAACAACACTCAAGAATCTTGACACCTTCCAAGACAAAGCAACTAACTTTATTTTCACTCCATCCACAAACATTCCACTCCCTCCACCACCACTGCGAGTGGCAGTAGTATGTACCATCTACAAGATGCACTGCAGGAACTCACCAAGGTTCCTTAGACAGCACTTTCCAAAACCCATGACCACTACCATCTGGAAGGACAAAGGCAGCAGTTAGATGGGAACGCCACCACCTGGAAGTTCCCCTCCAAGCCACTCACCATCCTGACTTGGAAACATATCTCCGTTTCTTCACTGCTGCTGGGTCAAAATCCTGGCACTCGTTCCCTAATAACAGTACTGTGGGTGTGCCTATACCACATGGACTGCAGCAGTTCAAGGAGGCAGCTCACCACCACATTTACAAGGGCAATTATGGATGGACAATAAATGCTGGCATAGCCAGTGATGCCCACATCCCATGAATGAATAAAAAAAATGATGACCAAAAGCTGTTCAAAGAGGTAGGTTATAAGGAGCATCGTCTACATTCCTCTACATCCTTCCCACTAGTTGGTGGCCTATAGACTACATCAAGCAATGTAATCACCTCTATTTTGTTCCTTGGCTTCAGCCAAATAAATTCTGTCCTTGACCCCTCTGGGATACTCTCTTCAGCACTGCAAAGATCTCCTTAATTAATACCATCACCCCTCTCCCTTTTCTCCTTCTCCTATATTTCCTGAATACTTGTATTCAGGAATATTTCCACGTGGCAATCTGCACCTGTAACTCACCAATCTTATTACTCACACTCCGTGCATTCACACACATGCACATTAACCCTGATTTAAGCGTTGTTACTTTCTCCCTTTCTCTGACCCCACTGATTAACTTACTATCCCATATTCTGATGTCATCTGTCTCTCCTGGTATTCTGTGCATCTTGGCATTCCTCTGTGATATTATCTTCTAGTTCCCAAACACCTGTTAAGTTAACTTAAACCATCCCCAATAGAGCTAGCAAAACGCCCAGCAAGGAACTCATTCTCAGTTCTGTTTAGGAGCAACCCTAACAGCCTGTACAGGTCCCATCTACCCCCACCCAGAGCCAGTCCCAATGTCCCAAGAATCTAAAGCTGTCCCTCCTGCACCATCTTTCCAGCCATGTTTTCAATTGCTTGATCCTAATATTCCTATACTCGCTTGTGCGTGGTACTGGGAGTAATCTGGAGATGAATATTTTTGAGGTCCTGTTTGCTAATTTCCTACCTAGCTCCCTAAATCCTGACTGCAGGAATGCATTCCTATTTCTGCCTATGTCATTCGTACCAATGTAGACCACTAGCTGACTGTTGATTCCACCCCCTCGGGGCGCTCTGCAGCCGCTCAGTGACATTCTTGATCCTGTCACCAGGGAGACAACACGCCATCCTGGGTTAAACTCTGGTTACAGAAACACCCATCTATTCCCCTAACAGTCAAATCACCTAACACTGTTGCTTTTCCTATCTTCCATTACCCCCTGTATAGCTGAGTCACTCATGGTGCCATAGACTTGGCTCCGGCTGCACCTCCCAGATAAACCATTGTTCTCATCAATATTCAGAACCAAGTACTGGCTGGACAGTGAGATGCACTCAGGGGACTCCTGCACTACCTGCTGTTCTTTTTTGACTGCTTGGTAGTCACCCATTCCTTCTATTCCTGCATACTTTTAAGCCATGGGGTGACCACATCTACGTACATGCTATCCATGAAGCTCTCAACTTCAGGGATGCACTGTGATGATGCCTGCTCATGTTATGAAACCTGGAGCTCAAGCTGCTGCAACTGGTGACACTTCTTGCACAAATAGTTATCCAGGACACGGGAAGTTCCACACATAGCACAGGATGTGCATTCTAGATGTTGGAGCAGTCCTGCCCTTTCTCTATTTATTAGTTAATCTTGCTACTGCCAATAAACTTTACCAATACTAATAAGCTTTCACCAATACTAATAAACCTTACTGCTGTTAATAAACTTTACCAATATTAAACTTTACTAATACTGATAAAGCTTACTAATACTTAACACACTTTACTGGTAGTAATAAACCTTATTTAAAAATAAAAGACAGGTCTCACCTGCTACATGCTTGTTACTTATTATTACTTGATAATTTTATAATTTTTAATCTGCTAGCTAGTTGTTCAGACTCAGTCCCTAAACAGGAATACTCATTAGCCAGTCATCTTTCAGACCTTGATTTTTGTTTCTGAACACAGCTCTGAACTGACAGACTATCCTCAGACTAGCCCCGCACTCCTTTCTCTTGCTGTTTTTATGGCCCCAAACTCTCACTTTCTCTCACTGCTTTTATGACCCTGAACTCTTGTTCGCTCTTGCCACTTTTATGACCCCAAGCTCCTGCGCTCTCCTGTGTCCTTTATGACCGCTGGACCTGCTGAGTATGCCCAGCGTTTTCTGTTTTTATTTCATTATCCAGCTGGCAGACATCCACCTCACAAAATATTCTACTTCTTGTAGAAATTGACAACGCCAAGGCCATAACTTGTTGTTAGACTGGTAGGGATGTGACCTGTGTCCACATATCCATTTTGTTCTTTTGTCTTATGGGTCAGACTCCAAGAACATCAGAGGATTATCAAACCCCAATGATTTACACTTGCTTTCTGCCAGTTTTCACGCTAGCCACCATGATTTTGGTTTTCTGTCTGAGATTTTCTTTTAGATTCCAAACTTTGTGTTTAGGCAATCATACTCTGCTACCATGTTATAACTTGGAAAGCCACGTGGTGAAGGATAGAACTAGAGCCAACTTTTATAAGTACTTGATTATATAAATACACATTACAAACATGTACCCTCTTTACCCAACAACTGTTTCAGTCTTCTTTTCATAAAGGCACTATTAAATCCCCAGTTAATGTTCACTACCTGCACACAATTAATATACAGCTAATATACAATTTACATCCCTGTTGGGCACCAGAGTTAATGATGGGGGAGCAGGAAGAGAAGTCTTTGCAGATGATTCTTTGGCTATGATTAGATAGATAGGAATGAAACCAGGTGAGAGTGCAGTTTCACCCAGCTGGATGACCGTAGAGAGGCATTGGAGAAAGGTGGTATAACTAACAGCATCAAAGACTGCAGACAGGTTAAGAAGGATCAGAAGTGATAGCTTATACCTTTGCCACAGTCACAGATTCATTTGTGACTGTAATAAGAGCTGTTTTATACGATGGCAGGGGTGGGGGGTGGGGTGGAAACTTGATTGGAGAGATTCAAATATATGAGTTTTGGAAAAGATGTGTACAGATTTGGGAGGTGACAACACATTCAAAGAGTTGGAAAGGAAAGGTTGTTGGAGCTGAGCAGTGGTTTGCAAGGACAGAGGGGTCAATAGTTGCTTTTTTTGGGAGAGGTCTGATGACAGCAGATTTATATGAGATGGGGACAGTATGTGAGGAGAAAGAACCATTAGGAATATCACCTAACATGGGAGCCAGGAATGGAAGTTGGATGATCAGAAGTTTAGTGCTAATTGGGGGAGCATGAGGTGGGTTTTATGAACTAGTTGAGCTTGGAGAGTGCATGACGGGAGATAGGAGAGAAACCAGAGAAAGGTTCCAGTTCAAGGCTAGAGCAGAGAGGAGCTTTGGAGGAAGTTTGGCCAAGAGGGCTAAGAAAAGGGTGAGAATTGTGGCAGTGACAGCTGATGGGAGGGATGGTTTCAATCTTAGTAACAAAGAACTGCATGAGCTTCTCGCGTTAGTTATTGGAAGTGAGTGTAGAGGAGACAGGGCAGAGGAGTATGGGAAGGTTGATTGCAGTAAATTGCATTCCAGGCATATGGCAGCAGGCTGGACTGGAATAGCCAGATAAATATTGTGGCTACAAGAGCAGGTCAGAGGCTAGAAATCCTGCAGCGAGTAACTCACCTCCTGACCCCCCAGTGCTTGTCCACCATCTACAAGGCACAAGTCAGAAGTGTGATGGAACACTCTCCACTTGCCTGGATGAGTACAGCTCCAACAGCACTCAAGAAGCTTGATGCCATCCAGAACAAAGCAGCCCACTTGATTGGCACCACGTCCATAAACATCCACTTCCTCCACCACTGTCGCACAGTAGCAGCAGTGTGTACCTTCTATAAGATGCACTGCAGGAACTCACCAAGGCATCTTCCAAACCTATGACCACTACCATCTAGAAGGACAAGGGCAGCAGACTGGTGGAAACACCACCACCTGGAAGTTCCCCTCCAAGTCACGCACCATCCTGACTTGAACATATATTGTCATTCCTTCACTGTCGCTGGGTCAAAATCCTGGAGCTCCCTCCCAAACAGCACTGTGGGTGTACCTACACCACGTGGACTGCAGCAGTTCAAGAAGGCAGCTCACCACCACCTCAAGGGCAATTAGGGATGAGCAATAAATGCTGGCCTAGCCAGTGACTCTCACATCCCATGAATAGGATGGGAATAGAGGGATACAGACCCTGGAGGTGCAAAATGTTTTAGTTTGACAGGCAATATGATCAGCACAGGCTTGGAGGGCTGAAGAGCCTGTTCCTGTGCTGTACTTTGTTCTTTGTTCTATTAATAGTAAATAAATAAAACGATCCTGGTAGAGTAAGTAGTTTTGATAGACGAGGGAAGAACCCAGTAGTGCTTTATATGGTCAAGGCAGATCTGGTAGTAAATGTCTAAACCAGTTGCCACCAAATCCATTCAAGTCTGTGTATCTTGGACATAAGGGTGCAGGGATGAGGGTTGAACCAGATAATGACAGAATGAGAGAGAGTAATGGTTCTAATGGGGATTAGAACATCGAAGGAGGAGGTGAGGCGTGGTTGAGCAGATCAGTAATTGCAGGAATATTGTAGGAGTTAGGAAGGTGAAGGTTGGGAGATAATGTGGGTGGAGAGCTTCACAAGAGAAGGATCAGAGGTGGCCTTATTAGTGATTGATACAATGTGAGTGGAAAGACCATGGGCAAATATTACGCTTGGCGTGCGGGCGGCTGCCCAATATGTCCGAGCATAAAATGATGTGCAGTGACGTCAAGCAAGTGTCCCGACATCATTGCACAGTCTCGCGATATTTCCGACTCCAACATACGCCCGCTGACAATTGAAAGGCCTATTAAGGCCATTAAGAATCCAATTAAATTCAAACTTACGTTGCCTGTCCAACCTTACGGTCGGCAGGCAGGTGAAAAGGCCAAACAGCCTTTACATTTTTTCATCCCACCCATGGATGAGGTTTCCTAAAGCAAATAAACATCAAATAAAAATGTTATTTTTGAATTACAAATATGTCCCAGCTCATGTGACTCTGTCACATGATCCTGGTATGTGACTCTGTCACATGAAGGGGACATGTTTAATGACAATTTTATTTCCTTTCTTTTTGAGCAGCGCTTCATCTCCCTGAGGCAGCTCCATGCCTCAGGGAGATTGAAGAACCCTTTCGTGCACATGCGTGAAGCTCGTGCTAGGCCCGCTCACCCTCCTCCCCTCGCCTGCACAGGCAGTGCTGAGCACTGCTGCTCGCGTTCCACATTGGGCAGGCCTTAATTGGCTCACCAGCGTGAAATTGTGGTGTGGAGCCAATCACGGGCGGTGGTCGACTTCCCGACTGCCCCCACCCAACTCTGCCAAGGGCAAAATCCTGCCCCATGTAAATGCTACAGATACAATTAATTCACTGTCAATATCAAAGAGATATTGCAAAGAAGTTCGAATGAAGTTTGAGGACTTTATGCGTTATAATGGCTTGATCTGTTTGCCAAAGGTGAGCACAATAAAATTGTACTCAGTAGCAGCACTCTCGCCCCTGAGTCAGAAGGTTGTAGGTTTAATTCCCACTCCAGAAACTTCAGCACAACATCTAGGCTGACACTTTACTCAATATAGTATTGAGAGAATGCTACATTGTCAGATGTGCCATCCTTCAGATGAGATGTTAATCAGAGGCCCTTTCTGCCCACGCGGTTAGACATAAAAGGTCATATGACAATATTCAAATACGAGCAGTTGAATTCTTCCTGTTAACTTGGCCAATATTTATCCTTCAACCAAATCAACTAATAAAGATTATCTGGTTATTGTCACATTGTGGTTTGTGGGACCCTGCTGTGTGCAAATTGGTTGCTATGTTTTTTGTATTGTAGCAGTGGTTACACTTCAAAATTAATATTTAGCTGCAAAACATTTTGCACATTCTGGGGTTGTGAATAATGCTATATAAATATGAGATCTTTCTTTTCTTTGCATTTTCTTTCTTCCTTAATTCAGACCTAAACCATAAGTGACCCAGGTTCAATCCTTGCATCTGTGCAGAATTAACTTGTCTCAGCCAGAACAGATGTGAGGTGGGTAGAGGAGGGGCACAATAGTTGTGCTGAATGTTTTTGTGAGGTATTGAGAAATAAAGCAAGCAAAGCCATTGCTCATGCCTGCCATCCAGTCCTCTCCAGATATCTATGCACAGCATCATATCAGTTAGGAAAAGGTTAATGCACCCTACAAACTGCTCATTGACACGCATTCTCAAGACTTACTCATGTAAGAATGGCTGCTTGTTTAAGATACCAGAGCTACGGAACCATACCCAATGTTTCAGCGTCTTCAACAGGGAAATGACAGCATAAAATCCATTAACGTTTGTAACAATTTGTATCATTATATAACACTAGCCATTTTAAGTTATGCATCTAAAAATGCCACTGTGTGACCTCAAACCAAGCTTAGTCTGAACTTGTAAGTTTAATGGGGCTGCGGTGCTGCAGTTTTAACATTAAGGATCATAGAGCAAATTTTCCTCTTATTGCATCGCTAGTCCTCTTAAATCAGTGCAGGGGTAAATCAGATGAGGAGGATTGTGAGTTGTGTAATCAAGCATGGCCTAGTTTCCTCTAATGGCTTTATCCAGACTATTATTTAGGTCCAAGTGCACTAAGAGGAATATCTATCCAAATATTCCACTCCCATACCCAGTCAATGCAAGTCATATGATTAATCCTTATTTGAGATTTATTATTTATGAAATGATTAATCTTTTATTATACTATCTATAAGTAGTATGTTGATATATAAATAGGACACTGACAGGAAGATTACTGATTGACTGACAGTGAAAATGAAAACTACAATGTCTCCACACATTCTATGTAAAACAAGAAGGAAAGCAGGTGTGTTAGACCACTGCTCCTGCACTTCGCTAAGGTTGACAAATAACATAGATCTGTCATCATCTTTTAGTTTCTATCCTGTTATTTTCTAGGTTCACAGCAAGAGCAAAGCGCATTGCCTGTTATGTCTGTAAGACAAAATGAAGCGCTAATTGATCTGCACTCCCTGTTGACCCTTCTATTTCACGTTATGTTACACTTTTTACTACAATGCCCACTCTGAGACCTTTTTCTTTTCCTCAGAATTCATTACAAGAGAACAATTAAAGACCGTACAGAGATATCCATGAAAAAAAAAGCATTTTCACTGGTGTGTTCCAGATTACCTGCCTCTTTTTTGAAGACACTTTCGGATCGGTATGCACTTGTTTGAAGATCCCTTATCCCATTCATAGTTACCTTTGCAATGTAGCACACAAATACTGCAACAATGACCACATCTGGTGTTAAGTAAAGGACAAATGGAAAGATCTTTATTTTGTTATGTTACACAATTTAAAGAGTTTCGAGAGCTCAAATTATGGGAGTCTTGCTCTTCCATTAGAAATATGGTGGAGTGGATCTCCCACTTGCCCTTGGATTCTGATATAAATCTTATTCCAATTCCTGGAGATGGATTGATTTAAATATTTATGCAAATTATATCAGATACATTAGCCCCACAGCAGCCAGGAAAATCAGAGAGATGCCATGCTGCACTAATACCTCAGGGATTTTGTCTGCAGAAATTGTGAGGCATATCCTAGGCCCTGAATAAAAAGCAAGACTTGCATTTAAATAGCACGCTTCATGACCTCAAGATGAGCCAAAGCATTTTACAGCTAATCAAATACTTTTGAAATAAAGTTACTGTTGTGATTTAAGAGAAGTGAAAAAATTCAGAGGGCAGTCCATGAACTTGCCCAAACACAAAGGGAGATATGAATTTGCCAATAAAGCCCAGTGGGTCATGAAACTAGTACACACACACACACACACACACACACACACACACACACACACACACATATATATATGCATATAAATACAGCCTACACACTTAAGTAATATTCCCTTTAATTTTTCATTGTTATATACAGTTTGTTTACTGCAATTTAAGATTGCCACATGTTCTGTCATATGTGCATGTTAAAGGGAACATTGGTTGTTGTGGTCTGTTCCTTGTTCCTTAGATATGATGACAGTACTATGGGTGGAACTCGCCCTAATTAGGCTAAAGAGCAATGTTTCCTCAAAGCTGCATGCACAGCCATGCACCATGCAGCTTTGAGGAAACATTGCTCTTTAGCCTAATTAGGGCGAGTTCCACCCATAGTACTGTCATTAGATCTCTTAAACCCATTAATATTGTTTGTATTATTAACAGGATTTTGCCTTTTAGGTCTGCCTTGTGCCGCTATCTTGAGAAGCAGTATTCCAGGCATTGAAATTCCATTAGGTCTGGATCGGTGTCCCTCCTGATCAATGGATGGCAGAGCTACTGCGAGCCTGAAAGTTGTAAGCATGACATCCCAGAACTGACGTAGGTACATCCCCAGAGCTGGTTTTTGGTAAGTAAAAACTGGGGAAATTTCTCTCAAACTGTGCGGAAATTATTTTTTCTGCTTCACCACTGATGAGTGGAAGTCAGTAAGTCTTGTTTTTAATGATCCCTAAATCCAACTGATTTCCCACAAGATTACCTTGATGTATTTCAAAATTAATTAACCATGAATTCCCTTTGCTTGCAGACATTTTTTTCCTCTCTGAAAAGTGTTTTTGTTGTTTATTTAAATGGTAAAGACAATATATGTTGGATATAGTGTAAGATTTTGGATGTGGGGACCACAGAAACCTAAGATAGGCAGTCGACTACTCGGAAGTAATTTTAAGATGGTTTGTAAAGTTTATTATGAAGTAACAGTTTAGATATGATGCATTAATTGATTACTCAGAAGAAGTATATGACCTGTGACAGTTGAGAGAAGTTCACTGATCCCAGAGGATGAATGGACGGTTGGCACAGGGTGTGCTGATCTCAGTAGCTTGTGACAGCATCATTTCGCTCTCTCATTGCTGTGTCAGGGAACTCTTCCCTTGGTCTTCCTCCTCCCCCTCTGGCTCATCTTACATCTGAAGAAAGCAGCTACCTAATGGGCACTGCCACCTCACCAGCACTGCCCCCTGTCTCCGAGCACTTGTTGGTATACCCTTTTTCTGGGGGCTGATAGCTTACCCAGTGTGAATCATCTATTCAAACCCTTCTGACCAATAGATACAGGATAGCCACCCAAAATATAAGGGTGGTCACCTCCCTGACTTTTTATCACCTTGCTCAAGGTCACCTTTTTAGTTCACATCATGCTGAGGGTCATTTCCTGGCCCTTTCTAAACACTTGCATAGATCAGGGCACACAAGACACCATCCTACCAACTTAGGAATGTCAACATGGAAGTCTGAACCAGGTGACCCTGACATTTCCAGGGACTATTTAGAATTGTTGCCTGTTTAGAAATTGCCTTTCTGCAGAGAGGAAATCAATGCTGTGTTAGCTAAATTTATTAAAGGCCCTAATTTCTTACAATAATGCTAACAGACAAGTGATAATCCGAAGAGATCTTGACAGGCAAGATTGATGGGCAAAAATTGAATATGGAGTTTTGAATGGAAATGTGTAAAATTATGAGATTGGATAGGAAAAGGGAAATGTGAGTTACAGATTAAATAGCAATATAATTGAAAGCCGAAAAGAGCAGTAAAGAGATCTGAGATTTGGGGTGGTGAGCAGGATAGTTGGTTCAGTATTTGTTGGCAGTGAAGAAAATAAGCAAAATGTTGTGATGTATAGGTGTGGAGGCAATGTATAATTCTCTGGAGGTGATGTTGAAGTTGTATCTTTGTCTAGAAAGGCTACATTTGCTAATGTTTTCCTGATGATACATTAAACAGGTGGATGCAATGGATCTTATGGTAATATTCATAGAAAAGCAAGGGTAGTATTCTCTTGGTAGACCAGCCAATAATTATTCCTCAATTAACATTGCTAAAATATATTATCTATTAATTTATCTCATTGCTGTCTGCAGTGTCCTGCACACAAATTGGATTGCTGTATTTTCCTAGATTATAACAGTGATTACATTTAAGTGCGTCATTGCCTGTGAAGTGCTGTGCGAAATTGAGAGGCTGTGATTCGGCAAGTTCTTCCCTTTTATTTATTGATATAACAACTTTCATCCACAGTGCCTTGCAACTGATCATCCCCTTTTTTTTAGGAAACACAGCAAGACCTCATAAATAATAATGAGGTGAATGACCAGTTAATGTTTTAGGTAGTGTTGGTTTGGGGAAAATGTTGGCTCGGACATAGAACTTCCTTGCTCTTCTTCAGGTGAGGGATCCTGTAGCACCATTTAAGAGGGCAGATGAGATAGCTATTCAATATCTCATTTGAAAGATGACCTACAGTACTCAGATGCAGAGACTGAGTTTGTGGGGCTTTAAAGGAGGCTGAAAGATTCACCTAACTTGGGCTAGGGGAGGAATCTCCAGTGTAATCCACACAGTGAAAGTCAGTTGTGGGATTAAAAGTCACCCAGCTAGAAAAGAAAAAGAAACAAATCAAACCCTCGGGAGCTAAGAATAATTTTGGACTAGTTCCTGGAGAATGAAGTGTCTATTTAAGGGCAGCATAAAGTATAACTGTAGCAGGAGATTTTCGGTCCTGTTCAAAGCGAAATGGGGAATTTCTTCGCTGGAGTTTAAACCATAAGTTGCCTGCTGATTAGTATTTAGACAATGTTGTTTTAAGTTTTTTTGCTATTGTGAAAGTCTTAAAACTTAATCTTGCCATGTGATCCTTTCAATCAGTCACTGGAAATTCAAATATCTTTATAAAAGTTATCAATCTCTATGGGAATCTGCTTTAGAAAGCTTTAGAATTAGCTCAATTTTTTCTGGATATTTAAAGACTTTGCATACAGACAAGACAGGCTTTTGACAAGGCTAAGGTATTATAGAAAATTCAGAGAGCACTAAGAATTTATATTAGACCATCTGAGAAAGACTTGAATTCAGGAGATTTGGTTTACCAAAAAAGAGAGGATCAGAGGGAATGTCTTGGTAATGATGGTAAGAAAATACTTGTCAAAAAAGGCAATCAATTTGTTAAGATTCATGTCTCATGATTATTAGAAATAAAAGAGACACCTGGTTCTGAGCAACAGAAAGTGGTAGATCAAAGGCTGGATAGTGGTAATGTGAGTGATCTTGCAGACTTTATTCAGGAACTCTAATAGCAGGATAGGGAGGGTAGCATAGTCATAATGCTACTGGACTAGTAATCGAGAGACCAGAAAAATGCTCCAGAGATGTGGGCCTGAGTTTCAAATTGGGCTTAGGAACCTGACACCCAGATAATTTCTGACCTCATGGCACAATCACATCACTCACTCAAAATTACTCACTTTCTTGAAATGCAAATGGCCTAATTGAGCAGGAGGTGAGTTCGACGCCCAATTAGATGCACCGAACGAAATCAGGAGGCAGAAGCAGCCTGCAAAGCATGAGTGGCAAAGGCAGATGACTGGGTCCTGCTGCTGCCTTTCAGAAGTGAGGAGGCATCATCTTGGAGAGCCAGCAGTTAGCACAAAAGTGGCCAAATGGAAAATAAAGTGTACAATTTGGTGCAAGATTCTCCAGGTTGTGAAATTCTTTAACATCAAGAAAAAAAACTAACTTCTGCCCATTTTGAACCCAACTGTTGTGCCTTAATGTGCATTAGACTTTTCGGGCTTGTCGATTTCAACGTTGAAAATTGCCTTCTAGCCATCCCCAGTCAGTTAACAAGACTCAAGGAGCCATTAATTGGAGGCAAACAGGTTCCTGGTTTGCCCAGCCTTCCTATGAAAATTACATAGTGTTTTAGAGGCAGTGGGATCCAGTGCTGCCTCCGAGAACGTGATTTTCTATCACACCAGCATCCCTCCCTGTCCCACCAGTAATGGAAAATCGTGGCCATGAGTTCAAATCCTACCATGACAGCTAGGGAAACTTTAATTAAATTAATTAATTAATTTGAAATAAAAAGTTTGTCTCGGTTATTATTATCATGAAACTCCCGGGTTGTCGTTAAAAATGTATCTGGTTCAATAATGTCCTGGTTTGGCTTACATGTGACTTCAGATTGACTCTGAACTGCCCTCTGAAATGGTCTAGCAAGCCACTCAGTTGTATCAAACCTCTACAGAAAAGCTTCTAGAAGGTAGCTCACCACTACCTTCTCAAGGGCAATTAGGGATGGGCAATAAATGCTGGCCTTATTAGATGTGCCCACATCCCAAAATGAATAAAAAAGTACTTCGTCATTGTCCAATTCTTGGGAATGTAGTTCACAAAATACTTATGTCCACATATCCACTTTATTCATACATTGGTCATGTGGTCACTAGAACTTCAGTTTAGTGTCTGATTTTTTTTTTCTTTGTTGCCAGCTTTCAGCTTTAGGTGACCATTCTCTGCTACCATATTCTAATTAATCCAGAATTTCAGATGGTGAAGTTTAGAACTGGGGAGTAATCTTTACAAACTTTATAAAGTTTACAGACATACATATGACAGATATACTTTCTAACTCACCAAACACACCTTCAGCCCAGTTAATGCCCACCATCTGAAAACAATTAAATATTTGATTATTATACAATTTATAACTAGATTTCCATATTACTTTAGAAGACTTAGTAACATTTATCTCTATATATTTTCAGTCCTAGCTACGAGCATATTTCTCTTCTGCAAGTGGTAATCTATATTACTGTAATGACCGAGGCATGTAATTAATGCATCACATGTCACATGTACCTTTCTATATTCTTTTTCCAAGCAGACACCTGCAGTCTGGAGCAAGCATTCCAAACTCATCTCCTGTTTTTGCCACAAGACATGTGGCAACTTACAATTTCTACATATTTACAGTTTTCATGGTCAGAGAGAAATGAAACTATTTATAAAATGCAAAAACCTGGAGGAACTGGGCTTATCCGTTACAGATAGTTATTGTTATTTTGGCCCTGTTACTGAACCCATGAAGGAATCTATGGCATGTTAGGTCAAAGGAATAGGTTCCTGTAATAGTGTTCGGAAATGATTAGTGGTCAGCAGTCTTCCCTCAAAATTTTGAAGGAAATATATTTTTGTTATCAGTAGTTGATAAAGTTTGGTGCCTCTGTTCAACAATCAGCATAGGCCATAATTATATTCATTTTCTTGTACTGATTAGTCAAGGAGTCAAAAGCTGTATTCGCCAGCCTAGTTTCAAGGATCACTGTGGGATGCTGCATCCAGCACAACACAACAAAGAGGACTAAATGTGCAGAAAGAAGAAAGTGTTAAGGCTTCTTCATCTGATGAGTAAGAGAATGGTTTGTTTATTTCATATTTTCACACACACTTCTTTCCCCTTTGGGGAATAGTGTTGGCAGGCTGATTATGAACATGTTGAACTGTCATAATCAGCCCGTCTGTGCCCAACAAGCCCTGGACTTGAACCTGGAGTTTCTGGCTTAGAAACAGGGGTGCTAGCAACTGAGCCAAAAGACCTTATTAAAAGAATGGTGAAGAGGAGTACAATACACAGTAGTTGGATCACTTTACTGTCTATTATGCGAGGGATTCTCTCACATCTTAATGATTCAGTTAGACAGATGTCACCTTGACTACTCTCACACAATGATACCTCCTCACACAAGGAGTTCTTAATTTACTGCTTCCGTATCCTCCAAGTTGTGACCACCAAAACCTTCTACACATTTTTTTGTCTTTCATGGAATGTGGGCATTGCTGGCAGGGCCAGTATTTTTTGCCCATTCCTAATTACCCTTAAGATGCAAACCGCTCTATGCTCCTGCTGTCATGCCATCCTAAGGTTCCCGAACAATGTGCTTTTATCTGCGCTGGCACTCCCATGTTCTTGCTCTCCCCTGGCATTCTGTGCTCTCTGTCCATGCAACAGGGACACCTATGAGTGGCTCTGAAGAATGTGTGCTTCTGATGGATGCAGTGCATACAGTGAAGTGCATTCATCAGACAGATGTAATGGGAGTGGGAATGGAATGCCTTTCAGGAAATTGGTCACAATGGCATTTCAAGGTGTATAATGGTAGTGCATGGAAGTGAATAAGGTCAAATGAGATTAAATGAAGACCATCCTTATTGGTAGTAATGGAAGGAGGAAGCAAAAGTTGAGTGTGTTAATGGACTGATGATGAGAGGAGATGCATTAAACTGGTCTGATGTAGGAGTGAGTAGTACTGAGGAGTAGAAATGATAAGAGAGAATGGGAGGGAGTCATTGCAGGATTGGGGTAAATATTGCCATCTGCTGATCATTTCTTGACATAGATCT
The DNA here is from genome assembly GCF_017639515.1 of Carcharodon carcharias. NCBI lineage: Eukaryota > Metazoa > Chordata > Chondrichthyes > Lamniformes > Lamnidae > Carcharodon > Carcharodon carcharias. The sequence continues at coordinate 175,569,510 of NC_054469.1, read as the reverse complement.
ACAACCTCATTGTAACTACTGAACTCTCTGCCATCTCTATCCACATCTGCTCTTCATCGGTATGGTAGTGGGTTTCTTTTTGCTGCTTGTGGAAAATAACAGTTTCCTCCTGGTCCTTACAGCACCAAACAGAACATACAGTAAAACATACGATGGCCCTCATTTTCTCAACCATACTACCGCTCTTCTTATTGCTGTTAAGCTCCATTGGAAGTAAAGGGACCTTTAACTAAAGGCTAGACTGGGAACTGATCCAAAGACACAGGACTTGTGGAAAATGCCTCCTGGCTGCTTTATGGAATTCTTTTGAAGGTTACTTTATATCCCTGGTTCAGATGGATTTTCATAAGCTCCCATTGCTTTTAACCATGCAGGTTTTCCTTGGATGCCAACCCATTGGTGAGACCATTGATCAACTGGGCAGTAAGCAGATCAAAGTGGAGGTGAGAAATAAATGTATTTTAAAAATGCAAAGAATATTGTGGTGGTGTGTATTAATTTCAACGCATAAAGGTAAATTTTCATCATTAACACTTTCAGAAGAGCTTCCTATATCATATCAGAATATCAGAAAATGAGGCATGCATCCCACATTATCTTCCATCTATTGTAACTAAAAATAGTGGACAATGTCCACCTATATTTCCAATATGCATTTCAGGTGTATGATGGCAGGAGCAGTGAAGCTGAATGTTTACTTGTAAAAATACTCCCTCCCTGCCTAAGTGTAGTCTTTTCACTGACGAACCTGCAGCAAACCATAACTAACTCTGAAAGACTGATGTTTTAAGAAAACAAGAGATATCAAAGAGGACAAGGTTACACTGATATGCATCATTAACACTGTCAGGAGGGAGATCAAGCTGCTATAAGGCAGTTCTGATCTCATTTTTCACACTTCCTTTGACCCTACATGTTTTTTTTTCACATGACAATAGATTAACATCTGCAGTGCTGTGAATTGTTGTTTTCAAAGTTTTACCTTCCTCAGATCCAAATGTTTAAGTGGTTTGTAGAGGAAAAGATTGTTAACTAATTCACCACCAGTTATCACAATTTTTAATCAAAACATTTTTCAGGATGGTAAGCAACTTAATTATAAAATATTATCAAAATTGTATAAAATAAGGGACATCGATGAGATAACTTAATACAAAAAAGGAACAACATAAGGCTCAAAAGAATTCACAGACTGATTATTAAAATACTTAATAGGTTGACAGGCTAAATTTAATGAATCAGCAGTTGCAGAGAGTGCATATTGGGAAATCACGGGTTCATTCCTGACAGACTGAATTTTACTCTGGGACAGGTCCTCAATCTAAAAGTTGGTGGTGATCCCTGCAGCTATTTAAGAGCTGTTGGGCCTTTAAATGGTTTAAGATGGCCTTCTGGCCTTAGAGAAGTGGAAGCCCTGCTTCTGAGAGCATCTAGCCAGTGGGCCAAAGATGGATCTTGGACATAAAAGTAAGTCTGTGATCTAGCTGGTACCAAGTTGGCAGGCTCTAGGGGGCTGGGATTGTCAGGGTGGGTGTCGAGAATTACTTTGGGCAGGGGGGCACCTCTAATGGTTACATTGTGCCTGAAAAGGAAATATGGCTCCTTGCCCAGTCACCAGTCTGTCAAGTTTTGTTTAGCAGGCTGGACAGTTGGCGCAGGAGACAAAATCCCACGGGCAAAATCACAATTGCGTGGGCGGGTATGCTGCTGAGCATGGCAGCACAGCCACAGTACCCAATTCCACCACCCACCCTCCTCCCCCGTCTGCCATCACACCCCCAGGGATCCGTAAAATTCTGGTCCATGACTTTTCATTCAGGAAGCGAGAACACATGTAAAACTGATCTAAAAGATAACTGATAGAAAGGAAAAGAAGCAAACTAGAATGAACTGGGGGCATTTTACATAACTCCATTGATAGTTCTTTTTTTATCAAAGTAGCTCTTTTCCTTCACTGCAGGACCAAGACTGTCGTTCTTAACATAATAAGCATAAAAAAAACACTAACAAGATTATGATCACCTTAAAATTACCCATGCAAAAAGCTGAGAATTCTGGAGTGTTACATCACACCAATTTTTACATGAAGAAGTGAGTGTTGGACAATCAATGAAGCAATGCAGTGAAGAGCTGAGTCTGCAGAGTTACGGTTTTTGAGGCGAATAATGAAGATATCTTAACAAAGTCACACCACCAGTGAAGAGGCATTAGTAAAATCTGAGAGCATAAGAACTCTGCTGAACAAGATCAGGAAGGGACAGTTGGAATTTCTTGGACATGTAATAAGAAATCATGATTTAGAAAGCCTAATGCTGATGGTGAAAGAAATCAAGATAGGCAAAGAATAATCTTTTTAAAGATCCTCATAAAACAGATGAATGTACCAACAATGAAGGTGATCCATGCCTCTTGGGCAAGGTTAACATGGAGGTCCATGATCTCCAATGCTCTCTTAAAGGCATGGCACCTGAAGAGAGAGAGAAAACTTGACCTATAATATTGGTCAATTAATAATAAAAACACATTGAAAAATTTACCCTGAGAATTCTTTTTTACTTCCCACTCTTTTCTGTGGAACAATAATAGTCCCTATACACCAGAAACCCACACCAATCAGGAAGCAAGGATCAGGGTGAGAGATCTGGGTAATTTTGTGGAGACACGGAGGTGGGAGTTACAGTTTCCACCCTGATACGTGAGACCACAAATTATTATGATTGGGATAGAAAATTTCAAAATATCAACAATCAGGCATCAGTAGAGATAAACAGCATTTAACTTTTTAAACTTTGATTATATTATAAATTATTGTTAGTTAAAAGTTGTGAATTAATTGGGTTGTCTGGGATAATTTTTTTGTGCTGCAGCGGGAGACAGACATTGGCATTATGAACAGAGCAAGATGCTTGTGAGGTACTTTGCTGCTAACACTGGGACTTTATAGTCAGTCAGCTAAGCCAGAACAATGGGGAATGGCCAGCTGTGCAAGTGTTGGTCATTAGAGATTTGATAATGGAAAATGACTTCTATGGGTCCTTCCAAAACACCTTCCAAACCCATGACCTCCAACATCTAGAAGGGCAATGGCAGCAAATAGATGGGAACACTGCCACCTGCAAGTTTCCCTCCAAGTCACACACTATCCTGACTTGGAACAACTCACCATTGCCAGGTCAAAATCCTGGAACTCCCTCCCTAACAGCACTGTGGGTGTTCCTACAACACATAGACTGCAGTGGTTAAAGAAGGCAGCTTAACACCACCTTAAAGGGCAATTGGGAATGAGCAATAAATGTTGGCCTAGCCAGCGATGCCCACATCCCATGAATGAATAATAAAAAATGGGTAAGCTAAGCCAATAGCAGCCTCAGGAAGGACACTAAATCCAGGGTAGAAAGCAAGAGAAGGGAGAAAAATATATTTTTTTATAATCACTTACATAACTGAGGAAATTAAGGAAGCTTTTGAGGAGCGAAGCATAGAATAAACAAATAAAGTACTTGGGTCTTGAACAAAGACTCCAAATCCATTATTCATGGTAGCACAAAATTAATATTGTGGAATGTAGATAACTGAAAATAGGAGGTTTTGGAGAAGGAACAAAGTTACTTGCATCTTAAACAAGTTTTACAAATAGATAATTTAGTATCAATAAGGTGAGTAATATTTTTAGTGGTGTCGGATATGTTCCTGTAAATTTGCTGTATTACTGGCATATGTAAGGCACTGTCACACTATATTGAGACGATAAAGAAACTCTGTCCCTGATCCATAACTGCCCATGAGCATTGAGATCGACTGGTAAAGTACTTTAAAAGTATTGTTTTCTTAATGGGAAGTAAGTGTTCCTCAGGCCATCAAGCCAGTGCTACAAAATATTTCAATGATCTAAGGGGACAGAGTAAAAGAACTTCCTCTCACTGCCACGGTACCCTCAAACTGAACTCCCTCACTTCTTAAATGGAATGCATGGGTAAAGTACGGTTTGGCTATGCTACTGAACTTGTAATCTCAAGATATGCATTCAAATCCTACTGTGGCAGTTTGAAAGCTTGATTTTCTTCTAAAATATCAATAAATAAAAATCTAGTATCAGTAAAAGTGACCAAAAAAGTTACATTATTGCAAAAACCCAGTGGTTCTCCTATGCCCTTGAAGGATGGAAATCTGTCATCCTTTCCCTGTCTGGGCTAATTTTGAATCCAGGCCTACGCCAATGTGGTTGACACTGAAGTGGCCTGGAAAGACACAAAGTTATACTGAACTGCTGCTGTAGCAGTTGAAGAAGGCCTTCTCCAGGTAATTAGGGATGGACAATAAATGCTGGCTCTGCCAATGACACCCATATCCTGAGAAATATCTTTTTCAAAATATCACCCTGCACAATGACCATGATTGGATTAGTTGAGTTGCTCTTGCAGAGAGCCAGCACAGACACAATAAGCCAAATGGCCTCCTTTTTTTCTGTAATCATGATAGCTATAAAGCTGTATGAGTATGATCCTATGATTTTATGGCTCTTTAACTTTACCACATGGCAAAGTCGCTTACCAATTGTATTGGGGCTTACAATTCTGAAGACTCACTCTGCTAAGTATGGCAGAGCAGAACTCCTAGGTCAGCCATGGAGCCCACCATAGATCTCCCAATTTGCAGAGTGGGACATCCTATCAGTGCAGGTGCATCTGTGGCATCACCAAATTTGAGGCCAAGAAAGTTGAAGCAGTGGCATGGTGTACTTAACTAGAAAAGAAGGACTAGGAATGGCCTCCCTGACATAAAGAGGCCCAACTCTGCAGCTGTCGAAGGAATGGTTGGGCTCTAAGTACCTCTTTTCTGCAACTCTGGGCCTTTAAGAGGCCCATAATAGAACTTATGATTAGTTTGGACAGGCATAGATTTTGTCGGACGTGGTAATTCTCCAGCGAAACAATATCCTGTTTAAGTTGGTAAGCAGAACAGAAGTTCCATCGCTCCTCTCAATGTCAGAATTTCCAATCATTCTCCCTTTTATAAGCACCCCCCAACCCCCACCCTACCTACATATGCTGGAGTTGAAGCTGGGGATTGACTGAGATTTCTGTCTCCTTTTTTCTGATTTTGAGATGTGATTGGTTCTGTGAGCTATTTTTATTTTTGTGGAGTAGTATTCCATCTTTGCATTTTCAACATAGTTCCTTCCAGTACTTTGTTTCATAATTTTTGTTTCCTGCTGCCATTTAAAATGCATTAAAATGAGGGAAAATGGCCCATAGGAAAATTGATAGGCAGGGTGTATTGGAAAGTCTGGATATGCCTAGGGTGGAAAATTCACCAGGTCCAGATAGTTTGAATGTCAGCTTGCTAAAGGAAGTGGGAATGGAGATAGCAAAAGAGCTTGTCATAATCTTCTAATCTTCCTCAGATATGAATGAGCTGCCAGAAGATTAGAGAGTGGCAAATTTGGCAGCCTGTTCAAGAAACAGTGTAAGGGCATTTCTAGTAACTACAATAACTGTCAGTGCAACATGAGGGGAAAAAATTAACAGGCACTTGGAGAGATTAGATTAAGGAGAGCCAGTAGGGATATTTAAAAGGCAGATTGTGCTTGACTAATCTAATTGAATTTTTTGACAAATTAAGAGAAAGGTTGATAAAGAGAATGCAATGAATATTGTCTACACTGGTTTTAAGAAAATGTTTGAGAAAGGGCCATATTAAAGGCTGGTTAAAAAAATGATATTCATAGAATATAATGTCAGCATAGATTTTAAAAAATGGCTTAAGGACAGAAAACAGCAAGTAACTGGTTATTTTTCTGAGTGGAAGATGGTAGATAGTGGTATTGTCCACTGGGTCACTGTTGGCTTTTTGGTTCATATAAATAACTTGGATTTTGGGATACAGAATAAAATTTCAAAATTTGCCAATGATACCAAACAATGTGGATGATACTAATCGACTACAACAGGACATATACAGGCTAGCAAAATGGGTGCACATGGGGCAAACGGAATTTAGTTTCGAAAAATGTGGGGTGATCAATTTTGGCAGCAAAGTTATGAAGAGGCAAAATGAATTTAATGGCACAGAACGTGCAGTGAGAAACGGACCTTGGGGTTCATGCCCCTTGATCCAATGCTCCTTCAGCAAGGCTTCAACCTCATGCCAGGACTGCCACCTCCATCCTGGATGTCTGAAATGACCCTTTCTTTTGCGCGCAAAGTCCACTCAGTGACTGTGCAATAAAGTTTTGAGCCACACGCATGCAGCTTTACGTACTGGCATACTCTGCACCACATTATCTAAAAAAGGTGAAGCATACTCAGGCCATTACAACAAAAGAAAATTTATCTCATTTTGACACTTATAACAACTTAACAGAACCTTCTCTGGTCTTCAACACCAGACCAGTTAAAATAAACAAAACATTACACAACAGAAGATCACCTGTGACCAGTCCCTCTTGTGCTCATGGTGCTTTAAACTTACGTTTGCAACTGCTACATCTCAGTGCTCCCCCTCATGGCACAGGCATTGGAGACAGCCTGCTGACTCTGCTGTCTTATTAGCCTTGATAACCTTGGCGGACATCTTCTGGCCAGTGGAGCCTGTGCTGGCCCTGCCTGGGAGGAAGCGGCCAGTGCCATGGCTGGCATCTCCACAGCCCCATCAAATGCTACGGTCAATGGCAGAGGGGCAGATGAGCTGCGCCATCATCCAGAGTGCCCTGAGAGGAGTCTACAGAGATGACAAGCAGCGCATGCACCAACATGAGGTCACTCTGGTCTTCCCTGTTCGCCATTGATGGACAGGCACCTAGCTGGGATACTGAGTGCCTCATCCATCTCCCACATGGACACTGACCATCTGAGGTGTGAGGGCTTACAGGTCCAAGTGCAACCCCAGGAACCCCTGACTCTGTCCGTGCAGCTGCCTCTCCATGAGGGTCACCACTCTCTCAATGGAAGAGGCAGTGCGCTCAGCTGTGAGGGTCAACACATAACAGAGACCATGGCACACATACCCTCGTGGATCTCTGCCACGTCCTCCCGGACACCTCGGTGGACATCCAGCACCTGCCGCCTAATGGACGATTCCAGTGGCTCATCATTTGACTTCGACTCAGCATCGTCCTGGTCCCCAGCAGTCCTCTGACTGCCAGAGCCCTGGGCACTCTCTGCCTCTGCCTGCACCTCAAGCTACTGTGAAATCCCCTCACCTGTGTGCACTTACACTTTAGCCAAAGATGTAATGCCCACTGAGATGCTGGTAGCTGCGCCAGTGCCTGGTTCAGAGAATGGGTGCGATGCAGGTCCTTCTGGAGCCTGGTGGGCCTCTGGCACCAGGGATGGGAGTCCTGCGATTGGGTGCATGGTGGCAAACCTAAGGGGGAACAATGACATGTTATAGGTTTAAGTCATCACACTGTCACGGTACATGCCAAGCACCCTGGTGAGACCATCATGATGCCATCCTCTTTCAATGATCAATGGGGAATGCAGTTTCGAGGCTCCCATCAATGATGGGACTACACAAGAATGCTTGCAGCATCTGAAACTTTGACAACCCAGCCTATAGGCGGCTGGTTGACCGATGTGCGTGGCACCTCTCCAGGTCCAAGGCGTCTTGCTTGTATCTGGAAAGGATTAGGTGGTCAGCTGGGCCTTTCAATGTTGTTATGGGTGGTCTTCTCCTGAAAGGAGAGAGGAGCATAGATTAATCCCCTCTCTACCTGCAGTGCCATTGCAGCCTGACCAACCTGAGGAACATCTTGCAGGGCACACCTGAATTGTGGCCCTCAAGCAGAAGGCGCTTAGTCCAAGCAGCCAGTGCTCTCCTCCTTGGCCAGCCCCTGCATCACTGATAATTCACACTCAGGCTCTAACACTCTTGAGTTCCACGGGGGGAGGGCCAGGCCTTAATATTTCACCACACTGATCCATGCCAACATGGTACTCATCCTTCCTGAGCGCAGCAGGTCGTTAAACCTCTTGTAGCATTGGACCCATCATGGCTACTGACCAGTGCTGCCTCCTTTTCCCAAGCTCTTTTCATTCGGTGTGGTGGCACCCTTCTTCCATCCCTGGGGACAAGGGTGTCCCTCCTGGCAGCCACCTCCTCCATGAGGACTGTGAGGTGCTCCTCAGAAAACTTGGGAGTTGAGTGCTCACCCAACCTGTCCTCCCGCCTGGCAACTGCAGCCACACTACTCTCCATAATTTATACTCACCTGCCCATCTTGTTGTCAGCAGCCTTCCAGGGCCTGACTGTGCTGGTTTTAAACTGGCCGCCAGGTCACCATTGGACACGGCGGTTGACAGGCCCCCGCCCCCACCTGCCACTTGCTGACCAGTGAAGAGCCACATTTTATGCCGGGCAAGCTTTAATTGTGCCAAATTATGGAGCAAACAGCTATGATCCTAGAAACCCTGGCAGGTGAGTACTGGAGTTGTCCTCCAGGGAAGTTAAGGCATCCAAACTGCATCTTCAGAATTGCAGTAACCTGCTTAGTGAGTGCCTGTCTATAGCTGCTATTCTATTGACAATGAGGCTCTATCTCCATTCGTATCATGGGGATCAGCAGCCACCTCCTTAAGGGGTACCCTTTGCCCCCAGAATCCAACCACAAACCTGTGGTTGGACTGGAATAACACAGGTAGCCCTAAATTCCTCAGGATGAAAGTGTCATGGCAGCTGCCTGGAAGACATGCATATACGAGTCTTGTTGGTGCATTTCCAGAAACAAGGAAGTCCTTGCTGTGGTCAAACATCACTTCGACGTTGATTGAGTGAAAAGATTTCCGGCTCACAAAGCTTCTTGGCTGCTGACTTGGTGCCCTTAAAGCTATGTATGTACATAGAGTCATAGAGTTATACAGCACAGAAGCAGGCCCTTCATCCCATCATGTCCGTACTGGCCCATAGTATTTATCTATTCTAATTCCATTTTCCAGCACTTAGCCCATAGCCCTCTATGCTATGCCAAGTCAAGTGCTCATCTAAATACTTCTTAAATGTTGTGAGGGTTCGTACCTCTACCACCCACTCAGGCAGTGAGTTCCAGATTCCCACCACCCTCTGGGTGAAAAACTTTTCCCCAGATCCTCTCTAAACCTCCTGCCCCTCACCTTAAATCCATGCCCCCTGGATATTGACATCTTCACTAAGGTGTCAATACCCTATCTATGCCCCTCATAATTTTGTATTCCTCTTTCAAGTCCCCCCTCAGCCGTCTCTGCTCTAAAGAAAACAAACCTCGCCTATCCAGTCTCTCTTCATAGCTGAAACACTCCAGCCCAGGCAACATCCTGGTGAATCTCCTCTGCAATCTCTCCAATGTGATTACATCCTTCCTATATTGTGGCGACCAGAACTACACACGGTACTCCAGCTGTGGCCTAATTAGCATTTTATACAGTTCCAGCATAACCTCCCTGCTCTTATATTCTATGCCTCGGTTAATAAAAACAAGTATCCCATATGTCTTCTTAACCACCTTATCTACCTGTGCTGCTGCCTTCAGGGATCTATGGACATGTACACCAAGGTCCCTCTGATCCTCTGTACTTCCTCGGGTCCTACCATTCATTGTGTATTCCCTTGCCGTGTTAGCCCTCACACTTCTCAGGATTAAATTCCATTTGCCACTGCTCCGCCCATCTTAGCAGCCCATCTATATCGTCCTGTAATCTCAGGCTTTCCTCCTCACTATTTATGACACCACCAATTTTTACATAATCTGCGAACTTAGTGATCCTACCTCCTATAATCACGTCTAAATCATTAATGTACATTACAAACAGCAAGGGTCCCAGCACTGATCCCTGTGGTACACCATAGGCTTCCAATCGCAAAAACAACCTTTGACCACCACCCTCTGCCTCCTGCCCCAGGCCAATTTTTGGATCCAATTTGCCAAATTGCCCTGGTTCCCATGGGCTCTTACCTTTTTGACCATTCTCCCATGCAGGATCTTGTCAAAAGCCCTACTGAAGTCCATGTATACTACATCAACTGCACTACCCTCATCTACAACTAGTCACCTCATCGAAATATTCAATCAAATTTATTAGACATGATCTCCTCCTGACAAAGCCATGCTGGCTATCCCTGATTAATCCCTGCCCCTGCAAATGGAGATTAATCCTGTCAGTCAGAATTTTTTCCAAAAGTTTCCCTACCACTGATGTTAGACTCACTACCCTTCTTGAACAATGGTATCACATTCGCTGTTCTCCAGTCCTCTGGCACCTCTCCTGTGGCCAGAGAGGGTTTGAAAATTAATGTCAGAGCCCCTGTTTCCTCCCTTGCCTCACATAGCAGCCTGGGATACATCTCATCTGGGCGTGGGGATTTATCCACTTTTAAACCTGTTAAGACCGCTAAAACCTCCTCCCTTTCAATGCTAATTTGTTTAAGCATATCACAGTCCCCCTCCTTGATTTCTTTACCTACATCATCCTTCTCCAAAGTGAACAAAGATGAAAAGTTATCATTTAAAACCTCACCTGTCCTCCAGCTCCATGCACAGGTTGCCACTTTGGTCCCTAATGGGCCTTACTCTTTCCCTGGTTATCCTCTTGCCTTTATCTTGCCTGCCTGTGTTTTTTCATGCCCCCACTTCGCTCTCCCAATTACTTTTTTAAGTACCCCCTCCACTTTCTATACTCCTCTAGGGCTTCTGCTGTTTTCAGCCCCCTGTATCTGCCATAAGCCTCCTTTTTTCCTTTAGCCAATCCTCTGTATTCCCAAGGTTCCCTGGACTTGTTGGTCCTACTCTTCACCTTTATGGGAGGATGTTGGCCCTGAACTCTCACTATTTCCTTTTTGACTCCCAATGGTCTGATGTAGACTTTCCTACAAGTAGCTACTCCCAGTCCACTTTGGCCAGATCCTGTCTTATCATATTGAAATCAGCCTTCCCCCAGTTCAGGACGTTTATTTATTTCAGTCCATCTTTGTCCTTTTCCAAAACTACCTTAAATCTTACGGAGTTATGGTCACTATCCCCGAAATGCTCCCCAACCACTCCCTGAACTTATAGGATGCCAGCTGTATCTGTGATGCCACATCTGTTGGAAAGCTGATGTGGTCCCTCAACCGATCAAACAGTGTATGTGTGATGGTGGAAATGCATTGGTGGGCGGCTGATTGGGAAATGCTGCAGAGGTCTGGGGCAGACCCCTGGAAGGAGGCATCCACATAGAAATTGAGGATCACGCTAACCTTCAGCGCAACTGGCAGGGCTTGGGGATCAATTGAGCGTGGTGCTAGATCTTGCTTCACCATGGCACATATCTTTCCAGCCATTTCTCTTGAGAGTTGTGCCCTTTGCCGGCACTGGGTCTTGGTCATGCTGAGATAGGACTTTCTGAGATGGTAGACCCTTATCTCAGGGCAGTATTTCATGATATCTCATGCTCCTCCTTCCTGCTGCACTCTGTGTTGACTCTGCTGACTCCTGGCTGTGTCCCCTGGCTCTGGTCAGACGTTGCTGATGCTGCCTTGCCTCCATGACTCATATTTGGGATGGTGCCTCGCCTATTTTTTCAACTTTTATTGTTCATTACACATTCTTAGCCCAGCTAGACTGGTAGTATATCCTGCCTCCTACCTTTCAGGAAGACCCATTGTTTCATCCTGTTCTTGCCCCACTGAACTTATTTCTTCCTACCTTGACTCTATGTTTTCTCTCCTTGTCCAGTATCTTCCCATCTACATTTGTGATTCTTCTGATACCCTACATCATTTCAGCAATTTCTAGTTTCCTGGCCCTAACCACCTCCTCTCCACTATGGACATCCAATCCCTGGACACCTCCATCCCTCACTAGGACAGTCTGAGGGCTCTCCGCTTTCTCCTTGAATGGAGGCCCGAACAATCCCCATCCACCACCCTCCTCCAACTGGCTAAACTTATTCTCCCATTGAATAACTTCTCCTTTAACTTGTCTCATTTCCTCCAAATTAAAGATATGGCTATGGGCACCTGCATGGGCCCTGGTTATGGGCCCTATCTTTTTTGTGGAGTATGTGGAACATTCCCTGTTCCAGTCCTACTCAGGTCCCCTCCCACAACTCTTTTTATGGTACATAGATGACTGTATCACTGCCGCTTCCTGCTCTCATCTGAAACTGGAAAAATTAATCAATTTTGCTTTCAATTTCCACTCCTCCCTCACCTTCACGTGGTCCATCTCTGACACTTGCTTTTCCTTCCTTGACTTCTGTCTCCATTTCTACCTATAGGTTGTCTACCAATATTCACCAACTCCCACAGCTGCCTCAACTACATCTCCTAACACCCTGTTTCCTGTGAAGACCCCATTAAATTCTCCCAGTTTTTAAAAAATCATTCATGAGATGTGGGCGTCGCTGGCTAGGCCAGCCTTTATTGCCCACCCCTAATTGCCCTTGAGTAGGGCATCCATCTCTTTCACTACCTTTCACAATGTCTTCTTTACTCCCCAACTGAGGACTCACCCACACTGCGGTTGAAAGCCCTCAACCCTGTTTGACCTATTTCTTGCACTTCTGACCTCACACCTTCCCCTCCCTCCCAGAACCATGATAGGGTTCCCCTTGTCCTCCCTTGCCACCTCACCAGCCTTTGCATTCAAAGGATTATCCACTGCCATTTTCGCCACCCCAACATGATGCCACCACCATACACATCTTCCCTCCAACTCCTCTGTCAGCATTCCAAAGGGACCATTCTCTCCTCCACACCCTGTCCACTCCTTATCACCCCCAACACTTCAACACCTACCCACAGCATCTGCCCATGCAATCGCAGGTGGCATAACACCTGCCCCTTTACCTTCTCCCTCCTCATTGTACAAGGTCCCAAACACTTCTTTCAGGTGAAGCAGTGATTTATTTGTACTTTTTACAATTTAGTCTACTGTATTTGCTGCTCACAATCTAGTCTTCTCTACATTGGAGACAAAACAGAGATTGGGTTTTGCAGAACATTTTCACTCAGTCCGCAAGCTTGACCCTGACCTTCCAGTCGCTTGCCATTTCAATTCACCATCTTGCTCTCATTTTCACATTTCTGTCCTTGGCCTGCTACAATGTTCCAGTGAAGCCCAACAAAAGCTGGGGGAACAGAACCTCATCTTCCAAATAGGCACTTTACAGCCTTCTGGACTGAACACTGAGCTCAACAACTCCAGTCCATGAGCTATGTCCCTCATTGTATATTCTTTTCCCTTGCTGCCAGTAACTTGTTCTTATGTTTTGTGTTCAGGCAGCCCTGATCTTTATTCTGCTGTTAACACCTACTTTGGACCAATGTTTTGTTCCTTTGCTACTGCCATTAACCATGCTCTTTGCCTTTTGTTCTGTAGCAACTTTGTGATTTACTCTCCCCTGCTGTCTAACCTATCCATGAATTCCCTTTTGCTCCACCTGGCCCTCCCCCTTTTTCCACAGCATTTAACCCATCACATCTCTACCTCCCTCAGTTCCACAATGTTAACTCTGTTTCTCTCTCCAGACTTGCTGGGTTTTTCCATCACTTTCTGATTTTATTTCAGATCTTCAGAATGTGCAGTATTTTGCTTTTATTTCTGGTGATATTTCTTCTCTCCTGAGATCCAATCTTAAGGCAACCAAGCCTTAACCTATCCTGATCTGATTTTTGATATCTTAAATATGTAGAAAATAAAATCTCAATGTAAGTACAATGAACAAACCCTTTCCTGCTGGTAGGTTAGAAAATGAGTGTGCTCACTAAGTAGTTACTGGTGTACTTACCTGATGTTTAATGATTCCCATGAATTGCTGTTGTGTTCTCATCATGGTTTCAATGGCATCTTCCGGGAAGCCTGGGAAATCAATGAATGTGCCATTATGTTTGAAACCAGATTAAAATATTGCTGCAATTGACCGATTAACATACTTAAACCGTTAGCCTGCCTATTCCCTCACAGTCAGCATGGGTCAAGTCTGAAAACAGTATCCCATGTCTCCTATGAAGAATGCTTAAGTCTGTATCCTGGTAGGAAGAGAAATGGAATGCTGCCATAGTATTAAAGCATCATGGCAACTCCCAGAGAGCCTAATGTATATTTGCATGAACTTGTGGTTGTATAGCAGAGGTGCATTTAGAGGTACAAGTCACTAAATTCTATGTGATATTATAAAACAAGGAGACTCAACAACTTAATATTTTGTCAAACACCCATGTGCATATCCTTGATGAATTGTATTATTTTTCTTTTGGACATGGTGCCACAATATATTAGCAATATAAATTATTCATATGGGTCACAGAATCAAAGGGGCTATTTTGAAGGTAAGATAATTCATTGGCATCCCTGTATGGAATATCACAAGCACGCCATGTTGCCATGGAGATGGGCTGTGGGGTTAGAAGATTTAATTTATCTGTGTTTCTCACAGGAGGCAGTTGCAGATTTGGTCTTGTTTACATTGCAGCTCACTTGCAATTCATAAGGGGAAAGAAGCTGGAAGATTTGCCCAGCTTGGCGCTAGAGGAAGAAATCTCCAACAACCCTTACAATGAAAGGCAATTAGTCTTGTGGCTGAAAACAACCAGCTTGAACAGTTAGCTTAGAAATAGCTAAAAAGAATCTGTGGAAGTAGACTTGAAAAGAGCAGTCTGTCTGTCCAAAATCAGGGCAAGAAGGCAGTGGGATCCTTGCAGAGAGGCAGAGCTCTGGGAGTCTGAGGAAAAATCAAAGTGAAGTCTGAAGAGCTGTGGCATACTTTTGGGTTAGTCCCTGAAGAAGTAAATGAATCTTCAAGATTTCATAAGATAAGGGAAATCTTGGTGTAAGTAAAAGTAAAAGTAGATTTATAGCATACCCAGTTATAAACTATAGTGCTAAATTAGTAGTACTTGTTTTCTTTAAGTTATTTTATACAACAATAAAATTTGTTTTTGTTTAGCAACATGAAATCTTGTGGGGTGGTTCTTTTGGTTAATTCAGGGTGTTTGGATTTCTCTTTAAACATTAACGGTCCATACTGGGATTGTAAAAGAAGTTGCCCAGCTGGGAAAGTAAAAAGGAAGCAAACCATCAGGAGTTGAGAATAATTTGACTGGCTTCCGATGGATGAATTGTCCAATTAATGGATGGTGTAATGGATAGCTGTAGTGGGAGTCTTTGGTTATGTTAAGAATTAAACGGGGAATCTCTTTTCTGAGTTTTAAAGCTTACTTTGCCTACAAAAAGAAAATAGCATTTGTAAAAAAAGTGTTTTTAATCATTTGTTACAGTTAGCGTTTTAAATGTAAAATCTTGACCTTTCATTCTTATAGCTATCGATTAGAAGTTCATATTTCTCTTTAGAAATTATCAATCTCTACAGGGATTGTAACATGGTGCATGGGAATTCCAGCACCTACTAGTTTTCCACCAAGTGACATATCATCCTGACCTAGAACTATGTCACCATTCCTTCATCATCTCTGGGCCAAAATCTTAGAACTGGCGTGCTAACAGCACTGTGAGTGTACTTACACCACATGGACTGCAGCAGTTCAAGAAGGCAGCTCACTACCACCTTCTCAAGGGCAAATAGGGATGGGCAATAAATGCTGGCCTTGCCAGCAGTGCCCACATCCCAAGAATGAATTTAAAATAAATGAGTCAACATGTCAAGTACTGTCTGAGGTGGTGCAATAGGTGAGAAATTCCCACTTCCATGTCCCCTTTCAGCATCAATCTTCTCCTGGGTCAGAGCCACATCAGTCCCACCACTCTGCTGGAATGCGGCTTGGCAGAAATCAATGCAACATTGTAAGGCCACAGATAAAGTATCTGTCATCTTCTTTAAAGCACCAGACATCTCTTGCATTGGCCATGGTCATGGTCTGCATAGACGCATTTGGGAGCTTTGCTTGAAGATCCAAGGAGGCAGGTACTCTCTCAATGGCAGACATTCTTATAATTATTGGTGGCATCAATCTACTACTGTTGTACTTGGATTCCTCTATCCTGTCTGCAATTGTGGAGAGTATGCATGACACATTGATCAATACCTCACAAATTTGCTCCTGTGCTCTATCATTCTCCTCAACAATAGCCCCTAGGATCCAGCATGTGTGTCCAGCTGAGCAGAGTTTAAAGAGGATTGAATCTCCCAGCAAGGATTTCCACAGCTGTGGTTGCCCTATGGCTGCTTGTGCCCACTTGTGAATTGTGAATCACCAGATCAAACCCAACAAACTGTTCAACTGAATCCGTATGAGCAGTTACACGGGGGCATGGCTGTATGTCCTGTGATTGTGCACCCTCAGAGAATGAGGCCTTCGACTGAATCAATATTAAGTCTCAATATTATTTCTCTATGCATGTAGGCCCTGGAAGATAAAATAAATGGATATGGATTAGTCATGGTAAAGTAACGTCTTTGACAATCATCATACTCAAGCTTCTCATAGTTCATTGATGAAATAAAGTAAGCATGTTTGTCAGCGATATTTTGAATTTTGTCACTAAGCATCTCCAAGTTCCCATCTCTCACTGACATAAAAACAGAAGCGTCACTTATCCCCATGGTTTCCTCTTCTGTGTACGCGAGTTGCACATTTTGTGTCGGGTTATCCACACACCTCCAGATTTCATTCTCTCCTTGCATTTTGCGTTCTCTCCTCCTTCAAGAGGCAAACTAAAAGACCTGTGGCTCAGCTGGTAGCATGCTCACCTCTGATTCACAAGGTCCTGAGTTCAAGTCTCACCCGTGGGCTTCAGCGCAAAAATCAAAGCTGACACTCCAGTGCAGTATTGAGGGGCTGTCAGAGGTGCTGTCTTTCAATTGAGAAGTTAGACCAAGGCCCCATCTGTCTGACTGAGTGGATGTAAAAGATCCCATGGCACTATTTCAAGTAGAGCAGGTAAGATCTCCCTGGTATACCTAGCAATATCTATCCCTTAACCAACATCACAAAGAACATATTATCTGGTCATTATCACATTGCTGTTTGTGGGAGTTTGCTGTGCACAAATTAGCTGTCATGTTTCCTACATTATAATAGGGACTACACTTCAAAAAGTACCTCATTAGTTGCAGAGTGCTTTGAGACATCTGGTAGTCATGAAAAATGCTACAAAAATGCAAATCTTTCTCTGTGAGTGATTGAAGGTCATGAATTAATTTGATGAAAGCAGTGCATTTAGTGAGGCTGACAGTTAGACAAATGACATTGCATAAGGATTGAAGTGAGTGGCAGCAGTGAATACATAAATGGGGAGGTCAAGAAGTGCATGGAATGTGAAGGATGAGTGCTGTTGAAATTTAGGTGATGTGCTGGACTGTTCTTAACAGGACTGATTGGGTGTATGGTTGTGGTTCCGTACACACAGAACATTGGTAAATCATTAACTGTATTTTCTTTTCTTAACCAGGTACGTTAATAAACCGCCTCCTGCACTGCATCACTTTTGTCCCATTGGACCTGCTCCACCATTCAATAAGATCATGGCTGATTGACTCCACTTTTCTGCCTGGCCCCTATAACCCTTGACTCCATTGTCAATCAAATATTTGTCTAATTCAGCCCTGAACATATTCAATGATGCAGCCTCCACTGCTCTCCATAGAAGAAAATTCCAAAGATTAACAATTCTCTGAGAGAAGGAATTCCTCTTCATTTCCATCTTATTTTTAAATTGTACCCCCGAGTTCTAGATTCCACAGATATCCACAGTACATATCCACAGATCCCCAAAGGTAGCAGGACAGGTAGATAAAGTGGTTAAAACGGGATACTTGCCTTTATTAGCTGAGGTATAGAATACAAAAGCAGGGAGGTAATGCTGGAACTGTATAAAATGCTGGTTAGACCAGAACAGGAGTACTGTGTGCAGTTCTGGTCACCACACAATAGGAAGGATGTGATTGCACTGGAGAGGGTGCAGAGGAGATTTACCAGGATGCTGTCTTGGTCTGAGCTATGAAGAAAGATTGGATAGGCTGGGGTTGTTTTCCTCGGAGTAGTGAAGGTTGAAGGGGGACCTGATAGAGATGTATAAGATTATGAGGGTCATAGATAGGATGGATAGTAAGGCACTTTTTTCATTAGTAGAGAGGTCAATAACCAGGGGGCATAAATTTAAGATAACAGGTAGAAGGCTAAGAGGAGAGTTGAGGAGAAATGTTTTCACCCAGAGGGTGGCAGGAGTCTGGAACTCATTGCCTAAAAAGATGGTTGAGTCAGAAACTTTTAGATATTCACTTGCGTTACCACAGCCTCCAGGGCTATAAGCCAAGTGCTGGAAAATGGGATTAGTGTAGTCAGGTCTTTGTTGACCAGCATGGACACGATGGGTGGAATGGCCTCCTTCTGTGCTGTGACCATCCATGAGTCTTAGAATAACCTCACTGATGCTCAGTTTGGGTTCCTCCAGGGTCACTCAGCTTCTAACCTCATAACAGCATTGGTTCAAACATGGACAAAAGAGCTGAACTCCAAAGGTGAGATGAGAGTGATTGCCCTTGGATTAGCCGGCTGCTCCAGCAGTCCCAACAGTGCCAAAAGGGCATTAGTGAACACTGCTGGGACTACAAGTGGGTAGGAAGAAAAGGGGGTATTATTTTAGGGACGCTGTCCCCCAATGCGTGAAGTATGCCCTCCCAAAGAGAGTACCCTTTTCCTCCCCATCCTTTTAAAAAGTTTTTTCAAAAAATGGCCCACCTCCAACACTCCCGTCAACTACCCCTCAACCCCCGACCAACCCCGACCCCCAGACCACCCCATGACTACCCTCCTGATTGCCTGACTACCCTCGGAACTCCTGTCTATCCCAAAACCACCCCCGTACCTCCACCCCTCAACTACGCCCAACTATCCCCCCAGTACCCTGACTGACCACCCAACCTAACAGATCCTACCCCTCCTAACCATCCTAGCCCCAACCCATCCTATCCCCTCCCCTGAGCCATCTGAGTTCCCTCCCCTCTGACCCATACTGCCCCTCTCCAACCCATCCTGACCCACCCCCATCCATCCTATCCCCTTAGCTTACACACTTAGTTTTTCCCAATCTTCTCTAAGTGGCCGGGACCTTTAAACGTACCTGCTTTATGGCAGCCAGTGCTGTAAAAATGGGGTGTGACTTCAGTTGCACTGATGCTGCTGCCCTGCACTGAAGAGTCCCAGGAGCTGGTATGCAGCACATATCTCACCAGGCATGAGTCAGAAGCTTGGGGGAGAAATGGACAGTTCCAGACTAAGATATGTAAAAGGAAGTGGAGTGTCAATCCAACTGTGATTGCCACTCCTTAGAAGTTTTGTCCAATATATCCTTGCAGACACTTTGAATGGAATTCTCTCACAACGGCTGCGGTAGATTTAATAGTGGGCGGGAGCGGAGAATTTAGCGGGAGGCCATAAATCAGAAACCCACTGGCATTGAAGTAGCTTGTGATTTTCTCAATGGCGGGTTGGGTGTCCCGCTGAGTAGTGGCGTGAACGCCATTTACATTTATTACCATCTCATGAATGCTAGTTAAATTAACTTCTCACTGGAACCAGGTGACACCTTCTAATCTTGCCAGTGGCAAATCACGTCAGTCTGGATTTCATTTGTAAAAAGGTGGCATGCACATGTCGGACCTTACTTTGCTCGCAACTTCAAGGTGAGTGCAACACAATTAACCTTCCATAGCACTGCCCCAATCTAGTTGTGATGCCAGTGGAACGCCACAGTGCTGGGGCTTTAGGGTTGGTCTGCTCCTGATACTTACCTTTGTAGTCATACGGACAACACTGTGCAGTGGTACTCAGACAGGGCTGAACATTCAGACACTGATCAGCATTGTGACTGAAGTGCGGTGGGGGGATGGTGGTGGTTTAGGGGTGGTCTGCTCTTGGTTGGTGCAACCATTGTCCAGAAGGACACCACTATGCAACAATGCAGAGACAACCCTGGTATCTGTGGAAAGCAGTCAGAGAGTACAGACATCCCTGGGGCTCTGTGGAAAGCAACCAAAGATTAGAGACACTTCTGGGGCTTTGTGGACCTCACAGTCAATATTCAGACAGTGGAGGCAGTCATGGGGCGCAGCAGGCCTTAGAAACTCTGGGGAGGGTTGTGTGCTCAGACAAGGCTGAGCATTCAGAAACCAGCATATTGACCAGGGACGGGGTTGGGGAGAGGGAAAAGGGTGAAAATCCAGGGGGGGGGCCATGCGGAAAGAAAGATTTGCAAGGGGTTGGAGGGGAATGGGTGCGATGGAAGGAAGAGGGCCAGGAAGGCAGTGGAGGAGGTGGGGGAATGATGGGAGACAGAGACTAGACTGAGGGGTAGGAAGCTGGAGACCGACAAAGGTAACTGAAATGCTAACAAACAAGGGGATGAATGGGGCACCACATGTATGAATAGGAGGGTATGTATGCAGACTCTGGAATATGAAAGGGGGGAGGATTGTTAGTAGTCACCTTGGAATTTTCTCCCAAGCTATGCTTTCACTTGGATGTCTTCAACAAGGATCCACCTCCATGGTTTCAACCTGTCCTTCTAATGTACCTTTCCCCTGGATCGTTACATGCACTCAAGCTTCACCTTCCATGCACTTTCTCAGATACTCAGCCATGCCAATAGAACAACACTGCTGCATAAGCCCGTGTTAAGGTATCACCCACCTTTGGCTGCCTCTTCAGATCTTCTGGCTTCTTGCAAGCCTATCTTGCTTTAAGTCTGCTTCCTGTAGCTTTCTGTCTTTAATTCAGAGCCTTTCCCTCTGCTCCTTGTTTTTATTTTCACTGAACAGGGCCTGTTACCAATTCCTGTTCTTGTTCCTTCACTTAACTGTCTTCCTGGGACTTTATTTTGTTCCCACTTCCTGGTTTGTGGGATTTTCTTCTGTTCTTTTGGGAAATCTGCTCTCTGCAGCGCACTCTCCTATCTAGCTTCCTCACCCTGTGGTATCTATACACCAACTGAACTCAAATTGCTTCATTGTTTTTTCCCTGTCTTTGTGAGCCCTCTATTGCTAGGCAACAGCATAGGTGTTTTTTATACTTTGTTTTAAATCCCTATACTACCATAAGGGGCGTAAAACCTTATTAAATGCAGGTATACAAACAAACCTACAGACTTGCAGGTGACTTTCTAAGGTGAAACAAAAACCCAGGTTTCCCCTTTCTTAACACACGCATACAAAATATAAATGAAACTTAAACTTAAAGCTAAAGCTATTTCTAACACACAAATACACATATGACTTATTAAAACTATTCTTAGTTCCTAATAGTCACTGTCAATGGGCTTCTCTGTCTCTGGACTGGGCTGCAGATGTTATGGTGATGATTACAGGAGGCAACTGCAGCCTCCCATATTTGGGAAACACTTAATATGTGAAGGTTTCCAGGCTGGGGAAGGCCGGGTTGGGGGGCATCACCTCATTGGTGGTGATTCTGCACACTGCCTTCAGATAGGGAGGGTAGAGGTCCACATGGGTCATGGCACTTCAGTAGTGATGGGGTCAGGGGGGAGGATAGGAATGTCCACCACAAATATGGGATCAGTATTATTGGGGGAGGCTTGAGAATTACAGGAGGGTGCCCTGCCTTCACGTCATGAGGTTCCAGGCAGAGATCAGGGACATGGGACAGCCAGAGAGGGAGCATCGAAGTTTGTTTCAAAATAGTAGTGCAGAACCACCATCTTGGTCTACTGGAGGTATTGTGCAGTTTCAATTCGAAAATGGAAGGAATTCTAAACGGGCGGCATCTGAAGCTGTGTGAAAGGACCGCACTGCTGCACTAAGGGGCCCTTTCTGGGAGCGCCCTTTAACGTGTTGGTGCTACAATAGTGAACTGGAGTCTTAAAATAGAGAAAGGAAGAAGGCCTCCTTGTGAAAAAAACCTTTGGAACTGAATGCATTTGTCAGCACCTTAAAAGGGATACTCATAATTCAATGGCTTCACATCACATTCACAGCATATCAGCATTACCACATCGGAATGTATAACTGGGAATGCAGGAAATTGGTAAGGAAGCACAGGTGCAGCATATATGGCATTCCATTAATGGAGGCCAGTCAGGTGCCCTCCAGAATTGGCACTCCTAACAGGCCAAAAGGCAGCCAGTCAGTAATTATCAGCAATTTATTAAATAGAAACATAGAAAATAGGAGCAGGAGTAGACCATTCGGCCCTTTGAGCCTGCTCCGCCATTCATCATGGTCATGGCTGATCATCCAACTCAACAGCCTGCTCTTGCTTTCTCCCCATATCCTCTGATCCCTTTTACCCCAAAAGCTATATCTAACTCCTTCTTGAAAACATACAATGTTTTGGCCTCAACTACTTTCAGTGGTAACAAATTCCACAGGCTCACCACTCTCTGGGTAAAGAAATTTGTCCTCATCTCAGTCCTAAATGGTCTACCCAGTATCCTCAGACTGTGACCCCTGGCTCTGGACTCCCCCACCATCGGCAACATCCTTCCTGCATCTACCCTGCCTACAGAATCACAGAACCACAGTGCAGAAGAGGCCCTACGACCCATTGAGTCTGCACCGACACGTGAGAAACATCTGACCTACCTACCTAATCCCATTTACCAGCACTTGGCCCATAGCCTTGAATGTTATGATGTGCCAAGTGCTCATCCAGGTACTTTTTAAAGGATGTGAGACAACCCGCCTCCACCACCATTCCAGACCGTCACCACCCTCTGGGTAAAAAAGATTTTCCTCACATCCCCCCTAAACCTGCTGCCCCTCACCTTGAACTTATGCCCCCTTGTGACTGACTCTTCAACTAAGGGGAAAAGCTGCTCCCTATCCCCCCTGTCCATGCCCCTCATAATTTGTACACCTCGATCAGGTAACCCCTCAGTCTTCTCTGCTCCAACGAAAACAATCCAAGTCCTGTCAGAATTTTATAGGATTCTATGAGATTCCCCCTCATTCTTCTGAACTCCAGCAAATATAATCCTAATTGACTCAATCTCTGCTCATATGTCTGTCCCGCCATCCGAGGAAACAGTCTGGTAAACCTTAGCTGCACTCCCTCTATAGCAAGAACATCCTTCCTCAGATAAGGAGACCAAAACTGCACATAATATTCCAGGTGTGGTCTCACCAAGGCCCTGTACAATTGCAGCAAGACATCCCTGCACCTAAACTCGAATCCTCCCGCTAGGAAGGCCAACATACCATTTGCCTTCCTTACTGCCTGCTGCACCTGCATGCTTGCCTTCAGCGACTGGTGTACGAGGACACCCAGCTCTCATTGCACACTCCCCCTCTCTCAATTTATAGTCATTCAGATAACAATCTGCCTTCCTGTTTTTGCTACCAAAATGGATAACCTCACATTTATCCACATTATACTGCATCTGCCATGCATTTGCCCACTGATTCAGCTTGTCCAAATCACACTGAAGCATCTCTGCACCCTCCTCACAGCTTACCCTCCCACCAAGCTTTGTGTCAACTGCAAATTTGGATGCATTATATTTAATTCCTTCATCTAAATCATTAATATATATTGTGAATAGCTGGGGTTCCAGCACCGATCCCTGCAGTACCCCACTAGTTACTGCCTGCCATTTGGAAAAAGACCCATTTATTATCTTTGTTTCCTGTCCGCCAACCAATTTTCTATCCATCTCAATACACTACCCCCAATCCCATGCACTTTAATTTTACACGCTAATCCCCTAAGTGGGACTTTGTTGAAAGCCTTCTGAAAGTCCAAATAAACCACATCCACTGACTCCCCTTCATCAACTCTACTAGTTATAGATTTGTCAAGATTGATTTCCCTTTCGTAAATCCATACTGACTCTGTCAAATTCTGCCACTATTTTCCAAGTGCTCAGCTATTAAATCTTTTATAATGGACTCTAGAATTTTCCCCACTACCAACGTCAGGTTGACCGGTTTATAATTCCCTGTTTTCTCTCTACCTCCCTTTTTAAATAGTGGGGTGACATTAGCTACCTCCAATCTGTAGCAACTGTTCCAGAGTCTATAGAATCTCGGAAGATGACCATTAAGGCATCCACAATTACAGGGCCACTTCCTTAAGTACTCTGGGGTGTAGATTATCAGGCCCTGGGATTTTTCGGCCTTCAATCCCATCAATTTCCCCAACACCATTTCCCTACTAATACTGATTTCTTTCAGTTCCTCCCTCTCACTAAACCCTGTGTTCCCCAACATTTCTGGTATGTTATTTGTGTCCTCCTTTGTGAAGACTGAACCAAAGTATGTATTTATTTGGTCAGTCATTTCTTTGTTCCCCATTATAAATTCCCCGGTCTCTGACTGTAAGGGATCTACATTTGTCTTGTGAAGACAAAGAAAATCTTTTTCTCTTCACATAGCTATAGAAACTTTTAGTCAGTTTCTATGTTCCCCGCAAGCTTACTCGTACTCTATTTTCCCCCTCTAAATCAATCCCTTGGTCCTCCTTTGCTGAACTCTAAAGTGCTCCCAATCCTCAGGTCTGTTGTTTTGTCTGGCCAATTTGTTTACCTCTTCCTTGGATTTAACACTATCTCTAATTTCCCTTGTAAGCCATGGTTTTGTTAGCTTTCCTGTTTTACTTTTGCTCCAGACATGAATAAATAATTGTTGCAGTTCACCCATGCGCTCTTTGAATGTTTGCCATTGCCTATCCACCACCATTCCTTTAAGTAACATTTCCGAATCCATCATAGCCAACTCGCCCCTCATACCATCGTAGTTTCCTTTATTAAGATTCAAGGACCCTGGTCTCAGAATCAACTACGATACTCTCCATCTTGATGAAGAATTCTATCATATTATGGTCACTCATCCCCAAGGGGCCTCGCACAGCTAGATTGCCAATTATTCCTTTCTCATTACACAATACCCAGTCTAGGATGGCCTGTTCTCTGGTTGGTTCCTCAACGTATTGACCCAGAAAACCATTCCATATACACTCCAGGAATTCCTCCTCTAAGGTATTATTATGAATTTGATTTGCCAATCTACATGCAGATTAAAATCTCCCATAATTACAGATGTTCCTTTATTACATGCGTCTCTAATTTCCTGTTTAATGCCATTTCCAACATCACCACTGCAGTTTGGGGGTCTATATACAACCCCCACTAACGATTTTTGCCCCTTAGTGTTTCTCAGCTCTACCCATACAGATTCCACATCATTGGAGCTAATATCTTTCCTCACTACTGCGTTAATTTCCTCTTTGGCCAGCAATGCAACTCCACTGCCCTTTCCTTTTTATCTGTCCTCCCTAAATACTGAATATCCCTGGATGTTCAGTTCCCATCCCTGTTCACTCTGCAGCCATGTCTCCATAATCCCGACTATGTCATACCTGTTTACATCTATTTGCGTGGTTAATTCATCCACTTTATTGCGAAAGCTCCTCGTGTTAAGGCACAAAGCCTTAATGCTTGTCTTTTTAATATTACTTGTCCCGTTCCCATTATTTTTCACTGAGGCTTTGTTTGATTCTTGCCTTGATTTCTCTGCCTATCATTTTTCTTATTCCCCTTTCTGTCTTTTGTTCTTGTCCTTGATTCCCCCTCCTCTGACTCCTTGCATAGGTTCCCATCCCCCTGCCATTTTAGTTTAAACCCTCCCCAACCACTCTAGCAAATATTCCCCATAGGACATCAGTCCCGGTCCTGCCCAGGTGTAACTCGTCCAGTTTGCACTGGTCCCATCTCCCCCGGAATCAGTCCCTTTGTCCCAGGAATCTGAAACCCTTCCCCCACACCATCTCTTCAGCCACGTATTCATCCGATATATTTCTACTCTGACTAGCAAGTGGCACTGGTTGTAGTCCTGAGACCACTACCTTTGAGGTCCTACTTTTCAACTTACTTCCTAATTCCCTATATTCTGCTTTTAGGATCTCATCCCTTTTTTTGAACCTATGTCATTTGTACCAATGTGTACCACGACCAGTGGCTGTTCACCCTCCCCCTTCAGAATGTCCTGTCGCCGCTCTAAGGCATCCTTGACCATACACCAGGGGGCAACCTTCCATCCTGGAGTCTCGTTTGCCGCAATAAATGCTTATCTATTCCCCTTACAATTGAACCCCCTATAACTATTGCATTCCCACACTTTTTACTCCTCCCCTGTGCAGCAGAGCCAACCGTGGTGCAACGAATTTGGCTATTGCTGCTTTCCCCTGAGAGGCCATTCCCCCAAACAGTATCCAAAGTGGTATATCTGTTTTTCAGGGGAATAGCCACAGGAAATTCCTGCACTGCCTGCCTAGTCCTCTTGCTCTGCCTGGTGGTCACCCATTCCTTCTGCCTGTGGACTCTTAGCCTGCGGTGTGACAACCTCTCTATACATACTATCCATGATACTCTCCGCCTCGCGGATGCTCCACAGTGTCCCCAGCTGTCACTCCAGCTCCGAAACCTGGGCTTCCAGGAACTGCAGCTGGAGACACTTTCTGCACACATGCTGGCCCGGGCACTGGAAATGATCCTGGTTTCCCACACAGAGCAGGAGGAGCACACCATGGTTTTGAGCTCTCCTGATATGACTTACCCCTTTAAATTAAATTAAACCTTTCGGAAGATACTTAATATCAAATAATATCAATTACTCTGGGGCCCTTCTTCCCTGCTCTTTGTTGTTACAGGATATAGCCCTTACAAACGATGAACCACAAAATAAGACCTTAAAAACTATAAGCAAAAAAAGTAGTAAATACTTACCTGACCATACTCACAGTACTCAAAGGATCACCTTGTTCCCTCCTCACCGAACTATTATTCAGTTATTGTTATTTAAAAGGAAAGGTACTGTTTGTCATTCAAACCTTCTCAAAGCAATGAGGAATTCAGATGTTACGTCTCTGGGATGGCATCTTGGTCACCTCAATGTAGGTGGTAGCACCTCAAAGACAAGGCTGCATCAGCGACAATGCAGGTCAGGCTGAAACCACTGTAAATCATTACAGTTCTTATGGGTAGCAGATTGTGAGCTTCACTATCTTAAACTGTTGCTCATTAATGTCTTCAATGTTGCATTTCAGAGATAAGGTAAAAGTGGAAATGGATCCATGGCTCAATGCTGCCTTTTTGAGGGTCATAATGTAATGGAGGTAAAGAAGGGAGAGGCAATTGCATAGTGTAGCTCCACTAGGTGTCCAGTGTCAAGGGAACCAGAGCAAGAACAAGTGAGTCAGGAGTAGAGACCCAGGCATTGGAGGTGAATCGACAGGCCAAGGGTATGCTGAAGAAGACTCTCCTATTTACAAATGGGAGACAGTGGCATAGTGGTCATGTCACTGGACTAGTAATCCTGAGGCCCAGGCGAATTCTTTAGAGACATGGGTCCAAATCCCACTAAGGCAGCTGGTGGAATTTAAATTCAATAAATAAGTCTAGAATTGAATAATGGTGATAATGAAACCATCCTCAATTATCATAAAAACCCATCTGGTTCACCAATGCCCTATAGGGAAGGAAATCACCTGATGCCCCATGGAGTTGAAGGCTTATCCCCTGCCAGTGGCTTTAAAGGTGACCAACCGTGCTCAATATCTTTGCCTGGGATTAACTAGGGTCTCCTGCAGTATCCTGCAGCTCACAACACATAGGGCAGAATTTTCCATGCCATTGGCTTTGGGCATGTTTGACAGCATGAGCGGACAATATGGCAGGAAGGCCAAAAATTGGTTTCAGGACGTCACGAAGCTAGTCCGTTCTACCTGTCAATGGCGGGCCACATTTCTCACCGTCAGACATCAGGAACTTTGTTGTAATACATCTGCATATCATTATAAGCCCAGCTCATTGAAATCATCCTCCCATGCTGGATCATCCGAGCATGTTGGCATGATTGCAAGCCAACATGTTTCACAACAGCATTTATAAGCATGAAACTGGTGAGCTGCACTTCAAGTGGAACTCAGAGGTGGGTGCACAGTAACGTTGTGCAGCGCTTGTAAGGGTTTCCTGTTGGACCCCAAGGTTGTGGTGTAGCACATTCAGGCGAGGGCACAGGCAAGTCGCTTTTTCCTGGCTGGCTGACAGTGTGGTGCTGGGGCAAAGGCTGTCCTGCGGCTGAGGCGAATTGGAGGGCAGGGTGGTGCAAGCGCTGTACTGCAGCTGAGGCAAATTGGGAGAGGTGGCAAGGGCTGCACTGTGGGTGTTGGTAATGCCAAGCATGTGCGAGGGTAGTGGGGGGAGCGGGCAGGGAGGTGGAAGATGTGGCCACCCATTAAGGAAGATTTGTGTGAAGTGTCCATTGCTCTGCAGCTGAGAAAGTTCAGGCACAGCCACCGTGACATCCTTGGATAAAGGCAAAATAGACAATAGCAAGAGGTCAAGTGTCCTTTTGTCCACAGATGCTGTCAGACCTGCTGGGTTTTCCCAGCACTTTTTGTTTTTGTGACATGCTTGGAGTTGGGCCGTAGATTATCTGCCCACTCAAACAATGCAGGGGCATGAAAGTGCCACCAAATTTTCCAAAGCTTTTCACCCCTCGGGCACAGACTGCAAAGTAATGAGCATTTTAGTGGACTGCACAACAGTTGTGTGACTGCACAAGTTGTACAATCTCCTTGCTAAAGTTAGCCATGGAGCAGTCACTGGTGGAGGTGCTCACAGCCCCTTGCAATGTCATCATCCCAGTTTGGACCAGTCTCCCTCAAGGTTCAAACTAACAGTGCAGCCTGGCAGCGTGGGCTAAGAGAATATCTGCACCTGAGCTGAGAGCACAGCATGACATCCAGTGGGCAAAGCTGCCATCAGTCAGTCAGGCAGAGTGGGGCGGAGGTGGGTGGAGTTTCGTTAGCCATGCAGCATACTAAACTCTGGACATCCAAATGGCGGCTAGCACTCTCTGAGAAGCATTAAGGAGCCTTCAGACTTAACCAAGATAGTTTCTTAGTACACCCATGCTAACCTACGTGTCTGTCTCTTTCATCCTGCAGGAAGAGTACATCAGGAGCATGGAGCCTGGTGACCTAGCTGTACGTCTCATGGCTTACAGTGAATGGTGATGAAAGAGAGAGCGATGGAGGTGCCTGGCTGGGCAAAGGGAGAATTAGCATCCTCAGGAAGAAGGTGCAGCTGGGCCTCCCACACATGCTGCTGAGGAAGAGCCACAGCGAGCTGTCCCTGGTTGGCACTCAAGGTCTATAGACGCTGCCTTTCATTCTTGCAGATGACTGAGAACCTATGTCGCTGAAAACTGCGCATCTCCAGGGAACTGGTCGGTCGCATCTGCCAGTTACTGCAGGATTTGGCACTGTGGGAACATAGAGGGCAACTGCCAGTTGCTGTGAAAGTGACCACGGTGCTCAATTTTTACGCCAGTGCCTCCTTTCAGGGCTGCACAGATAACCTCTGTGGGATATCGCAAGCTAATGCATTGATGAGGTCACGAACGCCGTCTTCGTGAAGGCACACAACTTTGTGTATTTTGCCCAGGACCAGGAGAGCCTGGGATCTACCCAGATTTCAGGTTTCCCACAGGTGCAGAGTGCCATTTACTGTACTCAAGTGGTGCTCAGATCTCCAGGGCAACAAATGGCAACTATGTCAACAGCAGTCACTCCGTGGTGTACAACCACCACAAATGCATCTTGCGGGTCTGCGACGGTTTCCAGGGAGTGTCCACAATTCCACATCCTCAGTCAGTCACAGATCCCTGACGTCTTCCAGGGTCCATAGTGGTTGCTGGGATAGCTCCTCGGGGACAAGGCTACCCACAGAGGATGTGGCTGATGACACCCGTGTGGTGGCCTCAGACTGCAGCAGAGCAACGCTATAACGAGGCTCATGCTGCAGCTTGTACCGTGGTGGAGCAAACCACTGGGATGCTGAAAATGAGGCTCCAGTGCTTGGACTGGTCTGGTGGTGCCCTGCAATACAGTCCGCAGAGGGTGTCAAACTTCATCATTGTCTGCAACAGGGAGAAGAACTGGCTGAGGAGGAGATGCAGGAGCTGGACATCTCTTCCGATGAGGAGAACGTTGGCGTAGATGAGGGTGAGGAGGTTCTCAAAGGTGAGGATGACAGCGATGAGGCCATCATGCTGGCCAGATGAGATAGGTGCACTTCGCTGCTAGATTTGTTGAGGATGATGACGACATGCAGTGAAGTGTCCCCTTAGATCCTCACATTACATCTTTGAACATTTGACTCCTGTCTGGCTGATGCACATACCCACTGTGATAAGGCTCCTGCCATGGAGAAGTAGCATAGGCCCAAATAGTCACTAGATTTCAGGAGGATGATGACGACATGCAGTGAGGACACTCCTTAGATCTTCACATTGCCTCTGTGAAGGTCTGACTCCTGTTTGGCTAGAGCAGCTCGCTTGTGCTTTGTGATCAGGGTCATATCATAGAGACACTGCCATGAAACTTTAAGTGCACCAAATCCTTTGTCACCCTTCAGCACCTGACCTCTTCAGGAGCACAGCGTGACCAGACACAGATGCTGATGAGATGTGGGGCCAAACGCACCTCAAAAGGCATTAAAAGCACATAGAGAGAATGATGGAACTATATGGCACCTATCCACAACATTCTGGCAGCAATGACAAGCACCATCAAGGTGCAGGCATCACTGATGTGTCCAGTTAGTGTGAAACTGGACCATCATTTTGGTCTGAAGGCTGCATAAAGCACAGGGAAGAGGCTCTGGACTGAGACATGTGCCTTTATTGTGTGCTGGAACCAAGGTTTCACATCTGAGTGACATGAACACTGCTCATCATAACAAGGAGCCATAGGCAAGGAGACATTCCTGGGAGTTTATTTACAGCAGTGACCTGTCTGCATGCGTGTGCACATACTAGCAGGAGTGTGGTTATGAACTGGAGACAATGCAAGAAACTTTAACAACACTTGATTTGAAATATTTTTGGTATTTTGTAACTCTTTCAAGTACAAACACATTTCCATCTGTTTCAGATGAAGTTACATTGTTTCATAGTTTGCCATTGTGAGATTTGAACTCTTGATAATCTTTTAAATGAAAACCAAATCAACAAAATTGGGAAAAATCAGGCACAGCCCCTAATTCAGGTCAGCTGTAAAACCAAGAACAAAGTTTTAAAGGAAACTTACAATCTTTAAATCAAAATGTGATTAAAGGGGTCAACAAAACACCCCAGTCCCCGCGGTGCCCACCGAGCACGGAAGGCCTCGAGAGTGCCAGCAGACACCGCGTGCTCCTTCTCCAGGGACATCCGGCAGCGAACGTAGCCGCGGAAGAGGGACAAACAATCGGGCGGGACTCCCCCGTCGATCGCCCGCTGCCTGGACCTGTTAATGGCCAACTTGGCCAGGCCCAGGAGCAGGTTCACGAGGAGGTCCTCCTCCTTCCCGACCCCCTTCCGCACCGGGTGCCCATAGATCAGGAGCGTGGGGCTGAAGTGCAAACAAAACATCAATAAAAGGTTTTTCAAATAACTAAAAAGGGAGTGCAGCCTACAACACCCTATGTATACATGGTCCACGGACTCCACAAGACCGCAAAAAGGGCACGTGTCCTGAGAGTCCGCGAACCAATGCATCCTCTTATTATAAGGGACTGCTGCATGCAACACCCTCCAACCCAGGTCTCCGATAGAAAGGGGGAGGACACCTCCGTAGAGGGCCTCCCATCGGGGGCCTCCGCCGCCGGACGGCAACAAGGCACGCCAGGGCGTGTCCGGTCGACGGACAAGGGCGAGAAAATGGAAGGTGTGCAGCAGCAGTCCGTACAAAAAGCTCCTCTTTGCCGTGCCAAAAGGCACAGAGGGCATGTCCCCGAGGCAGCTCATATTGCGGGGCACCAGCACCCGAGGGAGGGTTCGGGGCTTGGGGCCAATGTGGAATTCCGTCCGAACAGGGGAACGCTCAGACGGAAGACCACCGCGCACCTGGGCCGCCTCAAGACCCAAAATAACGTCGGGTCCGAGCACGACCGTTCTCAGGTCTTGGATGGCATCGGCTGCGACCTGGACACTCACAGACGCGCGTCGCGCCAACTCCTGCGGGAGCATCCAGCCCAGTCCTCCGCCACCCAGCACGTCCCCGATTCTGGTCACCCCTGCGGCCACAGCCCTCCTCTCCGCCAACCACTGAAAAGGACGGAGGGGCGGATTCCTGAGCAGCGGCTCTCTGACGATAGCCGCTACTCCTGACGGGGGAGAGCTGCGTCGCGAGGCGACCACTTTCCAGACTTTGATCAGGTCCTGGTAAAAGACGGGCAACGCCTGCAAGGAGCCACCGAGGCCCAGCTGTTCTATAAACAGGAGCTGCACGTCATAATTCAGGCCGTGCACCTGACGGAGGAAATACGTCATCAGGGCACACCATCTAGGAGGAGGCTCGACGTAGAGGTATCGCTGCAGGGTCTGAAGGCGGAAAGTCGCCACCTGTGTGCGTAGGCACACTAGCGCCTGACCACCCTCCCTAAGCAGGAGACTCAGAACCTCGGCAGCGACCCAGTGCAATCTTTTGTCCCAGAAGAAGTCGACTAACAATCTCTGGATTCTTGTGACAAAGTCCGGGGGAGGGGTCAAAGTGACCAGCCGATACCACAACCTGGCGGCGATCAGCTGGTTTATGACCAGAACTCGACCTCGGTAAGATAGCACTCGGAGCAGTCCTGTCCAGCGCCGCAGGCGAGCGGTGACTTTCGTCTCCAGTTCCTGCCAGTTTGCCGGCCAGGATTCCTCAGCGGGGCAGAGATGGACCCCCAGGTAGAGGAGGCTGGTCCTGCTCCAGGTGAAAGGCCTGAGCTCCTCGGGTAGGGGATCCATCTGCCACTGACCGACCAGGAGTCCAGAACATTTACCCCAGTTGATCCTGGCAGAAGAAGCGGCAGAGTAGACCTCCTGGCACTCGTGCATCCTCCGCAGGTCAGCCGGGTCACTAAACATAAGGAGCACGTCATCGGCGTAAGCCGAAAGGACCACCCCGATGCCCGGCCCGCGCAGAACCAATCCCGACAACCTCCTCCGCAAGAGGCGCAGGAAAGGCTCCACGCAGATAGAATACAACTGGCCAGACAGGGGGCAGCCCTGACGTACCCCTCTCCCAAAGCGAAGGGGCGCCGTCAGGGACCCGTTAACCTTCACTAGACACTCCGCGGCGGTGTACAGAAGTCGGATCCGGGAGACAAAATGCGTCCCGAACCCGAAAGCTCGCAGAGTTCCGAGTAAGTATTCGTGATCCACCCTGTCGAACGCCTTCTCCTGATCGAGAGACAGGAAGGCGCTCGACAGACCAGCCCTCTGGGAATGGTGGATGATGTCCCGGACCAGATGGATGTTATCATAAATGGTTCGGTCCGGGACGGTGTAGGACTGGTCAGGGTGGATCATGTGGTCCAGCACGGTGCCGAGCCGAGAAGACATGGCTCGGGCGAAGATTTTGTAGTCCGTGCTGAGGAGGGAGACCGGGCGCCAGTTTTTAAGAAGGCGGAGATCCCCCTTCTTCGGCAGCAGGGCAATCACGGCCCTGCGCCACGAAAGGGGCATCTCCCCGGTAGCAATGCTCTCCCCCAGGACCCCCGCGAAGTCGCTCCCCAAGACGTCCCAGAACGCCCTGAAGAACTCCACGGTCAGCCCGTCTAGTCCCGGGGTTTTGCCCCTAGAAAGACCGTCGAGTGCGCCGGTCAGCTCCCCCAGACTTATAGGGGAGTCGAGCTTTCCGGCGCACTCCGGGCCGACCTGCGGCAGGTCCTCCCACAAAACTCTGCAAGCTTCCTCACTGGACGGATCCGGAGAGAACAGGGCAGTGTAGTAATCTCGGGCAATGGCCCTGATGCCCTCCGGATCCGAGACAAGGGATCCGTCGTCGGCCAGCAGCGTAAAGAGCTGCTTACGGACCCCGTGCCTTTTTTCCAGTGAGTAGAAGAAGGGAGAGCCACGGTCCATCTCCTTAAGGAAACAGATCCGCGACCTCACGAACGCGCCCCGAGACCCGACCAGTTGCAGGTCCCGCAGCGCGCCCTTCCTCTCATCGTACACCGACCGCAGGGCCGGGTCCGCATCGGGCTGACGGAGACGTGCCTCCAGGTCGAGCACCTCCTTCTCCAACTCCTCGACCCTGGATTTGCGTCTCTTTGTCGACCCCTTCGCGTACTCTTGACAGAAAACTCGGACGTGAGTCTTGCCCACGTCCCACCATAGCCTCAAGGAGGGGAAGCCTCCCCGCTTCCTTCTCCAGCCGGCCCAGAAGCGACGGAACGAGTCCAGGAACCGCTGGTCTTCCAACAACAGGTTATTAAAATGCCAGTACGCGGACCCCGTCCGAGCGCAGAACGAAGTGAGCTCCGCCCACACCAGACGGTGGTCCGTGCACGGAACCTGCTGTATAGAAGCAGCCGGAACGCAGGACACGTACGCCTTCGAAACGTAAAGGCGGTCGAGTCTGGACGC
The DNA here is from genome assembly GCF_017639515.1 of Carcharodon carcharias. Lineage (NCBI taxonomy): Eukaryota > Metazoa > Chordata > Chondrichthyes > Lamniformes > Lamnidae > Carcharodon > Carcharodon carcharias. Next base: position 175,535,188 of record NC_054469.1, on the reverse strand, counting down.
TCCGACTCCAGGTGACACAAAGGTGAACACGCTGGAGTCAGGATGGAGATTTCGCCAGACGTCCACTAAGTCGAAGGACCTGACCAGGTCCCGCAACTTACTCACACCTCGCGTGCAGTGCGGGGTACCGTGACGGTCCCGGACCCCGAGGGTGCAATTGAAATCCCCCCCGAGGACGATGCACTCGCCAGCGTCGATGGAGCCAAGATGAGTGGACACTTCTTCAAAGAAGCTCGCTTGCTGCTGTGTGCCCAGGGGAGCGTACACATTCACAAAGTGAAGCACCGCCCCCCCCAGACGCACAGTCAGGTGCAGCAACCGGCCTGGCACCGGCTCCTTGACCCCCAAGATCTCCGGCTGAAAATGCGGGGCCAACAAGATAGCCACCCCGCCAGAATTGGAGGCTAGGTGACTCATGTAGACCCCCCCTCGCCACTCCAGGAGCCACGTGGCTTCGTCTCCCGGAACGGTATGGGTTTCTTGCAGGAAGCACAACGCATACTTCCCGTCCCTGAGGACCGAGAAGTTCTGGAACCTGCGCTGTGCGGCCCTGCTGCCGCGGATGTTGAGGCTGGCTATAGTGGTCTTCATTGTCAAAGGTACATCAAACCTTCACCTTAAGTCATTAAAAAGAAGAAGAGGACTTTTTAGTCCTTCCTCTCCTTCAGGAGCCCAGCGAGAAACGTTTGGACCCTCCGCCGCGCGTTCCTATCCAACTCGGGAGACTTGAGAGCCTCGCGAGTGGACCAGAACACCAGCGGAAACGAATGCCACCGGTCCAAGGCCAACTGAACCCTGTCTCGGCGACCGCGGTGCCCCGACAAAAAGTCCCGGAGTTCCCTTGGGGGGATGAGGGGGGAGTCAGTAGAGGGCACCAGGGGATCCACCGCCTCGCTTGAGAGCGACTCCGCGTAATCCCCAACGCTCACCACCGACACCTCGTCCTCCTCCGGGTCGTCGCCTCCAGCTTCCGACCCCTCCCCCACATTGAGTACAGGGGCTGAGTCGGAGCTGCCAGCTGGCTCTATCTGTGCCTCGATCCCACCCCCAGGATCAAGGCCAGAGGAGTCCTCTCTGGTCTCCTCTAAAGGTTTTGGGCCAGAGGGCAGCGGCAGTTCTGATGCCCGCTCTCCTCCCGGCACCGGGTCGTCCGGGGAGCTCAGGACAAGCTCCTGACCTAAACATAGGACGCCCGGTGTCAAGGTTTGGGAGGGAGCGGGAAGGCCCTCCTTTTCGCTGCCACCCAATGACGCATTTATATTTTTTAAATTTTCAAAGTTGCAGTCCCCCGACGAGCCAGAAGGTACCTCAGGGGTGTTAAGTGCACTGGAGATGGACACCACCTCAAGGGAGGTGCCCTCAGTGACCCCCGAGGGGTCCTGTTCAGGGGACTGCAGCAGACTGGTAGGGGGAACAGTGGTAGGGGTAGGAGTTTCGGGTTCCCCCAGAGGGCAGGGCGAGGTTTTACTGGGTGGAGACGCCACCACCTCTTCATCAGGGGAAGGGACACGCCCAACTTCTTCAGTTTGGGCGTCGCCCACTTCCTCCTCCGAAGCGTGACGTCTCTTCCGGGTCAGGCTGGGGGCTAGGGAGACCTCCATTTCCGAGGCCCCCTCCTCCTTGTCCAGCCCTCCCGGACACTCCACCCTCTGGGTTTTTGATGTTTGTTTCCCCGGCTCGGGGTCCCGCGTCTTTTCCCCGCCGGCCCCGGGAGCACGCGCAGGGACGACGCCGGGCCCAGCACTTGGCGCCTTAGCGCCCACGGACCCGGGAGCACACGCGGACATGACGCCGGGGCCGGATGATGTTTTTTCCCCCGAGCCGGTTTTTCCATGTGTTTGGGGGGTTTGGGGCGTTTCAGGGGCCGCCTCCAAATTTCGGGTCTTCCTCCGCGCCTTCTTACGGCGCGGGGGCTCTCCCCCCGCCTCACCGGCAGCCGAGATGGCAGCTGCTGCCGGGGTCGCTTCCCCTTGCGGGGAGGGAGATGGAGTGGTGGCGGGGGGAGGAGGGGTGGTGCCAGCCGTGGCCGCTTGGGTGGGGCTCGTGGCCTTGGAGGCGGGGCAGTTCTTTCTTACGTGCCCCACCTCCTTACAGGCATGGCACCGCACACCCTCCGCGGTCCAGAAGACCCGATAGGCAGTCCCCTCAAAATTAACTGAGAAGGCCCCCTCCAGGCACTCCTCCCGGGCCAAGCGGACGAAAACTTGGCGCCGGAAGGAGTACACGTGGCGGAGGGCCGAGTCTTTGAGGCCGAGCGGGACTGGTGCAACCCCTGACCTGACCTCCCCCAGCTTATTAAGGTGGGGGAGGAGGAGCCCACATGGTATAAAGGGCGGGACATTTGAAATAACAATCTTCTGGGCGGTGGCCTCAAGGGGATCCACCGCCAGAAAAGTCCCGCCCACAGTGAGCCCCTTCTGCAGGGCGAGTTGCACCGCCCGCTCGGACCTCAAGAAAAAGATGGCCCTCCCATACATCTTTGAGGCCGCGACAATGGCTGAGGGGCCGACAACCCCAGCCATAGCCTTAACGCAGGCCTCAATAGTCATCTCAGGGTGAGTGTAGCATTTTACCCCGAGGGCCCTGGTGAGGAGACGGAATGGCGACAGGGCAGCGGGAGCAGCAGGAGCTGCAGAAGCAACCACCCCCGCATAAGTCTTTTTTGTAGGCCCTGCCACCGGTGACAAAGCCGCCTCCACATTAGCCCTCGAGGGCCCGGCCACAGGAGATGTTGAACTGGCTTTAAGGCCAGAGCCATGCCCACCCTGGGAAGGATTGGCCATTTTTTTTTTTAAATTATATATATTTTTTAATATATATATATTTTTTTTAAATATACAATGTTCCTCCCTAGGGAGGGAGGTAGTAATAACCTCCCCCTTTTGTACAGGAGAGGAGAGGAGGGAGAGGAGTGAAGGACAGGGAGGCACAGGAGGGAAAAGGGAAGAGTCCAGGTGGGTGTCTCCAGTGAAAGGTGGATGTTAGGTGGGGTGTGATGATCTTCTTGCAGGGGGAGGCGATGTCTTTACCAGCCACCACTGGCCTTACTGGGAAAGGGCTGGGTGGGGCGGGGGGGGGTAGCAGAATGGTGGTTTTAACCACACACCCCCCTCTCTTCCTTCCCCAAACCTTCCTGCAGTCTTCTTTCCTCCCCCTACAAAACACAGTCCTTTATTGCCCCCACCTTACACAAACAATAATGTTGGACACCCACCTAGGATGTTGTTTTTAGACACAGTCCTGGCCTCCTGGCCTTCCTGTCCTGTAGCAACAGAAGCTGTTCTTCTTCTCTCCCTCTCTCTCCTTTTGCTCCACACGGGCAGGTCCAGCAGCAGCAGCAAACACCCTCAAGTGCAGGGGCAGCAGCAGCACACAGCAGAAGCAACAACCCCAAAGGCAGCAGCAGAAACAGTTGAAACACTGAGGAGCAGCAACACCAACACCACACACCTTCTCTCCTCAGTATCAGGAAACCAACTGAATCCACCCTAAAGTTATATTATTTCATAGTTTGCCATTGTGAGATTTGAACTCTTGATCTTGGGATTACAAACCCAGCACCATAACCACTTGGCTATGGAAGAGCATTTTGAATTAAACGGTATATATTCAGTGTCAAAAAAAATCTTCTTAACGAGCTCGTTGGAATTGTTGTTGCCTCAGTTGGAGCCAGAGATTGAGGAGAGGAGGTTGTGTGCTCCTGCTGCTCCTGTGTCCTGTGCCCTTTGTGTTACTGCTGCTACTCCTGTCTCCTGTGGGGCTGAAGGAGAGAGAGGGAGAGGAAGAACCACTGCTGCTGCTGCTACAGGACAGGAAGGCCAGAAGGCCAGGACTGAGAATTACAACATCCTAGGTGAGTGTCTGGACTTTCTATTTGTTCAGGTGGGGGTTGCTAAAGACTGTGTTTTGTATGGGGAGGGCAGAAGATTGCCCAAAGGACTTGGGAGAGAAAAAGGGTGTGTGTGTGTGTGGTTATTTAAACATCTTGCTGCCACCCCTCCCCCGCCCAGCCTTTTTCCAGTGGCCAGTGTTGGCTGGTGAAGACACCGCCCTCCCCCTACTGGAAGATCATCAAGGCCCCCACCCACCGTCCATCTTCCACCCAGAGACACCCACCTAGACTTTCCCCTTTCCCTCCTGTGCCTCTCTGTCCTCAACCCCTATCCCTCCTCTCCTCTCCTCTATTAAATCCTAAAGGGAGAGATTATTTCCATCTTTCTCCACCTCTCCCCCCTCCCAGGGTGAAGCTTTATTAAAAAAAAATATATATATAAATTAAAAAAAAACAAAATTTATGGCCAACCTTTCTCGGGGTGGGTGTGGCTCAGCCCCAATGGCTAGATCACCATCACCTGTGGCCGGGCCCTCGAGGGCAAATTTGGAGGCGGTTTTGTCACCGGTGGCAGGGCCTCCTAAAGAGACATATGCAGGTGTGGCTGCTTCTGCGGCTCCTGCTGCTCCCGCGGCCCCGTCACCTTTCCGCCTCCTCATGAGGGCCCTGGGGGTAAAGAGCTACACTCACCCCAACATGACTATCAAGGCCTGCGTAAAGGCTATGGCTGGGGTCGTTGGCCCCTCAGCCATAGTCACGGCCTTGAAGGTGTATGGAAAGGCCATATTTTTCCTGAGGTCCGAGCGGGCAGTGCACCTCGCCCTGCAAAAGGGGCTCATTGTGGGCGGGACCTTTCTGGCGGTGGACCCCCTTGAGGCTATCGCCCAGAGGATCATTATTTCGCGCGTCCCGCCCTTTGTTTCCGGTGAGCTCCTCCTCCCCCACCTCTGTAAACTGGGGGAGGTCAGGTCTGGGACAGCACCGATCCCGCTCGGCCTCAAGGACGCTGCCCTCCGCCATGTGTACTTCCAGCGCCAAGTATTCGTCCGCTTGGCCCGGGAGGAGTGCCTGGAGGGGGCCTTCTCAATAGACTATGAGGGGACCGCTTACCAGGTATTTTGGACAGTGGAGGGTGTGCGGTGCCATGCTTGTAAGGAGGTGGGGTATGTGAGGAAGAACTGCCCTGCCTCCAAGGCTGCCGATTCCACCCAAGCGGCCACGGCTGGCACTGCCCCTCCTCCCCCTGCCACTACTCCATCTCCCTCCCTGCAAGGGGAGGCGTCGCCAGCAGCCACTGTCATCTCGGCTGCCGGTGAAACAGGGGGAGAGCCCCCGTCCCGTAAGAAGGCGTGGAGGAAGACCTGCAACCCGGGGGCAGCCCATGAGACTCCCCAAAGCCCCCGAACTCCCCAAACCACCCAAGATCCCCAAACCCCTGCAGGCACTGGCTCGGGGGAAATATTAACATCCGGCCCTGGCGTCGTCTCCCCACGTGCTCTCAGGCCCGTGGGCACTGGGGCACCACGTGCTGGGCCCGGCGTCATTCCTGTGTGGGTTCCCGGGGCCGGCGGGGGTGAGACTTGTGATCCCGAGCTGGTGGAAAATCCCCAACCCCAGAGGGTGGAGTGTCCGGGAAGGCTGGACAAGGTGGAGGGGACCTCGCAGCTGGAGGTCTCCCTAGCCCCCAGACTACCCCGGAAGAGACATCACCACTTGGAGGAGGAAGGGGAGGGGGAGGGTGACGCCCAGGCTGAAGAGGTTGGGTGTGTCCCCTCCCCTGGTAAAGTGGTGGTGGCATCTCCGCCTCGTAAAACCTCGCTCTGCCCTCTGGGAGAAACCCAAGTCCCTACCCCCACACCCATTGTTCCCCCCATAAACCTGCTGCAGTCCCCTGAACGGGGCCCCTTGGGGGTCGCTGAGGGCACTTCCCTTGTGGGGGTGCCCATCTTAGACACACTAAATACCCCTGAGGTATCCTCTGGCCCGTCAGGGGACTACAGCACCCTCAATAATATGAAAAAATTAACTGGGTCATTGGGTGGCGGTGGTGAGGAAGGCCTTCCCGCTCCCTCCCAAAATTTAGCACCGGGCGTCCTAGTGTTAGGGCAGGAGCTTGTTCTGAGCTCCCCGGATGACCCAGTGCTGGGAGGGGTGGGGGTCTCTGAGACGCCGCCACCCTCTGACCCAAAACCGCTAATGGAGACCAGAGAGGACCCCTCTAGCCTTGATCCTGGGGTGGAGGTGAAGCCAACTGGCAGTTCTGGACCAGCCCCTGACCTCAATGCGGGGGAGGGGTTGGAAGCTGGAGGTAACGACCTGGAGGAAGACGGAGTTTTGGTGGTGAGCACCGTGGACGACTTTGAGTCATTATTGGGTGAGGTGATGGATCCCCTGGTGCCCTCCGCTGACTCTCCCCTCATCCTCCCACGGGAACTCCAGGACTTTCTAGCGAGTAATCACAGTCGCCGAGACAGGGTCCAGTTGGCCTTGGACTGGTGGCATTCTTTTCCGCTGGTGTTCTGGTCCACTCGCGAGGCTCTCAAGGCTCCCGAATTGGACAGGAATGCTCGGTGGAGGGTCCAAACGTTTCTTGCTGGGCTCCTGAAGGAGAGGAAGGATTAAAAGCCCTCTCCTTCTTTTACTTAAGGTGAAGGTTGCACGTACTTTTGACAATGAAGACAACTATAGCCAGCCTCAACATCCATGGCAGCAGGGACGCACAGCGCAGGTTCCAGAACTTCTCGGTCCTCGGGGACAGGAAGTATGCAATGTGCTTCCTGCAGGAAACCCATACCATTCCGGGAAAGAAAGCTACGTGGCTCCTGGAGTTGTGAGGGGGGGTCTACATGAGTCACCTAGCCTCCAATTCTGACAGGGTGGCTATCTTGTTGGCCCTGCATTTTCAGCCAGAGATCTTGGGGGTCAAGGAGTCGGTGCCAGGCCGGTTGCTGCACCTTACTGTGCGCCTGGGGGGGGCGTGGCGCTTCACTTTGTGAATGTGTACGCTCCCCTGGGTGCGCAGCAGCAAGTGAGCTTCTTTGAGGAAATGTCCACTCATCTGGGCTCCCTTGACATGGGCGAGTGCATCGTCCTCGGAGGGGTACCCAGCACCACACGCTAGGTGTGAGTAGGTTACGGGACCTGGTCAGGTCCTTCGACTTGGTGGACGTCTGGCGAAATCTCCATCCTGATTCCAGCGTTTCCACCTTCGTGTCACCTGGAGTTGGAGAGTACAGATTCGACCGTCTTTATGTTTCGAAGATGCTCGTGTCCTGCGTTCCATCGGCTTCTGTGCACCATCTGCTAGGGGCAGAGCTTGATCCAGTCTGCGCTTGGACAGGGTCCGCATACTGGTACTTTAACAACCTGTTGCTGGAGGACGAGCGGTTCCTGGACTCGTTTCGTTGTTTCTGGGCCAGCTGGAGAAGGAAGCGGGGAGGCTTCCCCTCCTTGAGGCTATGGTGGGACATGGGCAAGACTCAGGTCCGCGTTTTCTGTCAGGAGTACGCGAGGGGGTCGACAAAGAGGCGGAAATCCAGGGTGGAGGAGTTGGAGAAGGAGGTGCTCGACCTGGAGGCACGTCTCTGTCAGCCCGACGCGGACCAGGCCCTGCTGTTGGTGTACGATGAGAAGAAGGGCGTGCTGCGGGACCTGCAACTCGTCGGGTCCCGGGGCGCATTCATGAGGTTGCGGATCCGGTTCCTCCGGGACCTGGACCGTGGCTCCCCCTTCTTCTACTAGCTGGTGAAAAGGCATGGGATCTGTCAGCAGCTCCTTACGCTGGTGGCTGATGATGGATCCCTTGTCTTGGATCCAGAAGGCATCAGGGCCATTGCTCGAGACTATTACACTGCCCTGTTCTCTCTGGATCTGTCCAGCGGGGATGCTCGCAGAGCTTTATGGAAGGACCTGCCGCAGGTCAGCCCGGAGGGCGCCGGAAAGCTTGACTCCCCTATAAGTCTGGGGGAGCTGACCTCGATGGTCTCTCAAGGGGCAAATCCCCGGGACTGTATGGGCTGACCGTGGAGTTCTTCAGAGCGTTCTGGGATGTCCAGGGGAGCGACTTTGCGGGGGTCTTAGGGGAGAGTATCGCTACAGGGGAGATACCTCTTTCGTGGCGCAGGGCCGTGATTGCCCTGCTGCCGAAGAATGGGGATCTCCGCCTACTTAAAAACTGGTGCCCATTCTCCCTCCTCAGCATGGATTAGAAAATCTCTGCCAGAGCCATCTCTTCTCGGCTTGCACCATGCTGGACCACATGATCCACCCTGACCAGTCTTATACTGTCCTGGACCGCACGATCTTTGATAATATCCATCTGGTCCGGGACATCTTCCATTTTTCCCAGAGGGCTGGTCTGTCGGGTGCCTTCCTGTCACTTGATCAGGAGAAGGCATTCGACAGGGTGGATCACGAATATTTACTCGGAACTCTGCGAGCATTCGGGTTCGGGTCGCATTTTGTCACCCGGATCCAACTTCTGTACACTGCTGCGGAGTGTCTAGTTAAGGTTAACGGGTCCCTGACGGTGCCCCTTCGCTTTGGGAGAGGGGTACGTCAGGGCTGCCCCTTGTCTGGCCAGTTTTATTCTATTTGCGTGGAGCCTTTCCTGCACCTCTTGTGGAGGAGGTTGTCGGGATTGGTTCTGCGCAGGCCGAGTATCGGGATGGCCCTCTCGGGTTACGCTGATGACGTGCTCCTTATGTTTAGTGACCCGGCTGACTTGTGGAGGATGCGTGAGTGCCAGGGGGTCTATTCTGCCGCTTCTTCTGCCAGGTTCAACTAGGTTAAATGTTCTGGACTCCTGGTCAGTCAGTGGCAGATAGATCCCCTACCTGAGGAGCTCAGGTCTTTCACCTGTCGCAGGACCAGCATCCTCTACCTGGGGGTCAACCTGCTGAGGAATCCTGGCTGGTGACTTGGCAGGAACTGGAGATGAAAGTCACCGCTCGCCTGCGGCGCTGGATGGGACTGCTCTGAGTGCTGTCTTACCGGGGTCGAGTTCTGGTCATAAACCAGCTGATTGCCACCATGTTGTGGTACCGGCTGGTCACTTTGACCCCTCCCTCGGACTTTGTCACAAAAATCCAGAGAACGCTAGTCGACTTCTTCTGGGACAAAAGATTGCAATGGGTTGCTGCTGAGGTTCTGAATCTCTCGCTTAGGGAGGGCGGTCAGGCACTAGTGTGCCTATGCACACGGGTGGCGACTTTCCGCCTTCAGACCCTACAGCGATACCTTTACGTTGATACCCTCCGAGATGGTGTGTCCTGGCAACATATTTCTTCCGCCAGGTGCATGGCCTGAATTATGACGTGCAGCTCCTGTTTATAGAGCAGAGGGGCCTCGGTGGCTCCTTGCAGGCATTGCCCGTCTTTTACCAGGACCTGATCAAAGTCTGGAACATGGTCGCCTCGCGATGCAGCTCTCCCCCATCAGAAGTAGTGGCTATTGTCAGAGAGCCACTGCTCAGGATTCTGCCCCTCCGTCCTTTTCAGTGGCTGGCGAAGAGGAAGTCTGTGGCTGCCGGGGTGACTAGGATCAAGGAAGTGCTGGGTGGCAGAGGAGTGGGCTGGATGCTCCTGCAGGAGTTGGCGCATCGCGCGTCTGTGAGTGTCCAGCTCGCGGCTAATGCCAACCGAGACCTAAGGATGGTTGTGCTCGGACCCGATGTAATTTCAGGTCTCGAGGTGGCCCAGGTGCGCGGTGGTCTTCCGCCTGAATATTCCCCTGTTCGTATGGAATTCCACATTGGCCCCAAGCCCCGAACCCTCCCTCGGGTGCCGGTGCCCCGCAATATGAGCCGCCTCGGGGACATGCCCTCTGTGTCATTTGGCACGGCGCGGAGGAGCTTTCTGTACAGACTGCTGCTGCACACTTTCACTTCCTTGCCCTCACCCACCGCCCGGAAATGCCCTGGTGTGCCTTGTTGCCACCCGGCGGTGGAGGTCCCCATTGGGAGGCCCTTTACGGAGGTGTCCTCCCGCCTTCCATCAGGGACCTAGGGTGGAGGGTGTTCCACGCAGCAGTCCCCCACAATCGGACAATGTGTAGGTTCACAGACTCCCAGGATACCTGCCCTTTTTGTGGTCTTGTGGACTCCGTGGATCATGCTTATATAGGGTGTGGTAGGCTGCCCTCCCTTTTCAGTTACTTAAAAGACCTTTTATTACTGTTTTGTTTGCACTTCAGTCCCACGCTTCTGATCTATGGACACCCAGTGCAGAGGGGGGCTGGGAAGGAGGAGGACCTCCTCGTGAAGCTGCTCCTGGGCCTGGCAAAGTTGGCCATCAACAGGTCCAGGCAGCGGGCGATCTAAGGGGTCGTCTCTCCCGATTGTTTGTCCTCTTCCGCGACTACGTTCGTGGTTGTGTGTCCCTGGAGAGAGAGCACATGTTGTCAGTCAGCACCTTAGGCCTTCCGTGCCCTGTGGGCACCACGGGAACTGGGGTGGTTTATCGACCCCTTTAATCACATTTTGCTTTGATGTTTGTAAGTTTTCTTTAAACTTTGTCCTTGGTTTTACAGCTGACCTGACTTAGGGGCTGTGCTTATTTTATCCCTTATTTTGTTAATTTAGTTTAATTGTTTTAACTCCAAAACAGTTACGTCTTCTTAATTCTCTGATTTTGTTAATTTAGTTTATTTGTTTTGTAACAGAAGAATTACACCTTAACTTTCATAACCCTGCTGCGGCGTACTTGATGCTGCCTGGATATTCACAGCGGAGGTGAAGGCAGCCTGCTGACTGCTATGCCTTGTGATGGCCTTGGTAGGCGTCCTCTGGAAAAGCAGCATCAGTGTTCACTGGCACCATTGAGGACTTCTGTGCTCGGTGGGCACTGTGGGAACTGGGGTGCTTTATTGACCCCTTTAATCACATTTTGATATAATGTTTGTAAGTTTCCTTTGAATTTTATCTTTTGCTTTTGCAGTTTCCCTTGAAGGGGCTGTCTTTTAATTTATCCCTTGATTTGTTAATTTAGTTTATTTTGGTTCTTAACTTCCTAACCCTGCCTCCCTGTCTTGGTGTTCCCCCAACATCCACAGTGGAGATGGAGGTAGCCTGCTGACTGCTACACCCTGTCTGTGATGACCTTAACCTCTAGAAGGCCAAGACCTGGAGGGCCCTGACCTGCTTTTGGGTACATGCTATGTGGCAAAGGCATCCTCCTCGGCCTGCAGAACTGGAGCTGCTGGGTTCACAGGAAGTGGGGATTGGGATGAGCTGGGTCCTCCCGGAGTCACCTGGGTGGATGACCCCAGGGTATGCACCTGCTGATCCTCTTCCCTATGGGTGCCCGGTGGCCCCTGGCTAACTCCTTGAAGAGAAGGGGAAGCTGGAGTGAGATCGAGCTGCTCTGCACCCCTCTTGCATTGACACTGCTGGAGGCCAACTATGGCACCGTCAATGGAGTTCAGTCCATGCAGCAATGCAGAATGGATATCCTGGACCAAGGTCTCCAAGGCAGCCACCACCCTACACACCTGCCATCAAAACGATGTGTTTCCCAGGAATGTGTGATTAATGAGGCAGGATTGGGCGATACAGCATGAAAATCTGCCACTGTGGCCGGCCAGTAAAACATTCTTTTTCCCACCCGTTAACACACTTTTGCGACAATTCTGCCCATAGGTGCATAAAGGAGGTCACAGATGCCCTTTACAGGAAGTCACATCTGTCTGTGAGGTTTGAAGGTAGCCAGGCTGCGAGATTCACAGGTTTTGCAGCCATCTCAGGCTTCCTAAGAGTGCAGGGTGCCATCGACTGTACCCACGTAGCATTGAGGGCTCCATGGTAGCAGCCCCTATTGTTTATAAACTGCAAAGGCTTTCATTCTATCAATGTACAACTGGTGTGAGATGATCAGAAGCACACAATGCACATTTGTACCAGATACCCTGGGAATTGCCATGACTCAGACATCCTGAGTCACTTACAGGTGCCTGAGATTTGCGAAGGGCCTGAATGTCTGCAGGGATGGCTGCTTGGGGATAAGGGATACCCACTGAAATGCTGGCTCATGACACTCGTGCATCCACCTCGGAGTTCTTCGGAGAAGAGGTACAATGCAGCTCACTGCTCCACACAGTCCTTAATCGAAGAGACCATTGGGATTCAGAAGATGCGCTTCAGATGCTTTGACCGCTCAGTACACTCCCAGAGGTGTTTCATATATCATCTGTATGTTGTGCCCTTCACAATCTGGCACTGCAAAGAGGTGATCCCTTGCCAGAAGTTGAAATGGAAGAGGATGAGAAGTCTTTAGAAAATGAAGATCTGAAGGCCCAGGAACCTCAAGAGGGTGATGAAGATCAGTTTGAATGTGACAATGCCATGGAGGAAGCAAGAATTGGAAGATGTGCCCGTGACACTTCAATCGCTGCCAGATTCCAGGAGGAGTAAAGCAAATGCAAAGGGAGATGGCCACAGTTCTCCTAGCCTTCAATGCCGTTCCTTTTCACCTCAAGGGATGTCCAAAAATTCACATCAAAAATGGGTCTAGCATTCACACTTGCATCTTCTGGCCTCACAATTCACCGATCTATGATCTCTTCAAAGGTCTGCAGTGCCCTATGTAGGCACTCGCTCTGGGAAGTAAGAGTCCATGAGCAATGAGAGCAATGTGAAAACTAACTTGAAGCAGTCATCGCCATATGATTAAGAAATTACAGCAGCCAGTGAGATGAGGGCATGGTTAGGATCTCCTCCTCCCATCCATATCTTGTCTTTTACCACTACCACTGAGGAGACAAAACTTCCACTAATCCCTCAAGGCCGATGAGCTGCCCTCACACAATGGTCTTCCGAGAGCAAGAAGGGTTAGGAGCACTTTCATCACACACTTCTAAAAGATTTAAACACATCTCCCTCACATCACACAAGAGTGTAGAAACTGACATTCAGTAAGATTGATGTCACATGATGTGAATCTCACAGAGGGAGACTATCGCTGAGTGGGAGGATAGATAAACCTCAAAATAAGAGGGTTCAGATGTACATAATCACAATGCCTTCAGCTGACCAAGCCATTCACATAAACTTCAAATGTCTTTACAAAAGCGCAATAGTTTTAATGAAGCTGCACATCTGTGACCAAAAAGTGAATTAAATATTTCTTAATTTTCCTAATCCTACAACTACACCTGGATGCAGCCCTGACATCTACAGCAGATGTGGAGGCAGCCTGCTGACTGCTACATCCTGATGTCTGTGATGATCTTGGTGGATATCCTCTGGTGACCCGAGGCCAGGAGGGCCTTGGTTTGATAAGCGTCTTGGGCTCAGGGGCAGATGCACTCTCCTTGGCCTGAGCGGTTGGAGTGGATGGGAGTCAGAGGCAGAGGGGACTGTGAGTGGCTGGACACCCTTGGAATGTCCTGAGAGGAGGCCCCCTTGGTGTCTGGCTGATGCTCATCCTCCCTGTGGGTGCCTGAGGGCTCCTCCCTGACACCTGCAGGTGACAGTGCACCTGGAGGAAGCTCCTGGTGCTTCATTCTCCTGTCGTCTGCATCTTGATGGTGCCCACCAGGGTGTGTGGCCATGGACTCCAGAGCCGAATGCAAATCTGGCAAAACCAGCTGGACAAAGGTCTCCACGGTGGTTGTCAACCTTCCCATGGTGATTTTGAGGCACTCGCATGTTGGAGCCACAACATCAGACAGAACGTGATCAGACTCCTCCATCATTCGCTCTAGTCTGCCGAGTGACTGCAGAATCTCTGCCTAATGTTCTGCCACCTGTTGTTGCATATCCAGCATTGAATTGGTGACTGCTTGCAGAGCTCATCATCTGACTCGGACTAAGCAGGTGACAGGTCTCCAGCAGCCCTCCGAGTGCCAGAGGCCTGGGCTGTCCTTGCCTCTGACTGCTGCAGGGACGTGCAGTGAGGTATTCTCCAGTAGGTGAGCCCGAGCCTAATCTAAAGCTATGCCCCACTGAGGTGTGTGTCTCTGCGCTGGTGGAGAGTATGGGTGAGTGCTGTGATGGTTCTTCCTCAGCTTCTTCTTCCGATGTGGCCTGGGGGCTGGGATTTACAGTGGGCACCCTTGTGGGCCTTGATCTGCTGGTGCTTATAAGAGAGAATAGAATTTCAGTTGATGGGCATGAGGAATATAAGATTACATGTCACTTACGCTGATTGTCAGGATGTGATGAACTGTTGGAGGCGTGATCAGTGCTAGGTTTCTGAGATAATCTGATCTCCCCTTCCCCACAGGAATGACTCCATCTTCCCCAGTGATCTCGGCGGCATCCTCCTCAATTCCATGAGGGCAGTTATGTCAGCCATGCCTCACCAGGTCTGCACTCTTTCCCTTTTGTTGTGTGTAAGCTTGCCCTGGATGAAGACAAAAGGAAAGCAGGTGACGAGAAGGGATGGAGCAGAGGTTGGGAAAGATGCATGTCCCCTGTGTGTGGTGAGCCATCTCCTGAAGGGGCTGAGAATGAAGTGTGGGCAGCCTGATAGATGGGATGGTAGTGATGTGAAAGTTTCTGAGAGACAATCAGTGATGATATGTATCTTCTGCAAATGGTTGTGTGAGATCGCTGCAGAAAGTAGTCTCCTTGATTACATGATGCCATGATGAGTTTGATACTGGAGGGAGCTGAAGGATGACTCACCTGATGGAGTGGATGAGATCATTCATCCTCTTCCTGCAATGTATATCATTCCCGGTGCAGTTGCCAGCTGCGCTGATCTCCCTTGTGATGCCCTTCCAGGCCAGAGAGCTGAGGCTGGTATGTTCCTTGGAGCCATCTCTGGGATACAGGACATTCCTGTGTGTACGCTTTCCTCTTATCAAAGATCGAGGGCCTGGTGGGTGAAACGGGGTGCTGCCTCCTTCTTTTGATTTGCAGACATCTCCAAAGGTCTCCTGAAGACAGGTGGGCTGGAGGGAATGAGATGCATGTGTTCTGGTGGTATTTATATATGGCGGCTGGACCTTTGACCGAATGAATCAGCTCCTGACTCACCCGGCATTTCGGGGAGATACTTGCCTATGCATAATTAATGAGCTTCCAAATGTGGAATTAGATGCGATTTCCCACCAATCCAAGCAGCAGGGTATACGGCGTAAACCCACCCGCCACCGCACTTGGTTCCAAAAAAGGGAAAATTCTGCCCTCCTTATAGGTTCGCTACCTATATTTGTATCATCAGCAAATTTGGCCATAGTACAGTTGGTCCCTTAAATCACAATCACAGAAGCACACAAGTCTGCACCGACACGTGAGAAACAATTCACTTACCTACCTAATCCCACTTACCAGCACTTGGCCCATAGCCTTGAATGTTATGATGTGCCAAGTGCTCATCCAGGTACTTTTTAAAGGATGTGAGACAACCGACCTCCACCACCCTCCCAGGCCGCGCATTCCAGACAGTCACCCTCTGGGTAAAAAAGCTTTTCCTCACATCCCCCCTAAACCTCCTGCCCCTCACCTTGAACTTGTGTCCCCTTGTGACTAATCCTTCAACTAAGGGGAACGGCTGCTCCCTATCCACCCTGTCCATGCCCTCATAATCTTGTACACCTCAATCAGGTCATGCCTCAGTCTTCTCTGCTCCAACAAAAACAACCCAAGTTTATCCAACACAAGATTAAAGTTACACAATTAAGGTTACTCTTACAAAACATTCCCCAAAAACTCTCTACTTGGTCATACCCACAAGTAAACACCTTCCAGGCAACACTCCCTTATGGATAACAAAAACAGAATTACCTGGAAAAACTCAGCAGCATCGGCGGAGAAGAAAAGAGTTGACGTTTCGAGTCCTCATGACCCTTCGACAGAACTCCCTTATGGATGTCTACAATAAAATTCAGTAATATTACACAAGGCAAACTGCAGTAGTTTCAATAAAGGAGTACCTCTTCCACTCTGTGGTGGAATCCACTTCAGAACAAGCCTGTTTGTTGCAGCCCAAGACTTTTCTGGCTTGACTGGATGGGTGATTCAAACTGCATCCTCTCCCAGCTGAGATCTCCAGTTAGCTCGACAGCTCCAGCTATCTCCACCTATCTTTAGCTCAACAGCTATATCCAGTTATCCACAGCAACTCTAATATACCTTTTTCCACATCTCCATTCCATTGTTCTCACACCTTTTTGAAACTCAGACCCTTCCAAATATAGGACCATTCATGTTTCCATCTTGTCTTTGTCAATAAAGTACAATATCCCCGCTACTATTTACCTCTGAAAGATGCAAACATTTTTCTTGTCGCCTCTGACTCCCCCTTGATATTCAAACAAACTCTCAAGTTGCCTAAAAATGGAAATGCTAGATGTAACCTATTGTACCTCAAACTTAACATCCCTATCCTTTTCACATTTCCTAGTCCCCCAGACAACCTGACTCCTATCAATCTCTTGCCCAGCTTAATTAAATCACACACAGACACCCAGCCTCCCTTAGAGAATAACACAATATTCCTCAAAATATTTAAACATCCATTCTCACAATAAGCTACAGTTGTTTGCTTTGGAACACAGGAAGCAGACATCCAAGTCATTAATATACCTTGCATTTTGTTCAGGACCCAGCACTGATTCTTGTAGGACTCCATAAGATACAGTTTGCTAAACTGAAGATGAGCCATTTATCCCAACTTTCTGATTCTTGTTAGTTAGCCAATCTTCTATCCATGCTAATGCATCACTCCCAACACCATGAGTTTTTATATTCTGCAGTAAGCTTGATGTGGCGCCTCATCAAATGTCTTTTAGAAATCCAAATACACATCTACTATGTCTCCTATATCCATGCTAACATCATTACAGAACTCGAATAAATTTGCTAAATATGATTTTCTTTGGATATTGACTCTGCCTGATTATATTATGATGTTTAAATGTCCTGCTACCACCTCCTTAATAATGGATTCTAGCATTTTCCCAATTACAGATGTTAGACTAACTGGCCTATAGTTTCCAGCTTCCTATCTCCCTCCTTAGTTGAATAGCGGTGTTACATTTGTAGCTTGTCAATCCATTGGGACCTTTCCAGAATCTAGCGAATTTTGGAAGATCACAACCACCATGACTGCAGCCACTTCCTTTAAGATCCTGGGACACAGGCAATCAGGTCCGGGGGACTTGTCGGCCTTTAGTTCTATTAGTTTCCCTATTACATTTTCTCTCCTGATAATGATTTTTTTAAAGTTCCTGTCTCCCTTTAAACTCCTGCTTTTCTACTATTCTTGGGATGCTTTTTGTATCTTCTACTGTGAAGTGTTACAATCCTTGGCCAGACCCCAAAGCTATTGGTGAGATCCAATTAGGGACCCCATAATGTTTTGTTCAAAGTAGAAAAGTTTGAGATTCAAGACACTTACTAAGTGAATAAAGACACAAGATTCCATGGGTTTTAACAAACAAAAATAAACTTTACTATACAAGGTCAAGAAAGATAAAACAATTTACAATATCTATCTTATACACTAACATTCAGGGTTGATATGAGGCTCATATAAATTAATAGGCAAACTGTGGCTGAATATGTGACAAAAACAGATCTCTCAACAACCCACACAGATGTCAATAATACTGAAACTCTGTCTCCCTCACGAGGGATTTCAATCTTCACCTTTGAAGATCTTGCCTTGGAATTCTCTCCAAAAATCACTCCAAATCAAAAGGCTTCAACGATGGTGCACCTGGCAGTGTTTCATTCTTGTCTCCCGAGATTCTATTCCTCTGGATTCCCAACTATGCACTCAAACACCAAATTACAGGCACAACTTCAGATCTTCAGTTGCGCCAAGCAGAACGCTACTGCTCCAGAGGGGTACCTTTTTCCTAATGGTCTGCAGCATGGACTCATGAACCTTTGGCTGTCTTTACTTAGAGTCTGCTACCTGCAGCCCTTTTCCTGCTTGGGGCCTGTTTCTCTGTTCCTCTCATTTCCCTTAGTTTAACTGAGACCTGTTTCTGTCCCCTGTCTCTGCCTCCTACCTGGATCTTCCTTTTGGGACCTCTCTCTGTCCCCACTCCTCTGTTTGGTATCTCTCCCGGTCCCATACATGGCACATAGGCTAGCCATGACACTCTGTACCCAGTCACCTGACCTGGGTTTTCATATAATTTTCCATTTTGCACTGGGCCCACAGAATGTAAAAATGTAGATCTGCAGATGTGCAGCCTGCACCAGTCTGCGCATTCATGGGAAGTCCCAGGTTTGTTGGGATTTGGAGTTCCTGACCTCCACACTCAACATTAAGGTAAGTTTAGGTTTATAACAGAAGACAGATACAAAATACCTTTTCAAAGTCTCTGCCATTTCCTTGTTTTCCATTATTAATTCCCCAGTACATCCTCTAAGGAACCCAAACTCACTGGCACCACTCTTTCCCTTTTCAAAAAGCTTTTATTGTCTGTTTTTATATTTCTTGCTAGTTTTCTCTCATGCTCCAATTTCTCGCTCTTTATTTTTTAAAGTAATCTTTTGCTGGTTTCTAACATTTTCACAATCATTTAGCTCACCTCTAATCTTCCCAACATTGCACATCTTTCCTTTCAATCTGAAACCATCCTTAACTTCCTTAGTTAGCCAGGATGGTGCATCCTTCTCACAGGGTCTTTCTCAATGTAATATTTTCAATACTTGTTGAGAGTTATGAAATATCTCCTTAAATGTCTGCCACTGCTTCTCTACCATCTTACCTTTTAATAGGTCACAATTCTCCCATGGCTCACCTGCTCAATTATCTCTAAGCACACCTTCTTAGTGAGAACAGCAGGTTTCTTTCCCTCATTTCTGGAGAAAATTATCTCCTTCCAACTTCTGACTGGTGCATCCAGTAGTAAGTTCTGGGAAACATCAT
This sequence comes from Carcharodon carcharias, assembly GCF_017639515.1. Lineage (NCBI taxonomy): Eukaryota > Metazoa > Chordata > Chondrichthyes > Lamniformes > Lamnidae > Carcharodon > Carcharodon carcharias. The sequence goes on along the minus strand of NC_054469.1, from coordinate 175,516,525 downwards.
TAAATCTGGCAGCTGGCCTTTCTCATCATGTATCCATTTTACATACCTCTCACCTTTGCCTTCCAAAACTCCTTCACTCCTCCAAGTTCCATTTGTGCATTGCCCCTTTTAATCTCAAGTTGAGATCATGTCAAGTTGTGGCATGCCATACCTGTTTGTTGTAATTTGTAAATGCAAAACCAGAATTAAGAAATATAATTTGGCAATAAATATGGACGACAAAGGCCACCTAACCCAGCTCATTTCATGTTCATATGTCATTCTGGATGGATATGTATTAGGTGCAAGAGTAAGCCATTTGGCCCCTCGAGTCTGCTCTGCCATTTGATAACATTATACAAGTGACTACAGCTCAAAAGTATTTAATTGGCTTTAAAGTGATTTGAGACATTGTGAAAGGTGTTGTATAAATGTAGGTTTTGTCTTTCTTTCATTAAACCTGCATGCAGTAGACAGTGACTGTAGCAATCATGAAATTGATTGAAATTGAAATTGATCATGATGGCCCAGTGCTGATTCTCTCAGGATAATTAATCACATTAATCAAAATCAACTGAATTTAGGAAAGGTGGCTACAAAGATATCACTACATTTACAAAACAATTCAACTCTGTAGTTAATACAACCTTACCATTCTGACTTTTCGGGTGCCAACTCACAATATACTATAACTGGCATCTACTCCTTTTACACTAATGGCACTACCCCAAGGATTTGCCAATCAGGCATCTACCAGCAATTTAGGAAAACTGTACGGTAGATTAAATTGTTGATTTGAATTTTTCAGAGAAGGATGATACAAGGTACATAAATTCTGTATGGCCTTAATCCAAGAATTTCCCCCAGAAACTGTCACTGTTGTACACAGTGAATTTACAGCTTTAAATAAGAAATTCCAAAAGCAAAAAAGTGACACACCCCACCTGCCACCTACCCCTCCAACATCTCCCCGATCTCCCACCACCTCTCTAACACCCCCCAAACAACCTCCCACCTTCCAACATCCTGGCCTCCCCCCACCCCTCCAACAATGGCCCCGGCCTCCCCCCACCCCTCCAACACTCCCGCCCCACCCCCCCACCACCCCCAACACCCACCAACCATCTTCCAACCACCTCATCAAATTGGCTCTAAAATAGAGATTTGACTTACCATTTTTCAGCCAGGAACATACTCAGTTGCTGTGCTGCTGCTGTTGACCTTCACCAGCTTCATGGTTTTTCTGGTGTACTTTAAAAAAAAATCGGAACAATGAACCTGCCCGAAGGTTGGAAAAAAGCAGCAGCAACAACACAGTGAAACTGACCTGACACTGACAGACCAGCTTTATATTAAAAAAAATCAGTGCTAAGCCTGTTCTTATTAAAGTCAGTTTTTCAGGTCTGCAGCTCTGCCTCTGGCTGCTCAGGCTGGACGTCAAGAAAAATCTCCGTTTAGAGTAGGGAGACCTGGCATCCCCCAGCCCTAGGCACTGGTGTTTGGCACCATCTGCAGCCCCTCTCCCGGGCCCTACTGTATATACAGGATGTAATGACTGTATATATCGGTAGAGGTCGTGACTCTATATATTGGAAAAGGCTGGCAGTGATTCTATTTTGTGTCAGTAGGTATCGACTGCGACCAAACAGGTCAGTCAATTCCAACAGTGATTACACGTCAGCCTGTGTTAACAGTGATCATATTGCATAGTCATTGCTCTACACTGTAGAGACCAAATCCAGATTGGTTCTTTGTAGAAGAGCACCTCCATTCATCCTGCAAACATGGCCCGAGCTTTTGGTCGTCTATCATTTTTATTCTCTACTTGCTCCCACTTTGACTTTTCTGTCCTCAGTCTTCTGCAGCATTCTAATGAAGCTCAATGCAAGCTGGAGAAACAACATATCATCTTTTGATTAGGCACTTTACAGCTGTAACACAGCCTTGCAAAACTCAACATGGAGTTCAACAATTTCAAACTGTAACTTTTGTTCTCTTTGTTTTTGCTTTTTCTTTGCTGGTTTTGATTGCATTTTCTTGTTTTCTCTTTTATTGCTTTCAGAGGGCAACTGTTGATCATTCTGCCGTTCACATCTCGTCTAGACATGTATATTTTGTCTCTTTAAATTGTCCTATTACTATTGTTTTTAACCCTGTACTTCCAACTCTTTTGTTATTTAAACTCTCGTCTTCCACCCTCTCATAGACCTTCAGTTTTGCTCTTTTTCTCACTCTCCCCTTCAATAACTTATAACATATTACATCTTTAACTTTTTCCAGTTCTGATGCAAAGTGAACTCTTTCCACAAATGCTGCCTGACCTGCTGAGTATGTTCAGCATTTTCATGTTTTTATTAACAATGATCATACAGTGAGTTGCACCACTGTCAGGTCAATGAGAAAGACTTTGGAAAAAATGTCTGGAAAGCTAATGAAACAAAGATTTCCCGATAGAATAGTGCTCAAGCAAGTTCAAGTGTCTTGCAGGAAAAATTAAAATTATTTTGTAAAACAAAACTGTATTCAAAATCTTCAAATACCTCTATGACAGGAGCTTTATATTTATGCTTTGATCAGTTGATCCTAGCTGCTGTGTCTTGTAAATCTCATCCTAAGTCACAGTACTTTGAATGGAACAACCGGGGCTAAAGTGGTCAGTGAGGACGGGACTCGAGATAGGTGGGCTGGTGTGCCTGTTTGCCGGCCGAGCCATTTTCAAACAGCCCTGTTTTGAGGTGAAATGGCTACCTGCCCACAAGCAATGGATAACAAATTTTCCAGGCAGCAGGTAGGCCTCCTGCGGTGGCTGAAACACGGCCAGTGAAAAAAGATGCCCTGTGGCAGTAGGGTCAAGTCTTCCAGAACATTTAAACCACCCCCTGCCCCAGTTCCAATACTGAAAGGTGGCCGCACTTGCGGCTGCAGCCCACACATGGAGGGGCTCTCCCTTCAGGAGGGTGGTCTGGCAGCTAGACATTTTTGAAAAAAATTTTGAACATGCTGAGAGCATAGCCCCCTCCTATCTACCTTGTGGTATTAATCCTCTCTCTCTCTCTCTTCCCTCTACTGTCAGGCTGCTGTTCTCTCAGTGCAGCAGGACACTCCAGCATTGAGGGTCTGCATGCCGTCCAATGAACGTACCCATCTAGTTATTAATTGGCCATTTCTTCAAAAATATGTGGGTTGCTTGTTCGCACATGATGCGGGATCCTGACTCCAAAACAGAAATCTTGCCACAGGAAACTGGGAGCTGCGGCGCCACTGGGCCTCCTTTGCCTTAGGCAATGAGGGGCCTGGAGGGTGGATTGCAGGAAGGTTCAAAAAGAATGAAAAGTTTCACTGGGAGCAATTTCACGGAAACTGTTTCCACCCGATTTTCCTGCCTAAAAGAATTCCAGTACTGTTTATACATTAGTAATACACTGAAAACAGCAAAAAAAAAATCACCCCCAAGAGTGTATCTGTTTTCAGAATATTTACCTTCAAATACCAAGTGCAACTTGCCAGAATTAATTTTCTTCTTAACGAGAAAAAAATTCGAAAATGGATTAGAGCTGTGCTAGGCCCGTATTGAGAGCACTGTGAGCAGCATGCCCAGTCCAGCCCACAGCATTGTAGAGCACAATGTTCTCTTCATGCACCATTATTACATTGTGAAACAACAATCACTAAGTGTTTTTCCCAGTCACAAACCACCTGTGACTCGTACATCACTGCTATTAAAAGGATGCTGAGGGAAAATACCCCCTTTCCTTGTCAATGTCAAGTCTCTGAGAAATGCAGTATTTCGTTAGTTTAGGGTTTACAATGGCATCAGTTTTAGAGCAATATTTCTGAATGATGTGCTGTGTTGTTCCATTCAGGTTAATTATTGCATTGTTATGAGAAGCTGCAGGCCAGATGTGTTCATATTACTTTCGATGTTTTGAAGCTCTGTTCTATTCAAACTAGGAATGAAACGTTGTTGGTTTATGTGTCTTTTTAAACAAGATGTAAGCTAATGCAAATGTCTGTCTGTACAAATACTTGTACATTTTCAAATAAGGATTTTAGAACCATTGAATGTTTTGCCCTGTTTTTCTCCAAATGTAGCCTAGCTCCACTCTCCTGCTTGCTTTCCATTCCTTTTAATATACCTTTTTGATGTAGCTATCAATTCACTTTTTGAAAAAATATGGATTTTGCTTCAACAACTATTCATGGCAGATAATTATACTTTCTAACCATAGTCGCAGAATGATATGATACAGAAGTAAGCCATTTGCCTCTTTTGTAGAGCTATCCAATTAATGCCACACCTCTGCTTTATCCCCATTATCCTGTAAATGCTTTCCCTTCAATTATTTATCCAATTCTCTTTTCAGTGCTACGATTGCAAAAAGACCATAAGACCATAAGACATAGGAGCAGAAATTAGTCCATTTGGCCCATCGGGTCTGCTCCGCCATTCAATCATGGCTGATAAGTTTCTCAACCCCATTCTCCTGCCTTCTCCCCGTAACCTTTGATCCCCTTACCAATCACGAACCTATCTATCTCGGTCTTAAATACACTCAATGACCTGGCCTCCACAGCCTTCTGTGGCAATGAATTCCATAGATTTACCACTCTCTGGTTAAAGAAGTTTCTCCTCATCTCTGTTCTAAAAGGTCTTCCCTTTATTCTGAGGCTGTGCCCTCGGGTCCTAGTCTCTCCTACTAATGGAAACATCTTCCCCACGTCCATTCTATCTAGGCCTTTCAGTATTCTGTAAGTTTCAATCAGATCCCCCCTCATCCTTCTAAACTCCATCGAGTATAGACCCAGAGTCCTCAAGCGTTCCTCATATGTTAAGCCTTTCATTCCTGGGATCTTTCTCGTGAACCTCCTCTGGACCATCTCCAGGGCCAGCACATCCTTCCTGATATACGGGGCCCAAAATTGCTCACAATATTCTAAATGTGTTCTGACCAGAGCCTTATAAAGCCTAAGCAGCACATCCCTGCTTTTATATTCTAGTCCTCTCGAAATAAATGCCAACATTGCATTTGCCTTCCTAACTACTGATCAACCTGCAAGTTAACCTTAAGAGAATCCTGGACTAGGGCTCCCAAGTCCTTTTGCACTCCAGATTTCTGAATTCTCTCTCCATTTAGAAAATAGTCTCTGCCTCTATTCTTCCTACCTAGTGCATGACCTCACACTTCCCCACATTGTAATCCATCTGCCACTTCTTTGCCCATTCTCCTAACCTGTCCAAATCCTTCTGCAGCCTCCAGACCTCCTCAATACTACCGGTCCCTCCACCTATCTTTGTATCATCTGCAAACTTAGCCAGGATACACTCAGTTCCTTCATCCAGATCATTAATGTATAAAGTGAAAAGTTGTGGTCCCAACACTGACTCCTGCGGAACTCCACTAGTCACCGGCCGCCATCCTGAGAAGGACCCCCTTATCCCCACTCTCTGCCTCCTGCCAGACAGCAAATCTGCTATCCATGCTAGTACCTTGCCTCTAACACCATGGGCTCTTATCTTATGGAGCAGCCTCCTGTTCGGACCTTGTCAAAGGCCTTCTGGAAGTCCAAGTAGATAACATCCATTAGCTCTCCTTTGTCTAATCTACTTGTTACCTCCTCAAAGAATTCTAGCAGATTTGTCAGACATGACCTCCCCTTTATGAAACCATGCTGACTTTGTCCTATTTTACCATGCACTTCCAAGTATTCTGAAATCTCATCCTTAATAATGGACTCTAAAATCTTACCAATGACCCGGTAATTTCCCGTCTTTTGCCTCACTCCCTTCTTAAACATGGGGGTTACATTAGCGATCTTCCAGTCCTCTGGGACCCTCCCTGACTCGAGTGATTCCCGAAAGATCACTACTAATGCCTCCACTATCTCTTCAGCTATCCCCTTCAGAACTTTGGGGTGTAATCCATCTGGTCCAGGTGATTTATCCACCTTCAGACCTTTCAGTTTTCTTAGCACTTTCTCCTTGGTAATGGCCACCATACTCACATCTGCTTCCTGCTGTGTATAAGAATGTTTCCTCATGTCACTTTTGCTTCATTTGTCAATCACCGTAGGCAGGAATTTCCTTGTAGGCTTCTGAATCCCACTGTCAGGCTCAAATGAGGACTGGAAGCATGCACAATGTAGAAAACAGTGTTTTTCCCTGTAGCAGCCAATTAAGGATAGCAAAAGGGTTCTTGAAGCTGGAGGGCCTTCCAACTTAAAAGCAGCAGCGTGATGCAGTGGTGCCCTCACTCCAATTTTTTTTAAGTTTGAATAAAAAATGGCTTTTGCAACCAGGCTGTCATTGTGGTGGTGGAAACCCTCTAAAGGTTGGCCTGTGGCTGCTGCTCCACCCATATAGGCAGGAAGAAGGCCTTTACCTATTTGGAGTGCTGGCTAGCCACCAGGAGGCTGCGTCCAAGAAGCTAAGCTGATACCTACCACTTCCAGAAACCTGGAAGCCAAATGGAAAATCCTAATTGGCTTCCTTTAATTGCCCTTAGGTGGCCCTTAACAAGCTTGATTGGCTACTAGGTCTGCTATGTCCTCTTCATCCACCTCCACAAAAATAGTCCAGACGAATGGATGAAGCCAGAGAATAGGCATACTGGCCAACTCCACACCCAGCCCCAGCATGGGCTAAAAATCAAGTCCCTTATGTCTGTGTCTTCTAGTTACCAACTCTTCTACCACTTGAAACAGTCTCTCATTATTGTTATGATTGCGGTAGAGACCGATGACGTTTAAAAAGAAATTCAGATTACCAGTACTGAAAAGGATGACACAACAAGATTTCATATTGTAAGATTTTTACTGTATCAGATGACTAAAAACTCTTAACTAAATACTATTTTTGTAGGAAACTTATGCTTTAAACTACAGAAAAGATTTTTTACTCAACCAAAAAAAAATTATCAGGTATACATTACACTGCCCTTTGAAGGTGCAGAAAATTTGGATTTATTTTAAAATGCCAGCCAGGACCAGCAGCTAGGATGCCAAAGCATACACAATCACAGTTTATATGAAAGCCAAAAACTTGTGCAAAGGGCTCAGCTATAAACTTACAATTAGAAAATGGGAGACACATGCAAACAAGGACACGGGATAACTCAATCAAGAAATGGAGAAGATCATTTCACACCATCTGATAGCCTCGAACCACATCCAGTCAGCCCCCATAAACCTTTTGTATAGAACAAACATACATTCTTTGCTGTCTCCAAAAAGACAATACCCAGTCTCTGCACTGCAATTACTGTACAAGAACACAATTATCAGCCCACCGGGGGAAGGTGGGGGGGAGGGGGGGGGTCATTGTGCTGTGGCCTTTGTCTGACTAACACCATTAAGTTGTAACTGATAGTAAAAAATATATAAACTTTGCTCATTTGAACCTCAGTGAAGTGCCTGGATTGCCCAGGGTTTGCGCCCAGTATGCGTAATAAAGGAACCACTTGAATATTGCATCTGGACTCTGAGTGTTGAACTTTAGTACAGAGTACATTCCTCGGACCTTTCACCTTTAAGTAGACATTCAATTTTCCCAAAATCTGTCCAAAATTATTCTTAACATACGAACATATAAACATATGAATTAGGAGCAGGAGTAGGACATTTGGCCCCTCAAGTCTGCTCCACCATTCAATAAGATCATAGCTGATCTGATTGTAACCTCAGTTCACCATTCCCACCTAACCCTGATAAACGTTCACACCCTTGCTTATCAAGAATCAATCCACCTCTACCTTAAAAATATTAAAAGACTCTGCGTCCACTGCCTTTTGAGGAAGGGAATTCCAAAGACCCTCTGAGAGAAAAATGTTCTCCTCATCTCTGCCTTAACTGAGTGACCCCTTATTTTTAAACTGTGACTCCCAGTTCAATGTTCTCTCACAAGAGGAAACATCCTTTCCACATCCACCCTGTCAAGACCCCTCAGGATCTTATGTATTTCAATCAAGTGGCCTCTTACACTTCTAAACTCCAGTGGATACAAGCCTAGCCTGTCCAGCCTCTCTGCATAAGACAACCTGCCCATTCCAGGTACTAGTAGAGTAAACCTTCTCTGAACTGCTTCTAATGAATTTACATCCTTTCTTAAATAGGGAGACCAATACTGGGCACAGTACTCCAGATGTGGTCTTACCAAAGCCCAGCATAACTGAAGCATAACCTCCCTACTTTTGTGTACAATTTGTCTCGCAATTCCTCTCACAACATTCTATTAGCTTTCCTAGTTACTTGCTATACCTGCATAATAACCTTTTGCAATTCATGCAATAAAGACACACAAATCTCCCTGCATCTCAGAGCTCTGCAATCCCTCACCATTTGGATAGTATGCTTTTTTTTTATTCATTCAGCCAAAATGGACAATTTCACATTTTCCTACATTACATTCCATTTGCCAGATCTTTGCTTGCTCACTTAGCCCATCTATTTCTGTTTGTAGCCTCCTTATATCCTCTTCACAACTGACTTTCCTAGCTATCCTTGTGTCATCAGCAAATTTAGCAATAACTTCATCCAAGTCATGTATATAAATTGTAAAACATTGTGACCTCAGCACTGATCCCTGTGCCACACCACTTGTCATATCTTGCCAAACCGAAAATGCCCCATTTATGCCTACCTCTGGGCATAATTTTCTGTGCCCGCTGGCGTTGTACATGCTTGGTGGCATAAGCAGACAATATGGCATGAAGGCCAGAAATCGGTTTCACGACTTCGTCAAACCAGTTTGTGATCGTCTGCTCATCCCGTCGATGGCGGGCTGCATTTCCCGCCATCGAATGTCAGGAACCTCATTGCAATACATCTGCATATCATTATAAGGCCAGCCCACAAGAGCCATCCCCCCACCCACCCCTGCTTGCTGGATCATCCATCCATGTCAACGAGATTGCATGACAAGGTAGAACACGTCTTGACAAGTGTGACGTGTAGAAGTCAGGACTTACCGCCAGGGCCTTGCTCACATCGCTGGCATCCGAGGAGCAGAAGATGCTGGAGCCAGACAACAATGGGACCCTGGAAGAATGTCCATGGCATGTTTGGTGAATTCTCATGGACATGGCTCTGCTGTGAAGCAGCTCACAGAAATTTGGAAAGTCACCTTTGAGGGCCTGCTAAAGGCCTTCATTGCCTATTTGAATTTTAACTTTAATGGCTTGTTTATGTGGTTTGGAAATATCAAGGTCCAGAACACAGCTCGAGACATTATCGGAACAAAGTGAATTCAGGTAGGAGGTCTCTTGCGTGTTTTGAGTGTTGAAATTTGTGGTCATCTTTTAACTTTTTGCAGGATTTTTAATGCTACCTGGAGCTTTTGACAGCTCTGCAAGTTTCTCCCAGCTGTTTTAGAGTTAATTTAGCTCCAAGTTGCAGTACCTTTAGTGACGACTGTCTCATTTGGGCATAGGTTGCTGTCTGACTACTATTGTCAAAACTTACACCAAAACACAGAGATAATAGATCCTGAGACTTTATTTAATGACTCCAGGTTTGCAATGTAACAAAGCAAAGCTGTCAACACCAGTTACTCACAAGTGAAGTGCAAAAGACTACCATATATTAAATATCAATAGCTTTGACTTTGTGACTGAAACTAATTCTTTATTACTGAAAAACAACCACTTGCCTTCTATTGTATATCAATGGCCATTAATCATCTGATTGAAACAGTTTTCTGATACTGAATATCTTTTATTCTGACACCCAAGAGAGAACTGGGCAGTCTCCAGACTAATATCAACAATGCCAGAACTGCAGAGAAGGGTTATGCCATCTTGCCTTCCAAGAACTGCGAGGCTCAAAGGGTCCTGTAAAAGCCCATTCAAGCTTGTTTCTGAAAAGCTCCGAGTGCACCCATAAAGACATTTGTTGTCCAATTACAACAGGCACCAGTGCCTGTCTACCTGACCTTCTGAGCAGTCTTCCCTTCGAAGGAACCCTGCACCTAATCTGGATCAGACCCCAGCCATCTGAATTTAGCTGAATTCCAAAAACGTAGTGGGAAAAGCTCCCCCCTTCAGTGGACTCTCAAAGACATGTGAACTGTTAACTGTTCTGTTTGGTTTTAATACTTGTAGAAGTGCATTACCTTCTTTAATTGTATCTTTCTTAGGTGTGTGATGTGTGATTGATGTAGCATTAGAGTTTCCAGGGTGAGTGTGTGAATAAATGATCCTCCTTGTTTAAATCCATAAAAGTCTGCTGCTGGTAACTTTTAAATTAACCTCACATTAATGGGGGTTTGGGAACACACACATTAGCCTTTTCAAAAATAAACTACATGTGATTACGGATAGAAGGGAAGGGGAATTGGGGTTTTCAGTTTATCTCTCTCCTGTCCAGAAAAATATTTTTTTGCCTCCCCTCATACATCCTACCATAATGTATCACTTCACACTTCCCTGCATAATATTTACCAGCCTGTCTATATCGTCCTGAGGTCTGTTACTATCTTCCTCATTGTTTACTGCATTTTTGTGTTTTTAGTGTCACCTGCAAACTTTCAAATTATGCCTTGCATATCCAGGTCCAGGTCATTAATATAAAAAAAGAGTAGCAGTCCTAACACCAACCTCTGGGAACACACTATATTTTTCTCTACCCTGGTAATCAACAGATTGCCACTACTCTCTGATTTCTGTCCCTCATCTCCACAGGAAGCCCAGACCTGTTGTCCACTAGCACCCACGCACGCCATGTCACCCCAGCCAGCCCCTAGGGCTACACTTATTACTATCAGACTGCATGGAGTCCTTCATAAACCAAATTAATAATTTATTACAATTATCATATTAGGCAAATAATCATTACATTTAAAAGCACCTTTGAGGCTCAAGTGCAACCAAAATGATTTCTTAAGTCTCTTAAGTGTGCTTCATGTGGTGCTCTCTCTTTGCTGCTGGCTGCAATGGAGGCCTTGACATTGCTGCCCTGTGGCTTTGGTGACCTTGGTGGTTGTCCTCTGACAGCCTGAAGCCTGGAGGGCCTTGGGTATGTTGAAGAACTCCTGCACTAATACAAGGCCCTCTTCTATTGTTATGATTATCTGCGATGCTGTTATCATTGACTGAGGGTCTGAGAAGCCACTGTCCACAACAGGAACATCCTGCCAGGAGACCCCAGATGCCAAAGTCAATTGCAAGTCACTCCCTCTAAGACACACTTTTGACCTGAGAAGGACAAGGACCTGGTGGAGATTCCAGGTCCCTCATTTCCTCTCATCTTGCTCCCCTGAGTTCAAGGACAAGGCATGCAGGCCTGCATGCACCTCCAGTATCCACTGCTCAGCTGGATCTGGCTCTTCATGACAGTCACTAATCTCTTAATGGAGGAAGCCACGCGCACACATCCCAGAGACATGGCAGCACTTATGGCCTGGATGGACTCTTTCACTGTCCAAGCCAAGGCATAGATACCCTCTGGAAGCTCTGCCAGATCTTCACACACCTCACGCTGTACTTCCAGCATCCATTGCTTCATGGACGACTCCAGATTTACGTCATCAGTCTGCAGCTCATCAAGGGCCTCCTACAGTTCTTCTGGTGTCAGTGACCTCAGCTGTCACAGCCTCCAGCAGCTGGTCAGGCATATGTGTTTGTGTGTGTGTGTGTGTGTGTGTGTATGGTGCTCAAACCAGGTTGTCACCCCAAATCTACTCCCAAGCATATACCAAGGTGACATCTGGAGGGTGGGGGCAAAGCATCCTCTGAGGTCCCCTGCTCCCCTTCAGAGGTGAACAAGGAGGCAGCCCCCTGATTCTGCTATTGATCTATATGAAAAAACAGAATTATCAAGCTCATTTGCCCCTCCAGACATGACCCACAGGGTTGGCTACAGTTCAAACACGTGCATGTTACTTGTATGTCACAACCATTCCTCATTCTCACCTGATGCTCACTTCTAAGGCAACTCACCCTTCTCTGGGCTGCAGCTTCATCTTCCATGATGGACTGGCCACCCTGGTATCATGCCAGTTCTAACCCTCCTTCTTCATTGGGATCATCTTTGAAATGAGCAGAACACCACGACCCTGTCTGTGCCCTCGCCATGGTATTCTGTGCCATTTCTCTTGTAGAAACACAGGAGATCAATGTTAGTATATTCTGACTATTTTTCCTCTCCCTGACCCTTCTGCCAAAATACATCGCTTCACACTTCTCTATACTAAATTCCATCTACCGCTTGTCTGCCATTCTGCTCATCTATCCAAGTCTTCTTGTAGTCAATTTGATATCATACTCACCATTTGGTATCATCAGGAAGTTTTGAAATTTTGCTCTGTGTTCCAACATCCTAGTCATTTATATATCAAAAAACCAATAACCTGCTCACTGATGCTCAGTTTGGGTTCCAAACTGAGAACCACTCAGTTCCTGACCTCATTACAGCCTTGATTCAAACATGGACAAAAGAGCTGAACTCCTGAGGTGAGATGAGAGTGACTGCCCTTGACATCAAGGCAGCATTTGACCAAGTGTGACATCAAGGAACCCAAGCAAAACTGGAGTCAATGGGATTCAAGGGGAAAACTCTCCATTGGTTGGAGTCATACCTAACACAAAGGAAGATGGTTGTGGTTGTTGGAGGTCAGTCATCTCAGGTCCAGGGCATCACTGCAGGAGTTTCTCAGGGTAGTGTCCTAGGCCCAACCAACTTCAGCTGCTTCATCATTGACCTTCCTTCCACCATAAGGTCAGAAGTGGGGATATTCGCTGATGGTTGCACATTGTTCAGCAGAATTTCTGACTCCTCCGATACTGAAGCAGTCCATGTCCAAACGCAGCAAGACCTGGTTGGGCTGACAAGTGGCAAGTAACATTGGGCTGACAAGTGGCACAACTGTTAGGCAATGACCATCTCCTACAAGAGATAATTCAACCATCGCCCCTTGATGTTCGATAGCGTTACCATCACTGAATCCCCCACTATTAACATCCTGGGAATTGCCATTCATCAGAAACTGAACTAGACTAGTCATATAAATACTGTGGCTACAAGAGCAGGTCAGAGGCTAGGAACCATGCGACGAGTAATTCACCTCCTGACTCCCCAAAGCCTGTCCACCATCTACAAGGCACAAGTCAGGAATGTGATGGAATAATCTCCACTTGTCTGGATGAGTGCAGCTCCTATTACACTGAAGAGGCTGGACATCGTCCAGGAAAAAGGAGTCCGCTTGATTGGCACCACATCCACTAACATTCACTCCCTCCATCACCGACGCACAGCAGCAGCAGTGTGCACCATTTACAAGATGCACTGCAGGAATTCACCAAGGCTCCTTAGACAACACCTCTAAAACCTATGAACACTGGCACCTAGAAGGACAAGGGCAGCAGATAGATGGGAACACCATCACCTTCAATTTCCCCTCCAAGCCACTCACCATCCTGACTTGGAAATATGTTGCCGTTCCTTCACTGTCACTGGGTCAAAATCCTGGAACTCCCTTCCTAACAGCACTGTCGGTGTACCTACACCACATGATCTGCAGCGGTTCAAGAAAGCAGCTCACCACCACCTTCTCAAGGTAACTATGGATGGGCAATAAATGCTGGCCCAGCCAGCGAAGCCCACATCCCGTGAATGAATTTTAAAAAAGTAATCCCAGTACTGTCCCTTGAGAGAAACCACTGTCTACCACCCTCCAATCAGTTATACCATTGCTTACTGTTTTGAGTTCTTAAGCCATTTTTTATCCAAGCTGAACAGTGACCTTCCTATTCCACAAGCCTCAGTTTTGTTAACATGTGACACACTCTGCAGGGCACTCATATTAAAGGATTGTTGTAGCAATGGCTGCATTCTGTTTTCCTTCAGTCAGAGAAAGTTACCAACAATTTGGTGACTGACTTGTGTCAAGGACAGAGTGGCTTGGAAGGCAGGTGCTTTCTTCAATCTGCCCTGAAACTTAAACTTATGATGTATTACTATGGTGTTTTTCAGTCCAGTCAGAAATTGCTGAAAAAGCTTCATCAGTGACTTTACCCAAGCCAGGAATTTCATGCTTATTGATTGTAGGGTACCAATTACTCTGGAATTGGCTGAGGATGACTTGGAGGATAGTCTGAGAAGTTAAGTTCTACAGAAAGCTAAGTCAGTTGCTACTGACATCCCATGTGTCACATGCATCATTTTCAAGCATTCATCTGGGGATGATAAATGAAAAGTGCCTCAGAAAGCTAAGGCCAAGTAGGGAGGCTGTCACTGAATTATGCCAACTGCTGCTCAAAGACCCCTAGATGACTGATCGTTGGTGCAATACAAGCAAAAATCACCACGTTCCTGAATTTATATGGATTATTCAAGATAAACACTGGTACAATAAATTTCTTTTTCAAATATTCATTACTAAGGTAACTGTTCCATGAATTCTAGAGTTTAGATTGATTCTGATTCCTGGGATAGCAGGATTGTCATATAAGGAGCGATTGAGGGTGCTGTGCCTATATTTTGTACAGTTTAGAAGAATGGTGAGCACCATTTGCCCAATATAGGTAGCTGTCTGGGACAAATGGAGGTGATGTAAGTGCTGAAGACTGATCCATTTGAACATGCAAAATTGTTGGTGCATCAAATTAATGGATCTGCAGCCTTGGTAATGAATATTTGAAAAATAAATTTGTTGACTCTACTTATTATGCCAGTGTTTATCTTGAATAACCCCAATCTTCTTTGCACTCCCTCTATGGCAAGTATATCCTTCCTTAGATAAGGAGACCAAAACTGTACTCAATACTCCAGGTACGGTCTCACTAAGGCTCCATACAATTGCAACATTAGACTTCTTTACTCCCCTACTCAAATCCCTTTGCAATAAAGGCCACCATAACATTTACCTTCCTAATTGCTTGATACACCTGCATGTTAACTTTCAGTGACTTATGAACAAGGATAGCCAGCTCCCTTTGGTCATCAACACTTCCCAAACTCTCACCATTTAAGAATGAATCTGCATTTCTGTTTTACCTACCAATGTGGATATCTTCACATTTTCCCATGTTGTATTCCATCTGCCATATTCTTACCCACTCACAGCTTGTCTAATTCCCACTTATTTGGTGCTCAGATCTCTGTTGCAACACACAGTGGACTACATCAACCACAAGAGACTCCATTCGTTGAATGTGCAACTGATTAGCAACCACCAGAAATGCATACTTCAGGTGTGTGCACGGTTTCCAGGGAGTGGGCACTGCGCCTATATCCTGAGTCACTTGCAGATCCCTGGAGCCTTCCAGGGTCCACAGAAGCTGCAGGGATGGCTCTTTAGGGACAAGGGCTACCCACAGAGGCTGGGCTGATGACACCTGTGTGGCGGCCTCAGACTGCAGCAGAGCGACGGTAAATCGAGGCTCATGCTGCAGCTCGCAACTTGGTGGAGCAGACCATCGGGATGCTGAAGATGCAGCTCAGGTGCCTAGACCAGTATGATGGAGCCCTGCAATACAGTCTGGCTTATGGCAGCGTGAAGACCCTCTGTGAGAATGTTCCTGTCATGGAGACGCAGTGGAGGCCCTAATAGTCATTTGCAGGAGGAGGATGATCACATGCAGTGAGGACACTCCATAAATCTTCACATAGCCTCTGAGAATCTCTGATTCCTGCCAGGCCAAGGGCAGCTCACTTGCACTCTGTCAACAGGGTTATATCATAGAGACGCAGCCATGAAACTTTTAAAACATCTGACCTTTTGTCAGCCTTCTGCACCTGGGCCCTTCAGGAGCACAGTGTCACTGGTCACAGATGCTGAAGAGATGGGGGCCAGCCCTTCATTAAAGGTGTTGAGAGCACAGAGAGGAGAGAACTCTATAGCACCTGCCCACTACATTCTGGCAGCAATGACAAGCACCGCCGGGGTGCAGACATCAGTAATGTTTCCAGGGAGCGTGAGGCTGGACCATCACTTTGGTCTGAAAGCTACAAAAAGCACAGGGAAGTGGCCTTGGATTAAAACACCTGCCTTTTATCTTGTGCAGAAAGGTTTCACATCTGAGTGACAGGAACACTGCTCATCAGAACAGGCTCTTGGGAGTCTACTGACAATAGTGAACAGTATGTACAAGTGATTAACACCCATGACCAGGCTGTGCAACTAATTCTCCTTAACTTTCCTCACCCTGCCTGTCTTGGTGCTCCCCAGACATTCACAGCGGAGGTGGAGGCAGCCTGCTGACTCCGACACGCTGTCTGTGATGATTGATAACTTTGGCGGGCGTCCTTTGAAGTGTTGAGACCTGGAGGGCTATGGCCTGCTTTCATGGTTCTGCTGTGTGGCAGTGGCACCCTTCTTGGCCTGTGGAGCTGGAGATGATATCACAGGAAGAGGGGAGTCAGATGGATCGGACACTCCCGGAGTCATCTGGATGGAGGGCCCTGAGCGGGCACCTGCTGATCCTCTTCCTTGTGGGTGCCCGGGGGCCCCAAGCTGACCCCCTGAGGATGGACTTGAGCCTGCGCAGCAGTGCAGGAGCCAAGTCCTGGACCACCTTGGCAGCCGCCATCTTACCAGTGTTGACCTCAGTGCATTGGCATGCCAGCGCTATCACCTCAGTATGAAGGTGGACAGACTCCTCCATCATGCCTTGCGATCTGAGGAGTGGAGTGGACATCCCTTCCTGATGTTCCCGAGCTTGCCTTTGCAGCTCCAGCAACTGAGGTATGACTGAGTCCAGAAGCTCATCATCTGACTTGGACTCAGCAAATTTCTGGCCTCCAGCAGTCTTCTGAGTGCCAGAAATCTGGGAAGTCCCTGTCTCCAACTGCTGTGGATCAGACGGTGCAATGTGCTCACCAGATTGTGATCCTGTGGCTACTCTAAAGCTAGGTCCCACTGAGGTGTGTGTCTCTGCACTGGTGGAGGGTGTGGGTGAGTGCTGTGATGGGACTTCAGGGGGACTGCCTCCAGATTGCACTTCAGAGGTTTCTTCCGGGCTTGATTGGACAGATGATTCTGCCCTATAGAATTTTACGACAACCAATGCATCTCCCATCTCTACAAATACCTCTTTAAACACTCTGGGATGTAGAGTATGAGGGCCAGGGGATTTATCAACTTATAGTCCCATTAATTTCTGCAGTAAGCCTTTTTACTAATTTCTTTCAGTTTCTCATTCTCACTAGTCCCCTGGCTCTCTAATGTTCATGAGAAGTTTTTTTGTATCCTCCTCTGTAAACAGTATCTGTTTAGTTTCTCTGTCATTTCCTTATTCCATGTTATAAATTCTACTTTCTTTGCCTGTAGTGGGCCCACATTTGTCTTTGCTAATCTTTTCTTTTTTACATACATATGGAAGCTTTTACAGTCCATTTTTATACTTCTCGCTAGTTTACTATCACATTCTATTTTTTCTTTCTTTATCAGCTTCTTGGTCCTCCTTTGCTGAATTCTAAAATTCTTCCAAACTTCAGGCTTACTACTTTTTTTGTTATTTTTATAAGCCTTTTCCTTTGATCTAATACAATCTCCTCTTGTTAGCCATGGTTAGATCATCTTTACTGCTGGGTTTTTGTGCCTCAAAGGAATGTAATTTGTTTTAAACCATGTATTAATTCGTTAAATGCTAGCCATTGCTTCTCTATCGTCATACCTTTTAATATAGTTTCCCAATCTACTACAGCCAATTTTCCCCTCATACCTTTATAGTTTCCTTTGTTCAGATTTAATACCCTAATTTCAGATTAATCTACATCACTTTCAAACTTAATGTAAAATTCCTTCATATTATGGTCACTCTTCCCCAGAGGCTCCTTTACAATGAGATATGGTCCTTTCTCATTGCACAACACTGGATCTAAAATCACCCATTCTCTAGTTTTTTCCTCAACATACTATTCTAGAAAACTATCTCATATATGTTCCAGGAATTCATGCTCTACAGCATTAGTGCTAATGACATTTACTCAGGCTGTATGTAGATTGAAGTCTCCCATGATTACGGTATTACGTTTGTTACATCCACCTCTAAGTTCCTGCTTTACATGAGGTCCTACATTATCACTACTGTTTGGTGTCCCATGAACAGCTCCTATCAATGATTGCTGCCCCTTGCTGTTTATAGGCTACCAAACAGTAGTAGTAGGTCAGAAGATAAAGATGTGGAATCATTTTAGGTGGAGCTAATAAACAGCTCCTACCAATGATTGCTGCCCCTTGCTGTTTCTTAGCTCTACCCAAAATGATTCCACATCTTTATCTTCCTATCTAAGATCCTCTCTCACTAATATATTGATCTCATCCTTTATTAACAGAGCTATCCCATCTCCTTTTCCTTTTTGCCTATCCTTCCTAAATGTTGAATACCCTTGAACATTTAGTTCTTTGGTCACCCTGCAGCCATGTCTCTATAATGGCGATTAGATCATGCCTGTTTATTTCCATTTGTGCTATCAATTCATATAGCTTGTTGTGAATGCTGTGTGGATTCATATAGAATACCTTTAATTCTGTCTTTTTATTATTTTCACAACCTCTAGCCTTATCTGCTAGTGTACTTTTAAATTTGTGTGCTCCGTCCCTTTCTAGTACGCTCAGATTATCATTTCCCTTATTGTTACCATGCTTCCTTTCCTTATCCTCTCTCTAATCACATCTTCACATCTTAACACATCTTCCCTCACCTGATCCCTTGCCCCCTACTATTTAGTTTAAAGTCCTTTCTACTACCCTAGCCATTTGACTATCTGGAGCACTGGTGCCAGCACAGTTCAGGCGAAGACCATCCAGCTCCCATTTTCCCCAGAACTGGTGCCTGTGCCCCATGAATCAAAACCCATTTCTCCCACACCATTTTTGAGCCACGGTTTAATTCTGTAATTTTATTTTCTTACTCTAATTTGTTCGTGGTTCAGGTAATAATTTAGAGATTGTTCCGTTTTTTACTTTAGTCCTAGCTGTTTATATTCGCTAAGCAGAACCTCTTTCCCTATGTTGTTGTACCTCCACAGATCATAACAGATGGACCCTCCCACTGCAAGTTCCTCCCAGCCCAGGGTAGATCTCCTGAGCTATGGCACTGGGCAGACAACACAGGGCTGCAGAGAAACAGTTCATCCTCGACTATACTCTCCCTGCTACAACTGCACTCTTATTAGCTCCCCTAGCTTGAACAGCTTCTTGTACCACGGTGCCATGGTCAGTTTGCTCAACCACCCTGCAGCCCCCACTTTCGCTCAGGCAGGCTGCAAGAACCTCAAACCTGTTGGGCAATTGCAAGGGCTGAAGGTCCTCTCTATCTTCTTGATCCCTGTATCTGCCTCACCCTCTCAGTCATACCCTCCTATCCCTGACCATGGATCAAATCAGACGATGTTATCTTAAGGGGGGGGGGGGGGCGGTGGGAGGGGACCATCTCCTAGAACAAAGTATCCAGGTAGCTTTCCCCCTCCCTGATTTATCGCAGTGCCTGCAGCTCGGCCTCCAATTCAATGTCCTGGAGCCGAAGTTCCTTCAGCAGCAGACACTTACTAAAGACATGTTTGTCTTGGATCATGCTGGTGTCCACGACACCCACATTCTGCAGCCGCTACATATTACCTGTCCTGCCATCTTTATAGTGTTTAATTAATTAATTAGTTTACTGATTTAATTTTAATTAATATCTCTAGTCCTGTCTGTGCTTGGATTCTTACCATTTCAATAAACGTTCTATTTACATTGAAATTGCCTAGTTAAGATAAGTAGGAAATACTCACTAGCCAATCTAATAAGCTTTACTACGAGTAGTAACCCTTACCATTATTAATAGAAACTTACAATTACTAAAATTACCTGAGTTTTGAAAGATAAATGAGAAAAATACTCACCAACCAGCCAACTACCTATTTTCTAGTGACGTCACACTTTGATTTTTCTCAGAATGCAATCTGTCTGCTCTGGAGCCACAGGCTGCACTGGATTGGTTAGTTCTGACTGGATTGGATAGGTGCTGCTGCCTGTCTCTGGGTCCTGCTCTCTTCTGCTCTGTCACAGCCTCTGTCCTGTTTCTTTAGCCACAGTATTTACGTGGCTGGCCCAGTTAAGTTTCTGGTCAATAGAGACCCCAGGATGCTGCAGATGAGCATAGTGGGGTGTGGGTTACAGATCAGTATGTCTTAACAAAGTCTACTAGAATGATTTACTCATGTACAGTAAAGGGTACAAGCTAGGTTCTGTGTCCATGTACTGTACTCAGTCCCACAGTAACCCTATATGTGTCAGACCCTTACATAAACCTTCCCCTAGTCTTTATCCAAAGTATTGGGAGTTATACTAGTTTACTTCATGTCTTACATCATTATCACTCCCATACATTTAACTTGTTGTTGCTATATTATCACTACCACTGCGTTATTATTATTACTACATTATCACTACCCCACTTCCTGTCTTCAAGTCCTCACATTTAAAGGTTTATGCGGTCTGGAGGCCTTATAACCTTTCCATATGTTGTTTGTAGTTCTGTCGGAGGAGTGGGGTAGGCTTTGTCATTGCTGGCTCTTCCTGTTGGTTTGGGGGTTGAGCTGGCATCTAAGTATGCTTTCATTCTTTTCTTCCATTCCTTCGTGTTGAACCGTATTTGGTCAGTTTGGTTATTGTGTTCATTGGTGATTGCTGCTACTTTAACTCATTTCTTGCAGGGATGAACATTGTGTTTGTCTCCTTATTGCTTCTTTTGCTTTTTCAGTCATCGTGTGGGTCGTCTCAATGTCCTCCAGCTGAGCAAGAGCGTTCCTCTGGTGCGAAGAAGGTTTAGTGGTACATTCTCCTCTGCTTTTTATTGTCGACCATGGATACCAGGTTCCAGCATCTCTTATGGCTTTGGCATGCTGCTGGGAGTTGCAGCATATGCACAGTGGTTGCAGTGTTGACCTGCTGTACCATCGTTGTAGAGGCTCCTTGGACTGCTGATCAGTCTCTTTCATCTCTTCCACTGGAGGCATCATGGTTACCTCCTGGGTGGTTGGCTGGTCTGACTACTGAGGGCTTTTCAGGAGCTAAAATGAGAATGGACAAACCTACTCCACAAAAAGAGAAGGTAGTTGAAAGCTGAAGTCCCAGTCAAGATACTCTTTCTTGTTTGAGTACTCGGAAATGTGCAGTTCTGTTTGGATAACTACTGTTTGTCTTGGATCATGTTGTCTTGACATCATCTGTTATTTTGAGGAGATCCAAGGCTAAGCAGGCATCCCTGCTCAGGAGAGTGAAAGGCTGGTTAAGGTTGACGTACGTCAGCTCAAAGATTTGTTTTCCGCCATACTTCAGTGGTTTCAAGATCATACCAATGACTGGAAGTTGGATTCCTCAGGCCCATAAAGTGGCGTGTCCATTATTCAAAGCCAAAGGACTTTCAGCTAGGGTTCTGTGTCCGACAGGACTGCTACATTGACTCCTGTATCTCATTTAAAATCTGTTAGATGGCCTTTGACAAAAATGCTTGCATTCCAAAATGAGAAACCAAGATCTTTGACCTCATCCTAGAAGAATGGCTGTATGTCTGCTGGGTTTGCACTTTTGACCTTGTGAATCATCTTTACGGCTTCAGTGTGTTTCAGAGTTTTTGCCTTGCACGGTTTGCCATAGTGTCCAATGCTGCTGCATTGAAAGCATTGGGCTGCACTTGCAGGACGTTGATCTTGCCTGTGAGGGTGCTTCACTCCACAGCACGGGCATGGTTGCTCCATTGGCCTATTTAGGAAATGCTTTCCCTGACTTAGGGCATGATTTTCTGGCCCCTCTCACTAGCGGGATCTTCCGGTCCTGCTAAAGTCAACAGAGATTTGAATGGCTTGTCACATCTGCCATGGGGGGGACCAGCCATGGCAGGGCCAGAACATCCCCACCTTAGTGTCTCTGTTCCCTTATAGCCTAACAAGCGGGACTGAGGGTTGGCCTCTGCACCATGTTTTATTCGCTCTCCTTAAGATTGTTCTGTCCTGCTCATGGAGTTCTGACTTTCTAACTGTCTGGATTGCTTTATTCAGCATTAGGTCATCCCTTGCTTGCAGGAGGTCAGAAGCACATCATCTGTTACTCCTACTAACATTTTGTCTGATGAGTTCAGTCTTAAATCTCCGTATTCACAACATTCTGCCATCCTGTACAGATCATTAACGAATTAATCGACTGGTTCCCCTGGATGTTGGACTCTCTTATTGAGTTTAGCTTTCTCAATATTCTTTTACTTCTTAGATTAAAATAAATGTTGAATGATGTGAGTACCTCTTTGAATTTTGCGATGACTTATTAATTCTCTGTCTTGCAATGTCTATTGAGTAAGGCACCTGTTCACCTGATCTTCTTCTGACTTTTTATTTGAACCTGAAGTGATGTTGTATCTTAAGAATCCTTTCCTCCAAAGTTCTCGATTTTGTGACTGGGCTGGACCTTGGATTAGTCTGAATTTATTTTTATTCATTCATAGGATGTGGGCTTCACTGGCTGGGCCAGCATTTATTGCCCATTTCTTGTTGCCCTTGAGAAGGTGCTGGTGAGCTGCCTTCTTGAACCGCTGCAATCCATGTAGTATAGGTACACCCACAGTGCTGTTAGGAAGGGAGTTCCAGGATTTTGACCCAGCGACAGTGAAGGATCGACAATATCTTTCCAAGCCAGGATGGTGAGTGACTTGGAGGGGAACTTGCAGGTGGTGGTGTTTCCATCTATCTGCTGCCTTTGTCCTTCTAGATGGTAATGGTCGTGGGTTTGGAAGGTGGTGTCTAAGAATTCTTTGTGAATTCCTGCAGTGCACCTTGTAGATGGTACACACTGTGTGTCGGTGGTGGAGGAAGTGAATAATTGTGGATGTGGTGCCAATGAAGCAGCTGCTTTGCACTGCACAGTGTCAAACTTCTTGAGTGTTGTGGGAGCTGCACTCATCCAGGCAAGTGGAGCATATTCCATCACACTCCTGACTTGTGCCTTGTAGATGGTGGACAGGCTTTGGAGAGTCAGGAGGTGAGTTACTCATCACACGATTCCTAACTTCTGACCCACTGTTGTGGCCACAGTATTTATATGGCGATACAGTTCGGTTTCTGGTCAATGGTAACTCCCAGGATGTTGAAAGTGGGGGATTCTGTGATGGTAATGCCATTGAGCGTCAAGTGGTGATGGTTAGATTCTCCCTTATTGGAGATGGTCATTGCCTGACACTTGTGTGGCATGAATGTTACTTGCCACTTGTCAGCCCAAGCCTGGATATTGTCCAGGTTTTGCTGCATTTGGACATGGACTGCCTCAATATCTGAGGAGTGTGAATGGTGCTGAACATTGTGCAATCAGCATCTCATGGATACCCAGTTTTGAGTTGCTAGATCTGTTCGAAATCTATCCCATTTAGCATGGTGGTAGCGCCATACAACACAAGGGACAATATCCTCAATGTAAAGGTGGGGTTTAGTCTCCATAACAATTGTGCAGTGGTCACTCCTACCAATACTGTCATGGACAGATGTATCTGAGGCAGGCAGGTTGGTGAGGATGATGTCAATTTTTTTTTTCTCTTGTTGGGTCTCTCACCAGCTGCAGCAGCAGACCCATCCTAGCAGCTATGTCCTTTAGGACTTGGCCAGCTCGCTCAGCAGTAGTGCTACGAGCTGATGTGGAAGTGCGGAATTGTGATCCACGTTAAAATTTTTTAGGAGTGTATGTTCAGCTTTAAGAGCTTTCTGAATTTCAAGATTGCATCACCGTTCACCTAGAGGCAAAGCGATTTCCGATGTTTGCCAGTTTTGGCAGAGGTTGCACAATGGCAATTGTGCTCTTCCTGAAAATAAAATTAACAGGGATTGCATAGATTGGCTGCCTGCAAACTTCTTTTAAACTGTCAAGTTGATCGAATTGATGCTTCTGCTTGTTTTTGTTTACTGAGCTGGACAGTCATGACATTTCCACAATATTTAGTTAATTCTTTCTCCTTTTTTTCAGACAAGCTTGGATGCCATGTGTTAATGCTCAAACTTGAGGATCAGATTTTAGTGATGGGTTTCTTTCAAATGGCACTTCTGACCCTAATTACTTTAAAGATATCTCAGGATTTGCTGCAGCCTAGAATCTTAAAAGATTTAACTCACCCTGCTGACTCTGCATTCTGGAACTTGAAACTGGTCTTTCAAAGGAGCTGCAATGAAGTTTCCACTGCAGTAAGGAATTTTAAACCTCTTCTTTCAGCTTCTTTGGAGCTTGCTCCTGGTGACATCTCCTCTGTGCCTGTTTCTGGAGCTTCTTCAGGTCAGAATACTTTGCTGAATTTTTTTCAGTCTTCCAGTATTCAGGTTTGTCTCTGAAATTTAGCAAAGCTCTGGGGTTTTATCCCCTTGCTACCACCATATTGTGGGGTGTTGGTTACAGATTGGTCTGTCTTAAAGGAGTCTCCGTAGGTTAATGGTAAGTTTTTATTAACTACTGGAACACATGTACAGGAAAGGGTACAAGCTAGGAGCTGTCTCCATGCTTAGGTCTGTACATATTTCACTGACCCTTGAGCCTGGGTCATGTGTCTTCTTACATTACTGTGTGGGCGGTATGTACTCAGTGCCACATTAACACTATACGTGCCAGACCTTCATGCTACAGTGAGGGATTTGGTGATAGTAAAGCCATTTCATTTTAATGGGAGGTGGTTAGATTTCTCTTGTTGAAGATGGCCCTTGCTTGACACTTGTGTGGTGTAAATATTTCTTTCAGCTTATCAGCCCAAGATGAATGTTGTTCAGCTCTTTCTGTGTGTGGGCACGGACTGCTTCCTTATTTGAAGAATTGTGGATGAGACTACATTGTTCTATCATTGACGAGCATCACCATTTCTGATCTCATGTTGTAGAGAAGGTCAATGATGAAGCAGCTGAAGATAGCTGGGCACTGCTTTGACAAACTTTTGCATTAAAGTCCTGAAGCTGAGATGATTGGTCTCCGCAACCACAACCATCCTACTTTGTGCTAAGTATGACTCTAGTTGGTGGAGACCTTTCCTGCAACCCAGACCACCCCCTCCCCCTGACACCCCCAGATTCCCATTGATTTCAATACTTCAATTTTACCAGGATTCTTAGTGCCACACATGTCAAATGCTGTCCTGATGTTAAAGAAAGTCACCCACACCTCGTCGCTCTTCTGTCCATGTTTGGGCAAGGTTGTGATGAGGTCTGGAGCTAAATAATCTTGGCAAAATCCAAACTTAGCATCAATGAGCAGGCTATTGATCAATCAGTGCCACTTGATAGCGCTGTTGACAACAACTTCTATCAGCTTGCTAATGGTTAAGAGTAGGTTGATGAAGTCTTCAGCATACAGTTGGGATGTTGTCAGGGCTCATTGCTTTTGCTGTACTGTTTTTTCAGTCATTTTTTTATATCATGTAGAGAAAATTGAAATGATTAAAGACTGGCACCTGTGATGGTAGCAGTTCAGTTCACAAGACCTGGGATGAAAAGTTTATCTCATGAGGAAAGGTTGAGCAGGTTGGGCCGAAACTCATTGGAGTTTAGCAGAATGAGATGTGAACTTCTGAGGCTACTTGATAGGGTAGATGCTGAGAGAATGTTTCCACTCATGCGGTCGCAATGATTTTGTAATTTGTATTTTATTTTGAGATGTGTGCCTTGAATTCAGTAATAATAAGTCCACCAAGACTTAGAGACTTTTTAATAAAACAAAATTAAACATTTATTAACAAAGGAAAAGGTTTCAAGCATATACATAGGCCTACAAATTACTACTATAATAATCCTAAAAGCCCTAATTAATCTGGCTTCCAGTTACATCCCCGTTAAGGCAACAGTTAAAAACAAATAGATTTAAACAGACCCAAGCAAAGCTACACAACACACTGCACAGTGGAATTCGAAGTGAGTTTTCTCAGCTTTGCTTCCTGTAGACAGCAACTTGGTGCACAGAGACTGGAGGCTTTTTACACTTATGTTAGATCTTAGAATGCCTTCTTTCTCATAGACACATAGCCTCATCTCCTTTATAATGCAAATTCCATTGTTCCAATACGCCTTTGGACCTTTACATTTTTCATAATATAAATGTTTTCATATTACTAATTTGGGTAAACTTTGGGAAAAATAACCACACTGTTCAGCTTAGCTCCTTCTGGCTAGGTGTAACATCTTACCATCTCTTTGAAATTCAAACCACTCTGGTTTATCTAAAAATGCAAATTTTCCTTACACCTGATATTCTAAAACTTCAGTATTTAGCTTTTCAAGCCTAGTTTCCTTTTTGATGACTCAAAGCCTCCAGACCAGCTGTCTCCAATCCAGTTAAATCCCACACACACATATACAGAGAGAAACTATCCAAATCCCACTATTAACCTATCTTTACAATAATCACAATAATATTATGAGAATTATTATGTTTTCATGACAGCGGCAAGGGCTGCCCTGTGCTTGAGGTGACTTGGGGGGGGGGGGTGCGGTGTAATGTCTGCCCTGCAGTTGAGATGACTTTGGTAGGGGCAAGGTCCACCCTATGGTTAAAGGTTGCACACAAGCACCTGTGGGGTTGGGGAGGGTGTGAGGGAAGCGGCCATGCATTAAGGAAACCTTATATCAAGTGACCACGCCTCTGCAGCTGAGATAGTTCAGACACAGTCACATTGATATGACTGGAGTCGGACCTGTTGCTTATCTGCCCACTCAAGCAATGCAGAGGCATCTAAGTGCCACTAAATGCTCCAGAGCTTTTCACCCGACGGGCACCAACTGCAAAGTAATGGACTGCAGAACAGTTAGATGACTGGGGACATTGTACAATCGCCTTGCTAAAGCTGGTCATGGAACAGTCACTGGTGGAGGTGCTCATGGCCCCTTGCAATATCATCATTCAGGTTTGGACCAGTTTCCTCATGGTTCAAGCTAACAGTGCAGCCTTGCAGTGCGGGTTAGGAGAATGCCTGTGCCTGAGCTGAGAGCACAGCATGCAGTCCAGTGGGCAAAGCTGCCGCCATTGGTCGGGTGGAGTGGGGCGGAGGAGGGTGGGGTTTTGGGCTACCATGCAGCATACTAAAGTCTGGCCATTCAAGTGGTGGCCAGCATTCTCCAGAATGCGTTAAGTGGCCTTTAGACGTAACCAAGAGAGGTTCTTAGTACACCCATGCTAACCCACATGTCTCTCTCTTCTATTCTGCAGCAGGGTACTTCAGGATCATGGAGATGTATGCCTCGTGGCGAACAATGTGTGAAGACAATGGAGAAACGAGTGACTGAGGCACCTGGCTACGCAGAGGGAGGAGCAGCACCCTCTGGAAGAAGGGGTGGCTGGGGCTTCTGCACACGCCGCTGAAGAGCCACAGCGAGCATTCGCTGGTTGGCACCTAGCCAGACCCGGATCTATAGACGCCTCCTTTCATTCCTGCCGATGACTGAGAAACAGTGTCACCAAAAACTGCGCATGTCTAGGGAACTGGTCAGTCACATACGCCACCTGCTGCAGGATTTGGTGCCATGGGTTTATGGAGGGCATCCACTGCCAGTGGCCATGAAATTGGCAGCATCGTGCAATTTCTATGCCAGTGGCTCCTTTCAGGGCTCCACAGGTGACCTCTGTGGGATATCACAAGCATCAAATATATTCATGAGATCATGGATGCCATCTTTGAGAGGGCACACAACTTTGTGCATTCCGCCTGGGACCAGGAGAGCCAGGATGCAAGAGCGATTAAATTTGTCCAGATCTTGGGTTTCCCACAGTTGCAGGGTGCAATCGACTGCTCGGGCCTCTGTCACAACAAGCAGTCAACTATGTCAATTGCAAGGGATTCCATTTGCTGAATGTGTAGTTGGTGTGCGACCACCACAAACACATCCTGCAGGTCTGCACACGCTTTCTAGGGACTGTGCATGACTCCTACATTCTCAGTTGGTTTCAAATCCCTGACATCTTCCAGGGTCCACAGAGGCTGCAGGGTTGGCTCCTTGGGGACAAGGGCTACCCGCAGAGGCTGTGGCTGATGATACCCATGCGGTGACCTCAGACTGCAGCAGAGTGACGCTATAATGAGGCTCATGCTGCAACTCTCAACTTGGTGGAGCAAACCATCAGGATGCTGAAAATGAGGTTCCGGTGCCTGGACCTGTCTGGTGGAGCCCTGCAATACAGCCCACAGAGGGTGTCACACATCATCATCATCTGCAGCACTCTTTACAACCTGCCGCTGCAATGGGGAGAGGAGCTGGCTGAGGAGGAGATGGGGGAGCTGGAGGTCTCCTCTGATGAGGAGGACGCCAACAGGGATGACGATGAGGGGTCCTCAAAGGCGAGGATGGCAAGGATGAAGACCTCACACAGGCTAGATGAGGATGATGATGGTATGCAGTGAGGAAACACCATAATCCTCACGTCGCATTTGTGAACGTTTGACTCCAGTCTGGCTTATGGCAGCATACATAAACTCTGCGATAAGGCTCCTGTCATGGAGACTCAGTGGAGGCCCTAATAGTCGCTTGATTTCAGGAGGATGATGACGACATGCAGTGAAGAGGCTCCATGCATCTTCACATAGCCTCTGTGAATGTCTGACTCCTGTCTGGCCAAGGGCAGCTTGCTTGTGCTCTGTGATCATACCATAGAGACACAGCCATGAAACATTTGAAGCATCAGATCTTTTCTCTGCTTCAGAACCTGAGCCCTTTAGAAGCACAGAGTCACTGGCCAAGATGCTGAAGAGTTGAGGGGGCCAGCCCCACCGTAAAGGTGCTGAGAGCACACAGAGACAATGATGGAACTTTGTGACACCTGCCCACGACATTCTGGCAGCAATGACAAGCACCATCGAGGTGCAGGCATCACTAATGTGTCCAGGGAGTGTGAGGTCGGACCATTACTTTGGTCTGAAGGCTGCACAGAGCACAGGGAAGAGGTCTGGACTGAGACATATGCCTTTATCGTGTGCTGGAACCAAGGTTTCACATCTGAGTGACACGAACACTGCTCATCAGAACAAGGAGCCAGAGGCAGGGAGACACTCTTGGGAGTTTATTGACAATAGTGAACAGTATGTACAAGTGATTAACACCTGTGCCCAGGTTGTGCAACTGCATCTCCTTAACTTTCCTAACCCTGCCTTGGTGCCCCCGGGCCATCTTAAGCAGAGGTGGAGGCAGCCTGCTGCCCGCTGCACCCTGTCTGTGATGACTTTGATGGGCATCCCCTGGAGGGCCAAGAACTGAAGGCCCCTGGACTACTTTCATGGTGCTGCTGTGTAGCAGGGGTACTCTCCTTGGCCTGTGGAGCTGGAGCTACTGAGATCACAGGAAGAGGGCATTCGGATGGGCCAGACACTCCTGGAGTCAACTGAATGGATGGCCCTGGGGTGTGCACTTGCTGATCCTCCTCCCTATGGGTGTCCAAGGGCCCCAGGATAGCTGCTTGAGGAGAAGGGATAGCTGGAGTGAGATCAAGCTGCCCCATACCCCTCTCACATACACACTGTTGGAGGCCAATTGTGGCATCAGCGATGGAGGTGAGCCCGCACAGCAGTGCAGGAGTGAAATCCTGGACCAAAGCCTCCATGGCGGCTGCCACCCTACCTTGGTGTTGACCTTGGTGCGTTGGCATGCTAGCACTATTACCTCAGCCTGAAGGTGGGTGGACTTCTCCATCATGCCTTGCAATCTGAGGAGTATAGTGGACATCCCTTGCTGATGTTCCCGAGATTGCCTTTGCAGCTCCAGCAACTGTGACATGAACGAGTCCAGAGGCTCGTCGTTTGATTCGGACTCAGCAAATTTCTGGCCTCCAGCAGTCCTCTGAGTGCTGGAAACCAGGGAAGTCCCTGCCTCTGCCAGCTTTAGATCAGACAGTGCGATGTGCTCACCAGATTGTGATCCCGAGGCTACTCTAAAGCTAGGTCCCACTGAGGTGTGTGTCTCTGAGCTGGTGGAGATTGTGGGTAAGCGCTGTGACAGGACTTCAAGGAGGGTGCCCTCAGATTCCTCTTCAGAGGTTTCTTCATGGCTTGATTGGAGGCCCTGGACCATGGAGTCCATTAGCTGTTTCCCAGATGTGCCTGCGAAAGCAAGGAGGGATAATTAGTGCATGCCAGTGGCCTGTGAAACAGGACATATCATTCACAGAATGGTTGTCTGATGGATTTGGATTGCTGGATCCTCACTTCTACCAAGTCAGCACAGGACCGATCCAGATCCTTGCTGGCCGGCTGGATGGCTCTGTTTTCAAAGCCCAAGAGGACCTTGATTTCAAGCATTCCTCCATTGGTCTGTGACCTCTTCCTCTTGTTGTGTGGCAGCTTCTCCTGCATTAATACAGATGGAGAGGGTGTAAGCAGGATGCCTGCCAGGCTAGATGATAAGTAGGCCTGGCATGTGTAGCTGGTGAGTGGTACCATGGACGGGATGAGGACAATGAAGGTGTGTGTGAGAGGGTGAATACTGATGTCCCTTGAACTGGCAGTGAGTGAGGGCCCTGTGGATGTATGATGAGTTTGTGAGTATGAGAGTTGAGAGTGATGAGAAAAGTGACTTACCCTGGTGGAACAGAGGAGATCATTCATCCTCTTGTGGCACTGGATTGCTGTCCTGCTTTGAAGGGCGTTGGCGCTGACCACCACTGCCACTGCCACCAAAGCCTGCTTGGTCAGACCGCTGTCCATCCTGTGGCCAGAGCAGGGGTAGAGGACATCCAGGCCGGCCTCCACTGTGTCCAAAAGGTTCCAGTGACACGTCATTAAAGGCTGCAGTCCTTTTGCCTTTCGTGGACATCTTCCCTGCAGCATCCTGGGTTGGAAGCATCAAGATGTGTGCATGCAGCTGGACTTTAAATAGGGAGCCCAGCATGATGAAGTGGCAAGATGATGGTGTGGCAGGCGAATAAGAGCCTTCCTGCCATGGAAATGGTGTGTTTCCCAGGAAGGCATAATTAATGTGGTGGGTTTGGGACGATCCGGCGTGAAATGCCACCATTGTGGCCAGCGGGCAAAACATCATTTTACTCGCCCTCAGCTGCACTTTGTGTAAATGGGGGACTATTCCGCCCATATTTTTTGACAACAGTGAGAAGCATCAGAAAGAATTTAGAACTTTTTTAAAGCAATTCAATTAATTCAATATGTGAGCTTAGTGAATTTTTCTCACTGCTTTGTTATTATTTTAATATGAAACATAAATCAATCAGTTGCACAACGCTTGCATACCACAAACTATACTAATATAGGGCCTTTAACATAATAAAATCACAGAATCACAGGCCCTTCAGCCCATTGAGTCTGCACTGACATGTGAGAAACACCTGACCTACCTACCTAATCCCATTTACCAGCACTTGGCCCTTAGCCTTGAATGTTATGACATGCCAAGTGCTCATTCAGGTACTTTTTAAAGGATGTGAGGCAACCCGCCTCCACCACCCTCCCAGGCAGTGCATTCCAGTCCGTCACCACCCTCTGGGTAAAAAAGTTTTTCCTTACATCCCCACTAAACCTCCTGCCCCTCACCTTGAACTTATGCCCCCTTGTGACTTCCCCTTCAACTAAGGGGAACAGTTGCTCCCTAACCACCCTGTCCAATCCCCTCAATCTTATACAACTCGATCAGGTCGCCCCTCATTCTTCTCTGCTCCAATGAAAACAACCCAAGTCTATCCAACCTCTCTTCATAACTTTTATCCCAGGCAACATCCTGGTGAATCTCCTCTGCACCCCCTCCAGTGCAATCACATCCTTCCTATAATGTGGTGACCAGAACTGCACACAGTTTTCCAGCTGTGGCCTCACTAAGGTTCTATACAACTCCAACATGACCTCCCTACTTTTGTAATCTATACCTTGATTGATAAAGGCAAGTGTCCCAAATGCCTTTTTCACCAGCCCTCTGCCTTCAGAGATCTATGGACACACGCCAAGGTCCCTTTGTTCCTCAGAAATTCCTAGTGTCATGCCGTTCATTGAATAATTCCTTGTAAAATTACTCCTTCCAAAGTGTATCACCTCACACTTTTCAGGGTTAAGTTCCATCTGCCATATATCTGCCCATTTGACCATCCTGTCTATATCTTCCTGTAGCCCAAGATACTCAACCTCACTGTTAACCACCTGGCCAACCTTTCTGTCATCCGTAAACTTACTAATCCTACCCCCCACGTAGTCATCTACGTCGTTTATATAAATGATGAATAATAGGGGACACAGCACACTGGTATGCCACTGGACAGTCACTAAAGCATCCTTCTATCATCACCCCCTGCCTCCTACAACTAAGCCAATTTTCAATCCAAATTACCCTGTATCCCATGTGCATTTGCCTTCTTTATAAGTCTCCCATATGGTACCTTGTCAAAGGCTTTGCTGAAATCCATGTAAACTACATCAACTGCACTACCCTCATCTACACACCTGGTCACCTCCTCAAAAAATTCAATTAAATTTGTTATGCATGACCTCCCTCTAACAAAGCCATGCTGACTATCCCTGATCAAACCTTGCCTCTCCAAGTGGAGATAGATTCTCTCCTTCAGAACTTTCTCAAATAGTTTCCCTCCCAGTGATGTGAGACTTACTGGCCTGTAGTTCCCAGACTTATCTCTACAACCCTTCTTAAATAGCAGAACCACATTAGCTGTTCTCCAGTCCTCTTGCACCTCCCCCATGGCCAGAGAGGAATTAAAAATTTGGGTCAGTGCCCCTGCGATCTCCTCTTTTGCCTCGCTCAGCAGTCTGGGACACAAATCATCTGGACCTGGACATTTGTCCACTTTTAAGCCTGCCAACACCTCTAATACCTTGTCACTCCCTATATCAATTTGCTCAAGAACCTCGCAGTCTCTCTCCCCGAGTTCGATACCTTCATCCTCATTCTCTTGAGTGAAGATGCATGTGAAGTATTCATTCAATACTCTAGCGATGTCCTCTGGCTCCACTCACAGATTGCCCCCTTGGTCCCTTATGGGCCCTACTCTTTCCCTGGTTATCCTCTTCCCATTGATATACTTATAGAATATCTTGGAATTTTTCTTACTTTTATCAGCCAGAGCTTTCTCATATCCCCTCTTTGCTCTCCTAATTGCTTTCTTAAGCTCTACCCTGCACTTTCTGTACTCCACTAATGCCTCTGCTGATTTGCTTCCCTTGTACTTGCTAAAAGCCTCTCTTTTCCTTCTCATCATATACTGAATATCTCTGGTCATCTCTGGGCTTGTTACTTCTTCCTATTACCCTAGAGGGAACATGTTGAGCCTGTACCCTCCCCATTTCCTTTTTGAACACCCCCCACTGTCCCTCTGTAGATTTCTCCACAAGTAGCTGTTCCCAGTCTACCTTGGCCAGATCCTGCCTCATTTTACTAAAATCTACTCTCCCCCAATCCAAAACATTGTTTTGCAACTTGCTGATTTTTTTGTCCATAACAAACTTAAATTGCACCATAAAAAAAAAGTCTGGAGGAACAACACCTCATCTTCCGACTAGGCACTTTACAGCCTTCCGGACTGAATATTGAATTCAACAACTTTAGGTCGTGAGCTCCCTCCCCCATCCCCACCCCCTTTCTGTTTCCCCCTTCCTTTTTTTCCCAATAAATTATAAAGATTTTCCTTTTCCCACCTATTTCCATTATTTAAAAAAAAAACACCCCCACTAGAGCTATACCTTGAGTGCCCTACCATCCATTCTTAATTAGCACATTTGTTTAGATAATATCACCAACTTTAACTTTGACACCTATGTGTTCTTTTGTACCATTGTTGTTGACATCTTTTGATGATCTGCTTCTATCACTGCTTGTTTGTTCCTACAACCACAACCCCCCCTCCACCTCTCTCTCTCTCTCTCCGCCCCCCCACACACACACCTTAAACCAGCTTATATTTCAACTCTTTCTTGGACTCGAACTCAAGTT
The DNA here is from genome assembly GCF_017639515.1 of Carcharodon carcharias. NCBI lineage: Eukaryota > Metazoa > Chordata > Chondrichthyes > Lamniformes > Lamnidae > Carcharodon > Carcharodon carcharias. The sequence goes on along the minus strand of NC_054469.1, from coordinate 175,482,694 downwards.
CTGTCGAAGGGTCATGAGGACTCGAAATGTCAACTCTTTTCTTCTCCGCCGATGCTGCCAGACCTGCTGAGTTTTTCCAGGTAATTCTGTTTTTGTTTTTGTTTTAAATTGTACCATGTTGTGGTCGCTATCGCTAAAACGCTCGTCCACCACCACCTCAGCCACCTTCCCGGCTTCATTCCCCAGAATTAGGTCCAGCACTGCACCATCCCTTGTTGGACCCTCTACATATTGACTTAAAAAGTTCTCCTGTACACATTTCAAGAAATCCACTCCATCCAAGCCCTTAACACTATGTCCATCCCAATTAATGTTGGGAAAGTTGAAATCAACTAATATAATTACCTTATTGTTATTGTTTTTACACACCTCCACAAATGATGTACATATTTGCTCCTCAATTTCCCACTGACTATCTGGGGGTCTATAATAAACACCTAACAATGTGGCTCTCCTTTTTCATTCCTAAACTCTACCCACAAAGCTTCATTCGATGCCTCCTCCAACATATCATCTCTCCTCAATGCAGTAACTGACTCCTTAACTAATAATGCAATGCCTCCTCCTCTTTTACTCCTTCCCCTGTCTCGCCTGAAGATTCTATATCCCGGAATGTTGAGCTGCCTATCCTGCTTTTCCCTCAACCACATCTCAGTGATGGCTACTATATCATAATTCCATGTGTCAATCCTCACCCTTAACTCATCCGTTTTACCTCCTGGCATTAAAGTAGAGGCCATCCAGCCTTGCCTTACTCCCTTGAAGCTTATTGCAGCTGTACTCCCTCTGACTTGATTGTTTTACTGTATTATGATGTGTCCCTATTCTGCTAACATTCTGTGTCTCCTCCCCCTGCCGAATTAGTTCAAACTCCTCCCAACAGCTCTAGCAAACCCGCCCACAAGGATGTTAGTCCCGGTCTGTTTCAGATGTAGACCGTCCCACTTGTAGAGGTCCCACCTTCCCCAGAAATGTTCCCAGTGATCGAGGAGTCTAAAACCCTCCCCACTGCACCAACTCTTAAGCCACATATGCATCTGCGCTATTCTTCTATTTCTGAGCTCGCTAGCACGTGACACTGAGTAATCCAGGTTTTACAACCCGAGAGATCTTGCTTTTTAGTCTACTGCCTAACTCCCTGAATTCTCGATGCAAGACCTCATCCCTCTTTCTACCTATGTCATTGGAACCAACATGTACCCTGACCTCTGCCTTATCACCCTCCCCCTTCATGATGCCCTGCAGCCATTCAGTGACATCCCGGACCCTGGCACCAGGGAGGCAACAGACCATCCTGGAGTCATATTGACAGCCACTGTAGTGCCGATCTGTTCCCCTGACTATAGAATCCCCTATTACTATTGCTCTTCCTTCCTTCCTTCCCTCCTGTACAGACAGGCTGCTTGTGGTGCCAGAAGCTTGGCTCTGTCAGCACTCCGTGGAGGAACCAGCGCCCTCATCAGCCTTCAAAATGGAATACCGATTTGCGAGCAGGACCCTGAACTACCTGCCTGTTTCTTTTGGACTGCCTGGTGGTCACCCATTCACTTCCTTCCTCAAGTCCCTTCATCTGCGGTGTGACCACCTCTCTGAACGCGCTATCCACGATCCTCTCAGCCGCCGTTCCAGCTTTGAAAGCCGAACTTCCAGGAGCTGCAGCTGGACACACTTCCTGCCCACATGTTGGTCCTGGGCACTGGAAATGTCCACAGCTTCCCACATGGAGCACGAGGAGCACATCACAGCTTTGAGCGCTCCTGCCATGACTTATCCTTTTAAATTAAACCTTTTAAGTCAATTACTCTCAGGCCCTTCTTTCCTGATCCGTGTTACTGTAGAATATACAAACTGTAAACCACAAAAAGACCTTAAACAGTAAGTGATTAAAGTAGGAAGTACCTTATCTACTACTTATCAGTGATTCCTTTCCCTTGTAGCTTCTACTGCTGCAGCACGCTCTGAAGATTTAAGAAGTTGGACAGCAAGGAAAAAATGCAAAGAGCACCTCATCCCCTATGCACCGAATTCCCGCTTTGCACCAAATTGCCAATACCCACTCTAGCTGTACCCCACTCAGGATGAACTCTCTCTCCTGTTTGTGTGCAAGCACACTGCAGTCTGTTTCTAGATAGTCCATTTATTAAATAGAGCTGAGTTGACTCACCACTAGTTGCCCCAAGGTGCTTCATAGGAGCATTATGTGTGGAATTTTCAGAGCCTGCTGGTGGCGGGTGTGATAGGTAGCGTGCGCAGGAAGTATGGCATGACCTGCTTCATGATGGCAGGAAGGCAGGTTGCGATCATCTGCTCAGCCAGTTGACAGCAGGCCATGTTTCCCACCTTCGGTTGGCGGGGAGCTAATTGTAGTACTTTAGCATATAATTAAAAGGCCATCCCGCCAAACTCTTGAAAACCCATTGTATCGTCCGTCCATGTCGGCGGGAAAGCACTTCGACATGTTTCACAATAGCACGCAGGCGATGCTGTCTTCACTTTGGGGGAACTGAGGTAACTGAGCAGCAGCGTTCTCCACAGCTCGCCCTTTGTTTACAGGCCTCAGGGGCGTCAAGGTGGGGGGGGTGTGGGGGTGGGGTGGGGTGGGGGGGGGGTGGTTTGGGGAAGCTAATACCTGGCCCCACAGACGACTGCTGTGGAAGGATGTCCAGGGGCAAGTGCTGGCCAACCTTAGAGGCGACTGCTGAGTGGGGGCAGAGTGTAAGAGTGCTGGCCAGCCTTAGAGGTGACTGCTGAATGGGGGCGGGGTGTACGACTGCTGGCCAGCCTTGGAGGGGTTTGGTGGGGTGGGTGGTGTCCAGGGGAAAGTGCCTCGGAGGCAACCATTGTCGGTGGTGTGGGGGTCAAGTGCTGCCCTGGCACTGTATCCCACGTACAGGCAATCAAGGTGGCGGGCAGGGTAAGCGAGGGAAGTGGCCACACAATCGGGACACCTGTATAAACTGACCCTGCCTCTGCAACTGAGACAGATCAGGCGCAGCCACAGTAATATGATTGGGGTCGGGCTCCTAGCCTGCCCACCCACGCAAGCAACACAGAGGCACCAAATGGCCACCAAGTGCTCCAGACCTTACCCCCACACCAATCACCACCGCCACCCTCCCCCAGCATAGACTTCGAGTCCGCCACCACATTATTGGACTACGCAGCAGTTGGACTGCACACATTGTACAATCTCCTCGCCAATGCTGGCCATGGAGCAGTCACTGCTGGAGGCACTCACAGCCCCGTACAATCTCAGCGTCCTGGTTTGGACCAGTGTCCCCCATGTTACGGGTTGACAGGGCAGCCATGCAGCGCACTCACCTCTGGCTATCCGAGGGGTGACTAGCACTCTCTGGGAAGCATTAAGGGGCAGTCACACAGGGCCAGGAAAGGGGGACCAGGTCAGGATCATGGATCCTGGTGACCTAGCTGTATGCCTGATGGCCTACAGATACCATAGAAGAAAGAGGGGAGAGTGACTGAGGCTCCTGGGTGAGCAAAGGCAGGAGCAGCAACCTCAGGAAGAAGGGGCAGCAGGGGTCCCGCACATGCTGCTCAGGAGCGACAGCTCCTAATGTCCCTAATGACACTCAGGGTCTAGGGACACCGCCTGCCATTCTTGCAGATGACTGAGAACCAGTGTCACTGATAACTGCGCATGTCCAGAGACCTGGTTGCTCACATCTGCCTCTTACTGCAGGACTTGGTGCCAAGGGGACATGGAGGACATCCACTGCCAGTGGCTGTGAAAGTGACCTCGGTGCTCGATTTCTATGTTGGTGGCTCCTTTCAGAACTCCACAGGTAACCTCTGTGGGATTTCACAATCCGCAACCCAGAATTGCATCCATGAGATGAAGGTTGCCATCTTCTCCATGGCACACAAATTTGTGCATTTCGTCCAGAACTGGGACAGCCAGGATGCAAGGGCCATTGGATTCACCCGGATCTCGGGATTCCCACAGATGCAGGGTGCGACCGACTGCACTCGTGGCGCTCAGGCCTCCATCACTATGCTCAGTGGACTTCATCAACTGCAAGGGCTTCACTCACTGAACATGTAGCTAGTATGCAACCACCTGCAGGTGTGCGCACAGTTTCCAGAGGTGTGCACTATGCCTACATCCTGTGTCGTTCAGAGATCCCTGCAGTCTTCCAGGGTCCACAGAGGCTGCAGGGTTGGCTTCTTGGGGACAAGGGCTACCCACAGAGGCCATGGCTGATGACACCTGTGCGGTGGCCTCTGGCTGCAGCAGAGCGATGCTGGACTGAGGCTCATGCTGCAGCTCACAGATTGGTGGGGTGGAACATGCAGTTCCGGTGCCTGGACCAGTCTGATGGAGCCTTGCAATACAGTCTGCAGAGGGTTTCACGCATCATCGTCGTCTGTTGGGCCCTTTACAACCTGGTGCTCCAACAGGGAGACGAGCTGGCTGAGGAGGAGATGGAGGAGCTGGAGGTCTCCTCCGATGAGGACGACGCCGATGAGAGTAAGGGGATCCTCGGTGGTGACAATGACAGGGATGAGGCTCTCGCACTGGCTAGATGAGGCAGGCACGCTCAGGAGACCTTAATAGCTGCCAGATTTGTGGAGGATGATGACGACATGCACTGAGGTGTCCCCGGAGGACCTTACATTACAGTTGTGAACGTTTGACTCCAGTCTGTCTTATGGCAGCATGAATACCCTCTGTGAGAATGCTCCTGTGAAGATGCAGCAGAGGCCCTAATAGTCACTTGATCACCGGAGGATGATGACAGCATGCAGTGAGGACACTTCATAGATCTTCACATTGTCTCTGAGAAAGTCTGACTCCAGTCTGGCCAAGGGCAGCTCAATGGCCCTCCATGATCAGGGCCATCTCAGTGACAGAGCCATGAAACTTTTGACGCATCTGATGCTGTGTCCGCCTTCAGCACCTCAGTCCTTCAGGAGCTGGGGCACAGCATCACTAATCGCAGATGCTGGTGTGATGGGCGCCAGCCCCACCTTAAAGGTGCTGAGAGCACAGAGAGAGTATGAGAACGTTCTGTGGCACTTGCCCACTATGTTCTGGCAGCAATGACCAGCACCGCCAAGGTGCAGGCATCAATAATGTTTCCAGCGAGTGTGAGGTTGGACCATCACTGTGGCCTGAAGGCTGCACAGGGAAAAGGCCCTGGACTGAGACACCTGCCTTTTACCTTGTGCAGAAAGATTTCACATCTGAATGACAAGAATACTACTCATCAGAACAAGGCAGGAAGACATTCTTAGCAGCTTGTTGAACATTATGTACAAGCGATCAACGCCCATGCCCAGGCTGTGCAACTACTTTTACCTAACTTTCCTAACCCTGCCGCTATGTCTTGGTGCTCCCCGGCATCAACAGCAGAGGGAGAGGCAGCCTGCAGACTGCTAGGCCCTGTCTGTGATGATTTTGGCAGGCGCCATCTGGAGGGCTGAGACTTGGAGGGCCCCGGCCTGCTTTAGGGGTGCTGTTGTGTGGCAGTGGCACCCTTCTTGGCCTTTGAAGCTGGAGCTACTGAGGTCACAGGAAGAGGGGATTTGGATGGGTCGAACACTCCCAGAGTCACCTGGATGGATGGCACCAGAGAGTGCACCTGCTGATCCTCCTCCTTATGGGTGTCTGAGGGCCCCTGGCTGACTCTGTGAGCGGAAGAGGAAGCTGGAGTGAGATTGAGCTGCCCAGCACCCCTGTTGCGAACACATTGTTGGAGGCAAAATATGGCATCAGTGATGGAGTTGAGCCCGTGCAGCAACACAGGAGTGACGTCCTGGACTAAGGTCTCCAAGGCAGCCGCCACTCTACCAGTGTTGACCTCGGTGCGTTGTGATGCCGGCACTATCACCTCAGACTGAAGGTGGACGGACTCCTCCATCATGCCTTGCAATCTGAGCAGTGCAGAAGACAGCCCTTCCTGATGTTCCTGAGCTTGCCTTTGCAGCTCCAGCAACTGTGACGGGAGGGTGAATGAGAGCCTGCCTGCCATGGAAACGGTGTTTCTCGATAGTGAACAAATAATGAGGCAGTCTTGGGATGATATAGCGTAAAAACCCACCATTTTCGTTGGCCGGTAGGACTCCATTTTACCAGCCCACTACCACACTTAGAGCAAATCTGTGAAAGTTCCACCCATTGTGTGAGAGTGTGGCAGATAAGGAAATGCTAGGTCAGAATGACAGAAAGTTTGGACAATGAGGACGTTTTAAGGAGGGTCTTGAAGAAGGAAAGTGAGGTAGAGAAGCGGACAGGTACAGGTCAGCAATTCCTGAGCTAAGTGCCTCAGTAAGTGAAGGCAAGGCCACTGATTAAAATCGGGGTGCTCATACTGCCAGAGTGAGATGAGCGCAGATATCTCAGAGGGTTATGGAGCTGGAGGAGGAGGTCATGAAGAGATTTGAAAACAAATTTTAAATTTTAAAATTTTAAAACCCAACCAGATGCCAATGTCTGCACAGGTGAATAGGACTTATGCAAATTAGGATATAGACAGCAGAATTTTGGATTACCTCAAGGTCACAGAGGGTAGAATGTGAGGGACTATCCAGGAGAGCATTGGAATAGTCGAGTCTAGAGATAACAAAGGCATGAATGAGAGATTCAGCAGAAAGAGAGCTGATGCAGGGCTGAAGTTGGTTGCTGTTATGGAAGTGGAAAATAGGTGGTCTTAGTGATGGTGCGGATATATGGTTGGGGTCAAATATGCAACCAAGGTTGCAAACAGTCTCATTTAGTCCTAGACAGTTGCCAGGGAGAGGGCTGGAGTCAGTAGATCGCAAACCAGCTTGAAGTCAATGGCTTCGTCATCTCAATATTTAATCAGAGGAAATTTCTGCTCATCCAGTACAGGACTTTGGTTAATGGTAAGAAAATTTGCTGTTCAAGTGTGACACAGGAAGTGCTATGAAATATGCACTGACAAAATGTTTTTGATAAATAAAAGTTGAAGCAGAGAAGGGAAAGAACTAAGGCCAGAATTTTTCAGTTGGTGGGTGGGCTCGGGGCTCGGGGGTGGGGCCTGCAGGAATCTGACCGCCGCCCGCAATCAGATGCGCACAACGATTTTATGCAGGCAGGCCAGTCAAGTCCTGCCCAGCATAATTTGCGGCTCCTGAGTTCTGCAGGTAGGGATGGGCAGTGGCGGGAAGCCAATGTCCGCCAGGCCGTTTGGCGACCCAGCAGCCTATTCAAAAATGGATCTGCCACTGAGTTCGGTTAGCTGCCACTGAGTTCGGTTGACTGCCATTGAGTTCGGTTAGCCGCCATTGAGTTCGGTTAGCCGCCACTGAGTTCGGTTAGCCGCCACTGAGTTCGGTTAACTGCCACTGAGTTCGGTTAACTGCCACTAAGTTCAGTTAGCTGCCATTGACTTTGGTTAACTGCCTTTGAGTTTAGTTAGCCGTCACTGAGTTTAGTTATCTGCCACTGAGTTCGGTTAGCCGCCACTGAGTTCGGTTAGCCGCCACTGAGTTCGGTTAGCCGCCACTGAGTTCGGTTAGCTGCCACTGAGTTCGATTAGCTGCCATTGAGTTTGGTTAACTGCCACTGAGTTCGGTTAGCCGCCACTGAGTTCGGTTAGCCGCCACTGAGTTCGGTTAGCTGCCATTGAGTTTAGTTATCTGCCATTGAGTTTGGTTAGCTGCCATTGAGTTCAGTTAACTACCACTGAGTTCAATTAACTACCACTGAGTTCAGTTTGCTGCCACTGAGTTCGGTTAGCTGCCACTGAGTTAGGTTAGCTGCCACTGAGTTAGGTTAGCTGCCATTGAGTTTGGTTAGCCGCCACTGAGTTTGGTTAGCTGCCACTGAGTTTGGTTAGCTGCCACTGAGTTCGGTTAATTGCCACTGAGTTCGGTTAATTGCCACTCAGGTCGGTTAGCTGCCACTGAGTTCGGTTAACTGCCACTGAGTTCGGTTAACTGCCATTGAGTTCAGTTTGCTGCCATTGAGTTCAGTTTGCTGCCACTGAGTTTAGTTAGCCGCCACTGAGTTTAGTTAGCTGCCTTTGAGTTCGGTTAGCCAACATTGAGTTCGGTTAGCCGACATTGAGCTTAGTTAGCTGCCACTGAGTTCGGTTAGCTGCCACTGAGTTCAGTTAGCCGACATTGAGTTTAGTTAGCCGACATTGAGTTCAGTTAGCTGCCATTGAGTTCGGTTAGCTGCCATTGAGTTCGGTTAGGCGCCATTGAGCTCGGTTAGCTGCCATTGAGCTTTGTTAGCTGCCATTGAGTTCGGATGGCCGACATTGAGTTCAGTTAGCTGCCTTTGAGTTCGGTTAGCCGACATTGAGTCCAGTTAGCTGCCATTGAGCTTAGTTAGCTGCCAATGAGTTCGTTTAGCCGCCACTGAGTTCAGTTAGCTGCCATTGAGTTTAGTTATCCGCCATTGAGTTTTGTTAGCCGCCACTGAGTTCGGTTAGCTGCCATTGAGTTTATTTAGCCGCCATTGAGTTTTGTTAGCCGCCACTGAGTTCGGTTAGCTGCCATTGAGTTTATTTAGCTGCCACTGAGTTTGGTTAGCTGCCACTGAGTTCAGTTAGCTGCCATTGAGTTCAGTTAACTGCCACGGAGTTCAATTGGCTGCCACTGAGTTCGGTTAACTGCCTTTGAGTTCAGTTAGCTGCCACTGAGTTTGGTTAGCTGCCATTGAGTTTAGTTAGCCGCCACTGAGTTCGGTTAGCCGCCATTGCGTTTAGTTAGCCGTCACTGAGTTGGCTAGCCGGCATTGAGTTCGGTTAGCTGCCATTGAGCTTAGTTAGCTGCCATTGAGCTTAGTTAGCTGCCATTGAGTTCGGATGGCCGACATTGAGTTCGGTTAGCTGCCTTTGAGTTCGCTTAGCCGACATTGAGTTCGGTTAGCTGCCATTGAGCTTAGTTAGCTGCCACTGAGTTCAGATGGCCGACATTGAGTTCAGTTAGCCGCCACTGAGTTCGGTTAGCTGCCACTGAGTTCAGTTAGTTGCCACTGAGTTTGGTTAGCCGCCATTGAGTTTAGTTAGCCGTCATTGAGTTCGGTTAACTGCCACTGAGTTCGGTTAGCTGCCACTGAGTTCGGTTAGCCGCCAATGAGTTTAGTTAGCCGCCAATGAGTTCTGTTAGCTGCCACTGAGTTCGGTTAGCTGCCATTGTGTTCAGTTAACTGCCTTTGAGTTTGGTTAGCTGCCACTGAGTTCGGTTAGCCGTTATTGAGTTCGGTTAGCTGCCACTGAGTTCAGTTAGCTGCCACTGAGTTCAGTTAGCTGCCACTGAGTTTATTTAGCTGCCACTGAGTTTGGTTAGCTGCCACTGAGTTTGGTTAGCTGCCACTGAGTTCGGTTAGCCGCCATTGAGTTTAGTTAGCCGCCATTGAGTTCGGTTAACTGCCACTGAGTTCGGTTAGCTGGCACTGAGTTCGGTTAGCCGCCAATGAGTTTAGTTAGCCGCCACTGAGTTCTGTTAGCTGCCACTGAGTTCGGTTAGCCGACATTGAGTTCGGTTAGCTGCCACTGAGTTCGGTTAGCTGCCACTGAGTTCGGTTAGCTGCCACTGAGCTCAGTTAGCTGCCACTGAGCTCAGTTAGCTGCCACTGAGTTCAGTTTGCTGCCACTGAGTTCAGTTAGCTGCCACTGAGTTCAGTTAGCTGCCATTGTGTTCAGTTAACTGCCTTTGAGTTTGGTTAGCTGCCACTGAGTTCGGTTAGCCGTTATTGAGTTCGGTTAGCTGCCACTGAGTTCAGTTAGCTGCCACTGAGTTCAGTTAGCTGCCACTGAGTTCGGTTAGCCGCCATTGAGTTTAGTTAGCCGCCATTGAGTTTAGTTAGCCGCCATTGAGTTTGGTTAACTGCCTTTAAGTTCGGTTAGTTGCCACTGAGTTCGGTTAGCTGTCACTGAGTTCGGTTAGCCGCCAGTGAGTTTAGTTAGCCGCCAATGAGTTTAGTTAGCCGCCACTGAGTTTGGTTAGCCGCCACTGAGTTTGGTTAACTGCCTTTAAGTTCGGTTAGTTGCCACTGAGTTCGGTTAGCTGTCACTGAGTTCGGTTAGCCGCCAATGAGTTTAGTTAGCCGCCAATGAGTTCTGTTAGCCGCCAATGAGTTCTGTTAGCCGCCAATGAGTTCTGTTAGCCGCCAATGAGTTTGGTTAGCTGCCACTGAGTTTGGTTAGCTGCCACTGAGTTCGGTTAGCTGCCAATGAGTTCGGTTAGCTGCCACTGAGTTCAGTTAGCTGACATTGAGTTCAGTTAGCTGCCACTGAGTTCGGTTAACTGCCATTGAGTTCGGTTAGCTGCCATTGAGTTCGGTTAACTGCCACTGAGTTCGGTTAACTGCCATTGAGTTCAGTTTGCTGCCATTGAGTTTGGTTAACTGACTTTGAGTTCGGTTAGCTGCCACTGAGTTTGGTTAACTGCCTTTGAGTTCGGTTAGCTGCCACTGAGTTTGGTTAACTGCCTTTGAGTTCGGTTAGCTGCCACTGAGTTTGGTTAGCTGCCACTGAGTTCGGTTAGCTGCCACTGAGTTTGGTTAACTGCCTTTGAGTTCGGTTAGCTGTCATTGAGTTTGTTTAACTGCCTTTGAGTTCGGTTAGCTGCAATGGACAACTTCATTGGAGAGCAGGCCAGGCAGGAGATCAAAAATAAAAAGAGAGATCATAGTTCTGTTGAAGGGTCATGAGGACTCGAAACGTCAACTCTTTTCTTCTCCACCGATGCTGCCAGACCTGCTGAGTTTTTCCAGGTAATTCTGTTTTTGTTTAGGCAGGAGGTCAGGTCGGCTGCGCAGTCAGTGCCGAGGTTTACTGATGAGTGCCTCACAGCACTCCTCAAGGCGGTGACAGCACACTGGGATATCCTTTTCTCAAGGGACAGGAGGAGAAGACCCCCCACCTAACCAAATATGCCTGGGAGGAGCCGGCATCACGGGTTAGCTCCCACAATGTTAAGAAGCGCACATGAGCGTAGTTCCACAAGCAGTTTAATAACCTCCTGTGATTGGGAAGTGTGAGTACCTTGTTGGCATGGGTCACTTAGCACAGCAGTTAGGTTGGTCACCACCTCTCCCCCACTCGCCCCACCCCCCCCGGCACTTCAAAATTTTGTTCTTTTTTCATTCATTCACAGGATGTGGGCTTCGCTGGTTGCCCATCCCTAGTTGCCCATGAGAAGGTGATGGTGAGCTGCCTTCTTGAACCGCTGCAGTCCATGTGGTGTAGGTATACCCACAGTGCTGTTAGAGACGGAGTTCCAGTGAAGGAATAAGTCAGGATGGTGAATAACTTGGAGGTGTTCACATCTATCTGCTGCCCTTGTCCTTCTAGGTGGTAGTGGTCTTAGGTTTGGAAGGTCGTAAAGCGTGAGTGACAAATGTCATGGAGGCAGCATCTGGGCAAGGGGGTGAGCCCTGGCTGCTTGGAATAAGTATCTTGCAGTTCCGGGGTCGGGAATCAGCTGAGTCCTGCGAGGTGTTCCTCAGGTGGGGTTGGTCAGGCTGCCATGGTAATGCAGGTACAGGGTGGACTAATCAATGCTCCTCTCTCCTTTCAGGAGAAAACTGCATGCAATAATGCAGAGAGGCTGCGGAGTGGCGGAGTAGCCCCATCTTCTCATCATGACTGGATACGAGCAGGAGGCACTGGAGCTGGAGAGGCGCCATGCGCCCAGGTCAACTGGCTATGGTGAGGTTTGGGTGCCACATGGAGGTAAGACAACCATTCCACTGTTGACTCTGTATTGATTTCAGCCTCCAACATGGGATCCCCACTGATAATAGAAAGATGAGGGTATTCTGATCTGGGTGCCAGGCATGCACATTAATAGTGTAACTGTTTCAACTAATCAAATGTCTTTGTTGTTCCTTTCAGGCTCACCAGAGCATGTCCAGTCTCAGGAGCCTGAGGGTCCGTCGCTTACCCTTGAGGACGCAGATGATATGAATGCACCAGCATCACACCCTCTCAGCCAGGCAGGCACCAATGTAGATACCAACACCTCGGCGGGAATAAGATCATCGGCTAGTATCTCGGTGCACAGCAGTGGGGGCACTTCACACTCGCTTGAGGTGCAGGCAGAGACAGAGGGTCCCCAGGGCGCCGGCAGTTGGAGGAATGCTGGGGACCGGGACAATGCTCAGTCAAGGCTGATGATGTGCCTCTGGAGTCCCTGAGGCAGCAGTTGCTGGAAGTCCAGGAGGATCTGGCAGAAATACATGAGGGAATGTGTGTCATGGTCTCTGTGATGGAGGAGTCCATGCGGAGCATGCGCAATGCAATGACCCTCATGGCCTAGAGCAATGTCTCCTCCATGGAGAGAGTGGGGTCTCTCATGGAGAGGCTCCTCCAGGAGAACAATCAGGGCTACCTGGGGATGCGCTCAGACCTGCAAGCCCTCACAATGGCATTAACCTTAGTTGGTCAGTGTCAATGTGGGAGATGGATTGGGCACCCAGTATCCCAGATAGGCTCAATGGTGAGCAGGGAGGTCACGAGCTGCCTGTTGTCTCTGCGGGCTCCTCTCAGGTTGCTCCAGTTGAGGGCAACAGCTCCTCCGCCCCTCTGCCAGTGACCGTGGCATCTGATGAGGCTGCAGCGACTGGGGAGATACCAGCCGTGGCACTGGCCGCTGCCTCCCAGGCGGGGCCAGCACAAGCTCCACGTGCCAGAGAACGCCCACCAAGGTCAGCAGGACAGCAGAGTGAGCAGGCTGCCTCCAATGCCAGTGCCAGCGAGGGGGGAGCACCTAGACATAGCACCCGCAAACATAAATGTAAAGCACCTTAGGCACAACACGGGCTTATCACTATTGGTTTTCTTTTGCCCCACTTTTAAGTTACTGTTAAGTTGGCGTGATGTTGAACACCTTTTCATTTAGTTTGATTTCTGTATGCCAAGCTGCAAAACATTAAATGTGTTGGTTCTCAACAAGCCTTTGGGTGCTTCATTAGTTCTACAGGTGAAGGGGAACCCATGATGTTATGAGTGACTTGTTTGTCATTGAGCTTTATTGAAAAGGCACATAGTTAATGTTCCTGACCAGGCAAATCTTGCTGTCAGATATCGAGTATGGAACCTGCAGCTCTGGCATGTGTTGGTGGTTCATCTGTGGTGGGCTAGCTGAAGGATCGTTGAATTAAAGTCTCCCGGATGTCCCTGCCTCCCCGGACATTGCTCGGTTCAGTGTCTATCCCCTCAGCTTTTTCCTGAGCGTGCTCACCATCGGATTTACTACTGGACTCCTCGTCAGCTGCCAAAGCATTTGCGTCAACATCTTCTTCCACCGTGTCCCCCCTTTCCAGCGCCAGATTGCAGAGAGCGCAGCATGCAACCACTATCAGTGACACACGATCTAGGGGTATTGCAGTGCATCCCCTGAACGGTCCAGGCATTGGAAGCGCATCTTGAGAAGACCAATGGTTCTGTCTACCACACTGCTCAGCCTCTGCTCTTGGATGGCAGAGAGTCATCATGAGCCACCTTCTGTGGGGATAGCCCATGTCACCCACCAGCCACACAGCCAGTCGGGCTGGAGCACTGAAGAGCCTTGGCACCCGGGAGTGTCCCAGGATGTAGGCATATTGGGAGCTGCCAGGGTACCTCACACAGACTTGCAGAATCTGCATCCTATGGTCACACAATATCTGCACGTTCATGGAGTGGAATCCCTTCCTGTTGATGAAGGCTCCCAGCTGACCTACTGGCACCTTGTTGGCCACATGTGTGCAGTCAATTGCACCCTGGATGCAGGGGAAGCCAGCAATCGCTGCAAAGCCTCTTGCTCACTCTGTCTGGCTGGCCTCATCCCAGTGGTAGCGAATGAAAGTTAATGCATGCCTGAACATAGTGTCTGTCACCCGCTTGACACTACTGTGGATAGCTGATTGGGAGACTCCACAAAGATCACCCACTGACCCCTGAAAAGAGCCGGAGGTATAGAAGTTGAGGGCAGCTGTGACCTTCAGCACCACTGGCATGGGGTGATCACCCACACAATTAGAGCTGATCTCAGGGCCAATCATCTGACAGACGGACGTCACTGTCTGCCTTGAAAGACAGAGCCTCCCTTTGGCACTGTACCTCAGACATATTGAGGTAGCTGCATCGCAGCCTGTATACCCTGGCAGCAGGATAGTGGCATCTTCTGCGGCCCCTTCCGTCTTGGACTTCCTGCTGGCCCTGGCCCCTTGTGCCTGCGCCTGTCCTCCCACAGGCGGCTTCCCTGGAGGCTGAATATGAGCTCCTGGGCTCCCCCCCCTGCTGACCCTCTCTTCCTCCTCAGAGGAGGTGCCTCCAACAGAGACCACAATCCCCTTTCCCAGGGTAAGGGAAGGCTGTCTGATACCAGGAAGGCCCCAAGTGTTATGATTCCTCCAGAGTCCTGAACTGAAGCCTGTTATTTCTGTCAAAGCAGCTCTGAAGCGAAATGAAGTTGTCCTGTTCACACAAGCAAGTAGCAGTAAGTAATAAACTAAAGTTATAACTACTCGCATCAGCGAGCCCACTCACCCCTCTTATCTGGCCCGTAGATGAAGTTTCTAAAAATGTGGCCTACCCGCCTGCCCATTGCGCCCATGTGACGCACTGCAAATCGCACGGGCTGTGAAAAATCAATGTCAATTGCTGCCTCAAGGACCTTAACTGGCCCGTTAATTAATGGTGAGCACACCTCCAAACTCATAGCATGCCCGCCTTCCAAAATATCACGATGGCGCGCAGTGACGATGGGATGCATGCCTGACGTCATCGTGTGTCATTTTACACGCATGGTGTCAGACCTGCCCCCGCATGCCACCTGTGAAATTCTGCCCTAAAAGTGGAGAGAGACAAACAAATGAAGAAAGCAAATGTCTTTTTGCAGAATTACTAGTAACAGCTGTTAGAAAAATATAATAGATTGAGTTTCCTTGTGGGGCTCAGCTCAAAAATAGTTGGAGGACTATTGAAATAGATACTTATTTTACACATGAAGGATGAATCTTTCATCTGAATCAGCCATTGATAAAAGTGAGTTTTAAAATATAAAACAAATAATATTTAAACCCAGAGCATTCAGAATTTTGTTCTCACAAACCAACTGTCCCCACCCCTGCTGGTTTGTACCATAATGTTTTTTCAGTTATTTGGAACACCTATCTTTTACAAATCATTGACTTCAAGAGTGCACATGTTCATCTTCACTATTTGGCCACTATTTACTTCCTTTTAAAAAAGTCATTAAAAGGCTTGTAATTTAATTCAAAAAAATGTTTGTGACTTGCCTCTTTGAAGCAGAACCTTTTCTTTTTATTTTATACAAACATTGTTTACTTTACTCATGATGAGCCCTTATGTGGTACAGCTTCCAATAATCCAAGCTCCACATTTTCTGTTTAATCTTATTTTGTTTGAATGCAGATAGGTCACCACAATATTATTCATGTAATGCTTATATCTTATCTTGTTTCTATCAGTGCATTTATTGCTGATCAGAGAGAAGGAAGAAAGAATGAGGTATGAAACTTAATACCAATTGGCAGAGATTCATTGCCAAGACAGTTTTTGATCTGGCCAGACAGTGATGATAATTTGTACCTTGTCTCATTGGGTACAAGGAGATAACATAGGGGTATTGTGCTCTCTTTGTCTCTGCCAACACCTGGATGACCCCGAAATATAGAATAGAGATTGAACTTCTGTAAAGTCTTTCCTTTATTTATCACAAATGTACACCCTTGAGAATAAAGTTGAGTTGCATTTAAAACTGGGATTGTGCATAGTCGTTTCTTTAGTGCAGGTCTTAACTGCCTGGAAGTTTAAGAGGGATATGCAGTATGATTGGCAATATTTTTCAAACCAACCAAAATAATACCTCTAATAGCAAGTGTGTTCTTGAATAGTATCCATAGCTACAAGGAAGATGTTAGGTATTTATTTCTAAGAGGATAGAATTGAAAAGCAGAGAATTTATGCTAAATTTGTATCAAACATTGGATATACCACACTTATGCTGTGTAAAATCCTGGTTGCCATATTATTAAAAAGATAGCAGGCACTGAAAATGGTGGAGAAAAGATTTAAAAGCTGGTTATCAGGAAAAGGATGAGCAGCCTGGGTCTTTGTTCTCTTGAAAAGAGAAAGCTAAGGGATGACCAAATAGAGGACCTTAAAACCATGAAAGTTTTTGGTCAAGTAGACAGAGGGAGAATGTTTCTACTTGTGGAGAAGAGCAAAACCAGCAGCCATCATTATAATATAATCACCAAGAAATCAAATTGGGAATTCAAAAGATATTTCTTTATCCAAAGAGTAGTGAGATTGCCACAGGTAGTGATTGAGGTGTATAGTTTAGATGCATTTAAGGGGAGCTAGATAATCATACGCAGAAGGGATTCAGGTGTTATGCTAATAGAATTAGATAACAAAAGATGGGAGGATGTATATCTTATACATAAGAAGGAGAAACCAGTGAAACTTAGTAATGGAGGTTATCAATAAAATGTGTCTGAGTAGGTCTTGTATACCTTTGAATGGAACTCTGGTATTGCTGATGCCAATATTACTGATTTTTACAGGGATTTGAAATTTTGAACTGTTCTTTGTTCTTTTACAGTGAACATTATCAGTAGAAATGACATCTTAAGGTCACAGGAAATAATGAAGTAAAGAAGGTGAATAAATAAAGCACTGAAAATGCAGCCAATTGAAGACAAAAGGTTTAGCTGCTTGCTTAGATTTGAGAATGCATCTCTGAAGAATTAAAAGAAACAAAACATTTGTTGAAGTAAATCATCTAATCAAGATGTAGTGATTCAATAATTGCATGCAGGAGGACTGATGATCGTGAGCACTAAGGGAAAAGAAGGGAAGAGAGTTGATAAATGTAGAGTTAAATCACCAGCAAAAGAACAGAAAGGACTGAATAATGAGTGGAAGGGAGTCTAAAGAAGGATTAGATTGTGAGAGAGGACAGATATCCTGGACTAGATGTTCATTTGCCATGGAGCTGAGTTTGGGTGCAGGCAAGCCTGGAAAGTCATGCACCCAGCAGGCATCACTGGTTCCGGATGCCTCAGTGACAAATTTAGATTTTCAGAGGTAGGGCAGAAGGAGAGAGCCAGCCACTCAGGTGCCTATGATTAATTGCTTGTTGAGCTCATTGTAGAGCTTGTTAGGAACATAGGGAGCAATAGTTAGCAGGTTTAAAGTTGCCAGCATGGGGAACACGTTTGAGTATTGCCATCATGAACACAGTGAGGAGCCATTAGTGCTCATGAATGCAATGTGTAAAAGGAATATAAAAAAGGGGAGATTTAAATGTAGTTGCTGATATAGTGGCGCAGAGTTGTGATTGTTAGAGCTGAGAGGCTTAATTTTGTGAGGGGAAAGTATATGATCTCTGAAAAGGAGCATGAAGCTCCTGACATCACTTAGGCATCAGATATTGGTTGAGGAATCCCTGTTAAACCAATGAACGGCAGATAAAGCTGTTGAAATGGGAGAAGCCTACTCTGACATTGGGGACAGTATCGAGGAGAAACTTAATCACGTGCAAGTTCCTGATCAGCAGAAGGCCAGAGGAGCAGAGCGAAGGCTGCAAGGTAAAGAAGGTAAAGAACTCTGGGGTGTACTCCATCTGGTCCAGGTGATTTATCCACCTTCAGACCTTTCAGTTTTCCTAGCACCTTCTCCTTGGTAATGGCCACCATACTCACCTCTGCCTCCCGACTCTCTTGAACTTTGGGGATGTCACTTGTGTCTTCCACTGTGAAGACTGACGCAAAGTACCTATTCAGTTCTTCCGCCATTTCTTTGTTCCCCACTACTACTTCTCCAGCGTCATTTTCCAGCGGCCCAATGTCCACTTTTACCTCTCTCTTACCCTTTATATATCTAAAATAACTCTTGCAATTTTTTTTATATTACTGACTAGTTTATCCTCATATTTAATCTTCTCCCTCCTTATGTTTTTTTTTTAGTTGTCCTCTGTTGGTCTCCCAATCCCCTGGTTTCCCATTGCTCTTCACCGCATTGAATGCTTTCTCTTTAGCTTTAGTGTCCATCCAACAAGAAAGGAGGCACTGCTAAGCCTGGTTCCTGAGAATGAGGTGGATCAAGTAGATCAAGTGACAGTGGGGGAACATTTAGGGGACAGTGATTATTGTATCATAAGGTTTAGGATGACGGTGGAAAATAACATTGATCAATCCAGAGTGATAATCAACTGGCAAAGAGTGGACTTAAATGGGGCAAGAACGGAGCTGGGCCGGATAGGCTGGAACTAAAGGTTGGCAGGAAAAACAGTAGCTGATCAATGGGCTACCTTCAAAGAGGAGATACAAACATAGAAACATAGAAACTAGGAGCAGGAGTAGGCTATTAACCCCATCGCATCTGCTCTGCCATTCAATAAGATCATGGCTGATCCTCTATATCAACGCCATATTCCTGCTTTCTCTCCATACCCCTTGATGCCCCTAATATCCAAAAGATTATCAATTTCTTTCTTGAATATACTCAGCCTTCTATGGGAAAGAATTCCACAGGTTGACCACCCTCTGAGTGAAGACATTTTTCCTGCCCCATATCCTAAGACTGTGGCCCTGGTTCTAGACTCCCCAATCAGGGGAAACATCTTCCTGTATCCAGTCTGTCTAGCCCTGTTAGAATTTTAATCAGATCCCTTCTCATTCTTCTAAACTCTAGTGAATACATTCCCAGTCCAACCAATCTCTCCTCATACGACAGTCCTCCCACCCCTGCTATCAGCCTAGTGAACCTTCGCTGCACTCCCTCTATGGCAAGTATATCCAGTCACGGGCACAGCCAAGGTATGTTCCCTAAAAACGGAAGGGTAGGACAAACAAATCCAGAGCTCCCTGAATGACAAAGGAGATAGAAATTAACTTAAAGAGGACTGGTGTCAGGTAGCAAATACAATTGAGAACCAAGTTGAATCCAGAAGGTTCAGAAGGGATGTGAAAAAGCAAATACAAGAAACAAAGAGGGAATATGAAAAAAGACTGGCAGCTAACATTAAAAGAAATCCCAAAGTATTCTGTAAGCACATCAGTAGTAAAAGGGTGGTAAAAGTAGGAGTAGGGCCAATTAGGGACCAAAAAGGGGATCTAGATATTGAGGCAAGAGGCATGGCTGTGGTGTTAAATGAATACTTTGCATCTGTCTTTACCTACGAGGTAGATACTGCCCAGGCCATAGTGACAGAGGAGGAAGCTCAGTCACTAGAAGGATTTAAAATTGATGAGGAGATATTGGATAAGCTGTTGGTAATTAAAGTTGATGAGGCACCTGGACTGGATCAGATGCATTCAAGCATATTGAAGGAAGTGAGAGTGGAAGTTGCAGAGGCATTGGCAATAATCTTTTAATGTTCCCTGGATTCGGGGGAGGCGCTGGAGGACTGGAGAATTGCAAACATTACGTCCTTGTTCAAAAAAAGGGTTATAAAGGTCTGCCCTGCAATTACAGATCAGTCAGTCGGTGGTGGGGAAACTTCTAGAAACAATTATTCATGGTAGAATTAATAGTCGCATGAAAAATTGTGGATTGATTCGGAAGAATCAGCATGGATTTGTTAAAAGAAAATCGTGCCTAACTAATTTGTTGGAGTTTCTTGAAGAGGTAATAGAGATAGTTGATGTGGTGTATATGGACTTCCAAAAGACATTCAATACAGTGCCACACAACAGACTTGTGAGGAAAGTTATAAGTCATGAATAAAGGGGACAAAATTGGCTGAGGGATAGGAAACAGAGAGTAATGGTTAATGGATATTTTTCGGGCTGGAAGAAGGTTTGTTGTGGAGTTCCCTTGGGGTCGGAATTGAGACCCATGCTTTTCCTGATATATATTAATGATCTAGATCTTGGTGTGCAGGAGACAATTTCAAAGTTTGTGGACAACAAAAACATGGGAGAATTATAAACTGTGAAGACAGTGTAGAACTTCAAAAATTGACACATTGGTGAAGTGGGCAGATAGGGGACAGATGAAGTTCAATGCAGAGAAGTGGGACGTGATGGAGTAGTGGTGTTGTCACTGCACTAATAATCCAGGGACTCAGAGTAATGCTCTGGGTACTCAGGTTCGAATCCCTCCATGGATGGTGCAATCCAATAAAAATTGGGAATTAAAAGTCAAATGATGACCATGAAGCTATTGTCAATTGTTGTAAAATCCCATCTGGTTCACTAATGCCCTATAGGGAAGGAAATCTGTTGTCTTTACCTGGTCCAGCACACAGTAACGTGGCTGACTCTTAAATGCCCTCTGAAATGGCCTAGCAAGCCACTCAGTTGTATCAAACCACAAAAAAGGAACAAAACCACACCTCACAACCAACTTGGCATCAACCGAGGCACCAGAAACGACAATAGCAATCTCAGACCTGTCGACTCTGCAAAGTCCTCCTTACTAACATGTGGGAGCTTGTGCCAAAGTTGGGAAAGATGTCTCACAGACTAGTCAAGCAACAGCCTGACTTAGTCATCCTCACAGAATCATATCTTACAGATAATGTCCCAGACACCACCATCACCATCCCTGGGTATGTTCTGTCCCACCAGCAGGACAGACACAGCAAAGGTGGCGGCACAGTGGTATACAGTTGCGAGGGAGTTGACCTGTGAGTCCTCAACATTGACTCTGGACCCCATGAAGTCTCATGGCATCAGGTCAAACATGGGCAAGGAAACCTCTTGCTGATTACCTGTACCACCCTCCCTCAACTGATGAATCAGTGCTTTTCCATGTTGAACATCACTTGGAGGAAGCACTGAGGATTGTAAGGGCACTCTGGATGGGGGACTTCAATGTCCATTACTAAAAGTGGCTTGGCTCAATGAAGAGTGCAAGAGGGCATGCCTGGAGCAGCACCAGGCATACCTAAAAATGAGGTTTCAACCCGGTGAAGCTATAACACTTGCGTGGCACTACTTGCGTGCCAAACAGCATAAGCAGCAAGTGATGGACAGAGATAAATGATCCCACAAACAATGGATCAGATCTAAGCTCTGCAGTCCTACCACATCCAGTCGTAAATGGTGGTGGGCAAATTAAGCAAGTCACTGGAGGAGGAGGCTCCACAAATACCCCATCCTCAATGATGGAGGAGCCCAGCACATCAGTGCAAAAGATAAGGCTGAAGCATTTGCAACAGTCTTCAGCCACAAGTGCCAAGTAGATGATCCATCTCGGCCTCCTCCAGAGGTTCCCAGCATCACAGATGCCAGTCTGTGGCCAATGCGATTCACTCCACATGATATCAAGAAATAGCTGAAGGCACTGGATACTGCAAAGGCTATGGGCCCTGACAATACTCCAGCAATAGTAGAACCATAGAACCATAGAACACTACAGCACAGAAAACAGGCCATTTGGCCCTTCTAGTCTGTGCCGAAATATTATTCCACTAGTCCCATTGACCTGCATCTAGTTCATAACCCTTCAGACCTCTCCCATCCGTGTATCTAATTTATTCTTAAAATTTAAAAGTGAGCCGCATTTACCACGTCAGATGGTAGCTCGTTCCACACTCTCACCACTCTCTGAGTGAAGAAGTTCCCCCTAATGTTCCCCCTAAACCTTTCCCCTTTCACCCTAAAGCCATGTCCTCTCATGTTTATTTCTCCTAATCTAAGTGGAAAGAGCCTACTCGCATTTACTCTGTCTATACCCCTCATAATTTTGTAAACTTCTATCATATCTCCCATCATTCTTCTACGCTCCAAGGAATAAAGTCCTAACCTGTTTAATCTTTCCCTGTAACTCAACTCCTTAAGACCCGGCAACATCCTAGTAAATCTTCTCCACACTCTCTCAATCTTACTGATATCCTTCCTGTAGTTAGGCGACCAGAACTGCACACAATACTCCAAAGTTGGCCTCACCAATGTCTTATACAAACTCACCATAACATACCAACTCCTATACTCAATACTTTGATTAATGAAGGCCAGTATGCCAAAAGCTTTCTTTACAACCTTGTCTACCCGTGACGCCACTTTCAGGGAACTATATATCTGAACTCCCAGATCCCTTTGTTCCTCCGCACTCCTCAGTGCCCTACCATTTACTGTGTATGTCCTACCTTGGTTTGTCGTTCCAAAATGCAACACCTCACACTTTTCCGCATTAAATTCCATCTGCCATTTTCTGGCCCATTTTTCCAGTCGGTCCAGATCTCTCTGCAAGCTTTGAAAGCCTTCCTCGCTGTCCATAACGCCTCCAATCTTAGTGTCATCAGCAAACTTGCTGATCCAATTCACCACATTATCATCCAAACAACAATATAGACAACAAACAACAATGGTCCCAGCACAGATCCCTGAGGCACAGCACTGCTTCTCAGACTGGAGGTCTGTGACTAATCATCCACTACCACTCTCTGTCTTCTCCCACACAGCCAATTTCGAATCTAGTTTACAACCTCTCCATGGATACCAAGTGTCTGAACCTTCTGAACTAACCTCCCATGTGGGACCCTGTCAAAGGCCTTACTAAAGTCCATGTAGACAACATCCACAGCCTTTCCTTCATCTACTTTCTTGGTAACCTCCTCGAAAAGCTCTACAAGGTTCGTTAAACACGACCTATCACGCACAAAGGAATGCTGACTATCCTTAATCAGCTCTTGGCTGTCCAAATAATTATATATCTGATCTCTCAGAAAACATTCCAATAATTTACCTACTACTGACGTCAGGCTCACTGGTCTGTAATTACCTGGTTTACTTTTGGAGCCTTTTTTAAACAATGGAACAACATGAGCTACCCTCCAATCCTCTGGCACGTCAACCGTGGCTAAGGACATTTTAAATATTTCTGCCAGGGCCCCTGCAATTTCTACACTAGTCTCCCTCAAGGTCCGAGGGAATATCATGTCAGGCCCGGGGGATTTATCTACCTTTATTCGCTGTAAGTCAGCAAGCACCTCCTCCTCTTTAATCTCTATATGTTCCATGACACTACTGCTTATTTCCCTTCCTTATACACCATGCCAGTTTCCTGAGTAAATACTAATGTAAAAAAACTGTTTAAGATCTCCCCCATCTCGTGAGGCTCCACACATAGATGACCACTTTGATCTTCAAGGGGACCAATTGTGTCCCTTACTATCCTTTTACTCTTAATATACTTGTAGAAACCCTTCAGGTTTTCCTTCACATTATCTGCCTTCCTGATTTCCTTTTTTAGTATTTTCTTACATTTTCTATACTCTACAAGTACCTCATTTGCTTCTTGTTGCCTATACCTGCTATACACCTCTCTCTTCTTCTTAACCAGATCGCCAATATCCCTTGAAAACCAAGGTTCCCTATGCCTGTTAACTTTGCCTTTAATCCTGACAGGAACATGGAAACTCTGCGCTCTCAAAATTTTGCCTTTGAATGCCTTCCACTTACTGAACACATCCTTGCCAGAAAACAACTTATGCCAATCCACTCTTCCTAGATCCTTTCTCATTTTCACAAAATTGGCCTTTCTCCAATTTAGAATCTCAACTCGAGGACCAGACCTATCCTTACCCATAATTAGTTTAAAACTAATGACATTGTGGTCACAGGACCCAAACTGTTCGCCTACACATACTTCTGTCACCTGACCTGTCTGGTTCCCTAATAGGAGATCAAGTATTGCATCCTCTCTCATTGGTATCTTTATATATTGACTTAGAAAACTTTCCTGAACACATTTGACAAACTCCAAGACATCCAGCCCTTTTACAGTGTGGGAATCCCAGTCAATAAGTTAAAATCTCTTACTATCACAACTTTCTGTTTCTTACATCGGTCTGCTATCTCTCTACAGATTTGCTCCTCCAATTCTCTCTGACTATTGAGCGGTCTATAATACAACCCTATTAGTGTGGTCACACCTTTCCCATTCTTCAGCTCTACCCATATGGCCTCTGTGGACGAGCCCTCCGTGCTGTCCTGCTTACGCACAACTGTGATATTTTCCCTGATTAGTAATGCCACTCCTCCCCCTTTCATCCCTCCCCCTCTATCATGTCTGAAGCAATGGAACCCCGGAACATTGAGCTGCCAGTCCTGCCCCACCTGCAACCAAGTCTCACTAACAGCAATAATGTCGTAATCCAACGTGCCAATCCACGCCCTAAGCTCATCTGCCTTTCCAACAATACTCCTTGCATTGAAATAGATGCACCTGAGAACATTTCTATCACGTATGGACCCTTGATTTCTGTCTATACATGCATTCCTTGCTTGACCTTTATCCTCCTCTACCTCACTATCTGCTCTAACACCTTGGTTCCCCTCCCGCTGCAAATCTAGTTTAAACGCCCCGGAGCAGCAGTGGCAAACCTACCCGCAAGGATGTTAGTCCCCCTCCAGTTCAGGTGCAAACCATCCCGTCGGAACAGGTCCCACCTTCCCTGGAACAGAGCCCAATTGTCAAGAAACATGAAGCCCTCCCTCCTGCACCATCTCCTTAGCCACGTATTTAGCTGCATTATCCTCCTATTTCTAGCTTCACTAGCACGTGGCACGGGTAGCGCACCTGAGATCATAACCCTGGAGGTCCTATTCTTCAACTTAGCACCTAACACCCTAAACTCTCTTTGCAGGACCTCCTCCTCCTTTCTATCCATGTCATTGCTCCCTACATGGACCACGACATCTGGCTGCTTACTCTCCCTCCTAAGAATACTGAGAACTCGATCTGAGATATCGCAGACCCTGGCACCATGGAGGCAACAGACCATCCGGGATTCTCGATCTCTCTCACAGAACCTCCTATCTGTCCTTCTAACTATCGAATCCCCTATCACTACTCTTTTCCCTCCCTCCTTTCTGAGCTGAGTGTCCAGCCTCGGTGCCAGAGATGTGACCACTACAACTTGTCCCTGGTAGGTCGTCCCCACCAACAGTATCCAAAACGGTATACCTATTGTTGATGGGAACGGCCACAGGGGTGCTCTGCTCTTTTTGTCTATTCCCCTTCCCCCTCCTGACATTCACCCAGCTGCCTGCCTCCTGACTTTTAGGGTTGACTGTCTCCCTGAAACTCCTGTCTATTACTGCCTCTGCTCCCGAATGATCCGAAGTTCATCCAGCTCCAGTTCCAGTTACCTAACTCGGCTTCTCAGGAGCTGCAGCTGGATGCACCTTTTGCAGGTGTAGTCATCAGGGACAATTGTGCTGTCCAGGACTTCCCACATGCACTCGACTGCCCCAACTGCTGCCTCCATTACCTACTCCTAATTTACTTAAAGGACTTTACCCGGCCTTACCCCACTGGGAGCAAGCTTGTCCTCAGCCTCTGCTCGCTGAAGCCTCTTGAGCCAAAGCCTCAAAGCTCCACTCCTTCACTGGGCCACTCACAGGCTAGCCGCTCCTCTTCAGCTTCCCCTCCTTTTATTTTCAATCTCCGCGCTCTTTTTCAACTGACCTGCCTTCAAGATCCGCACTCTTTTTCAAACGTTGTGTGCAAGAGTCCTTCTCCTTGATTCCCTCCTGAGTCATGGTGACTGCGCTGACTTCTCCCAGAATGCTTCAGTCACTTTTCACCAGCGCCCTCTGTTGGACTGAAGACTTATGCTCTAGAACTTGCTGCGCCCCTAGCCAAGTTGTTCCAGCATAGCCACAAGACTGGCACTACCCGGCTATGTGGAAAATTGCCCAGGTAGGTCTTGTCCACAAAAAGCAGGACAAATCCAACCAAACCAATTACCACCCCATCTGTCTATTCTCGATCATCAGTAAAGTAATGGAAGGGGTCATCAACAGTGTTATCAAGCGGCACTTGCTTAGCAATAACCTGCTCACTGATGTCCAGCTTGGGTTCTGCCAGGGCCACTCCCCATTACAGCCTTGGTTCAAACATGGACAAAAGAGCTGAACTCCTGAGGTAAGGTGAGAGTGACTGCCCCTGACTTCAAGGCCACATTTGAACGAGAGTGGCATCAAGGAGCCCTAGCAAAACTGGACTCAATGGGAATCAGGGGGAAAACTATCCACTGGTTGGAGTCATACCTAACACAAAGGAAGATGGTTGTGGTTGTTGAAGTCATCTCAGCTCCAGGACATCACTGCAGGAGTTCCTCAGGGTAGTGTCCTAGGCCCAACTATCTTCAAATGCTTCATCAATGGCCTTCTTATCGTCATAAGGTCAGAACTGGGGATGTTCGCTGATGTTTGCACAATGTTCAGCACCAATCATGACTCCTCAGATACTAAAGCAGCCCATGTCCAAATGCAGCAAGACGCGGGCAATATCCAGGCTTGGGCTGACAAGTAGCAAGTAACATTCGTACCACACAATTGTCAGGCAATGACCATCTCCAACAAAAAAGAATCCAACCATCATCCCTTGGTGTTCAATCACATTACCATCAGTGAATCCCCCACTATCAACATCCTGGGGTTACCAGATATTGAACTGGACTAGCTATAAATACTGTGGCTACAAGACCAGGTCCGAGGCTAGGAATGGTGCGATGAGGAAATCATCTCCTGACTTGCCAATGGTCTGTTCAATGCAGGTATGTGTTTGTAGATGGTATTGGTTGTAGTTCCACTCTGTATCCATGTCTGGGTACCGGACAGGGGAAAGAGGCACCTCTTCCAGGGATAGCCTATATTGCTCAACAGTCACCTGCTGAAGACCTTAAGATGTCCAGCACCTGTGGCTCATGCAGGATGAGGGAATCATGACAGCCAAGCAGGGACCAAGCACACATCTGTAGGAGTGCTTCTTGCTATCACAGACCAGCTGGACATTCATTCAGTGGAAGCCTTTCTGTTCAGAAATGGGCTGGCTGGTCTGTTGGAGCCCTCGTGGCTAATTGGGTACAATCAATGATCACCTTGGACCTGAGGAAGTCATCAATGGCAATAAAGCCACCAGTGTCCTTTAAGCCTGCGCTGGCTCAGCTGTCTGAAAATGGATGTAGCCCTTCACCCTCCGGTAGAAGTGAACTCACCTGATGCCATGATAGGCTGCTGACTGTGAGATACCACCCAGGCTTGTCCTGGAACAACCCCAAATGCAAAATAATTCAGGGCAACAGTGACCTTGACGGCCTGAAGAAGGAGACTGCCATGGGTATGCCGAGTCTTGAGCGCTGGAGCACAAATGTCCAAGGCCAACTGCCTGGATAGGTGGCAGTCTCCTGCAGTACTTGTTTTCTTTCACAAAATCACAGAATCACAGATTTGTTATCGTGTAGATGGAGGCCATTTGGCCCATCGTGTCTGCACTGGCTGTCAGAGCATTTTAACTTAATGTCAATCTCCTGCCTTTTCCCTGTAACCCTGCACATTATTTCTATTTAGATAATCATCCAATGCCCTCTTGAGTGCCTTAGTTGAACCTGACTCCACCACACTTCCAGGCAGTGCATTCCAAACCCTAATTACTCGCTGTGTGAAAAAGTTTTTTCTCACCTCCCATTTGCTTCTTTTGCAAAACACTTTAAAACTGTGCCCTCTGGTTCTCAATCCGTTTACGAGTGGGAATACTTTCTCCCAGTCAACTCTGTCCAGGCCCTTCATGATGTTGAAAACTTCTATCAAGCCTCCTCTTACCCTTCTCCCTCCCAAGGAAACAGTCCCAACATCTCCAACTTTCCTCACAACTGAAGTGTCTCATCCCTGGAACCATTCTTGTAAACCTCTTCTGCACTGTCTCCAATGCACTCACGTCCTTCCTATTGTGTGGCATCCAGAACTGTACGCAATACTCCAGCTGAGTGTCTTATATTAGTTCATCATAACCAGTGTCTTTTATATTAGTTCATCATAACCTCCCTGCTCTTGTACTCTATGCCCCTATTAATGAAGGCTAGAATACTGTATGCTTTAGTAACAGCTCTCTCTACCTGTCCTACCACCTTTAATGACTTATGTACATATACACCCAAGTCTCTCTGCTCCTGCACACCCTTCAGAATAGTATCCTTTATTTTACACTGTTTCTCCATATTCTTTGTACTGAAGTGTATTACCTCACTTTTTTTTCTTTATTCATTCACGGGATGTGGGCTTCACTGTCTGGGCCAGCATTTATTGCCCATCCTTAGTTGCTATTGAGAAGGTGGTGGTGAGCTGCTTTCTTAAACTGATGCAGTCCATGTGGTGTAGGTACACCCAAAGTGCTGTTAGAAAGGGTGTCCCAGGATTTTGACCAAGCGACAGTGAAGGAACAACGATATATTTCCAAGTCAGGAGGGTGAGTGACTTGGAGGGGAACTTGCAGGTGATGGTATTCCCATCTATCTGCTGCCCTTGCCCTTCTTGATGGTAGTGGTCGTGGGTTTGGAAGGTGCTGTCGAAGGAGCCTTGGTGAGTTCCTGCAGTGCATCTTGTAGATGGTACACACTGCTGCTACTGTGTGTCGGTGGTGGATGGAGTGAATGTTTGTGGATGGAATGCCAATCAAGCGGACTGCTTTGAGCTGGATAGTGTCAAGCTTCTAGAGTGTTGTGGGAAATGCACTCATCCAGGCGAGTGGGGAGTATTCCATCACACTCCTGACTTGTGCCTTGTAGATCATGGACAGACTTTGGCAAGTCAGGAGATGAGTTCCTCATCGCACTATTCCTAGCCTCAGACTTGGTCTTGTAGCCATAGTATTTATATAGCTAGTCCAGTTCAATATCTGTTCAATGGTAACCCCAGGATGATGATAACGGGGGATTCACTGATGGTAATGCGATTGAACACCAAGGGACGATGGTTGAATTCTTTTTTGTTGGAGATGGTCATTGCCTGACAATTGTGTGGTACGAATGTTACTTGCTACTTGTCAGCCCAAGCTCGGATATTGTCCACGTCTTGCTGCATTTGGACATGGGCTGCTTTAGTATCTGAGGAGTCGCGAATGGTGCTGAACATTGTGCAAACATCAGCGAACATCCCCAGTTCTGACCTTATGATGGAAAGGTACCTTGATGGTGCGCTTCCATTGCATTAACTGATCGGGTGATGCCCTCCAGTATTGTGGTCACCTGTTGCTCATTGCACAACATGGCAATACCAATACAGAGAGGTCTGAAGTTGGATGATGAAGAGGACCTGGAATACCATACTTTCTCAGAGGAGGATGGGAAGAAGAAGGAAAATGAGGAAGAGGAGGAGTATGAGGGAGCTGCAGAGGAGCCCAGTGCCCAGGCATTAGAGAAAGACTGCTAAAGCAGCCTCAGAGCTCATGGTAATCAGCAGGCTGCAAGGTGGTACTCAACAACGATTTACCTGGATGGCTCTCAGATGTTATGACAGATGGTTCTGCCAATCAACTTCCATGAGTGACAAAAATAATCCATCCAGTACAAACTTCTGGTTAATCACATTGCTACTGTATAATATCTCAGAACACCGACCTGGCCAACACCTGCTAACAATCCTAACCCCTCCACCTATGGCCTCATTGACATCAAGCAGTGATAACACACAGGGGTTTGCTCATTGGTTTAATTAGTAATATTAGAATGGATGTGGAGGTCTTGTGGTGCAGTGGTAACATTCCCTATTTCTGGGCCAGGAGCTCCGGGTTCAAGACCCACTACATTTATAATGTGGCCAAACAGGTTGTCTATCAACCTGCTAATCTTTCCAATATGCATGATGGCATACTACAGAAGACAATGGCAAGCCACTCAGTACTTTGCCAAGCACAATCATGGACAAATCCAATGGATGTCCATGGTCACTAAAGGCCTCTTGGGGCATGGTATCTGAAGGAGGAGGAGGATTATAATGGATAACAGATTGAACACAAAAACTCAAAATACATCATCAAAGTGATCTTGTGTTTCCATGGGTTTTTGTTGGGCATTTCCCCTGTGGCTGAAGATGAGGTGGAGGCAGCCTGCTCACTTGTCCCTTCATCTGGCTGAGATGCCTGTGGGGCTCCTCCACAAGCTGCTGCACTGGCTCATTGTAGAAGCAGCCTGTCACAGAGCCTTGATATATGGATGATTCTTCAATCAGGGAAGCCAAAGAGGTGGCTGAGTTGCTGGCACTACCTGAGGTATGGCCCTTCAGCAGCTTCTTCGACTGCTGCAGCCATTTCATAGTGCCCTTGCACTCAGCCACCAGCTGGCATGTGGTTGGCACCCATACATCACTGCACCATCAGTGGTACTGAGTGAACAATGGCACAGAGAGTGTCTAACTTTTTCTTTGCATCTCAGCATGCTGCTCCTGCATCCACTCAGAGTGGGGTTGCATATGGCTCTCCAAGAGATTGCCACTCTTGCAATTGAGGACCTCATGCACTCAAAACTGTGAGATATTACAGAGCACATGTGCTGAATGGAATCCTCCATTTTGCATCAATGATGCCGCAAAGCCTTTAAGAACCCTGACATGTGGGAATAAGTCTGTCTCTGTTGCTCCAGGAATACCCCCCTTTAGTGTGATGCATGAGGCCCAGCATCTTCACCAAGAAGAGCACAGTTGTGTCTGTCCTTTGAGGGGACACTGCCTCATTCTTCTCCGCTGCCTGCTCCTGCTCATACGTGAGGTGTGCTTCACTCAGTGCTCCCTGTTCTGAGCTCAACTAAGGTCCAACCAAAGTGAATATGTCTGCACCGGTGGAAGATGTGGTGATGTGAAGGTGTAGACTTTGGGATTTCTTGACCCACCAACGAGGCCAGTGATGACCGGACTGTTGCTGCTGGCTTCCCTAACACAATTGGTCCTGTGGGAGACACAAGAGTGTGCTCATGAGAACTCACCCTATTCAGCAGGTGCTTCAGCACACCCATGCAATATAGAACAGTGCTAGCACACTCACAGCATACATTGCTGAGGAGTGATCTCTATGCCCTCACCTGTAGATTGAGAGAGCAAGTAACTCTGTTCTGGATGGGCTCCCATCTCTTCATTGCTCACGGCACACTACGATGGGACTGTTGCCAACTCTAGTGCTGTCTCTTCAGTTGCCGTCAGTAAGAGAGTTAGGCCACTCTATTGTCTGTTTGAGTCGATTCGCATATTACATGCTGGCTTCTCCTTCAGGATCAAGAGACATTTACAGGAGATGTTGCTTTACTACAATGTCTGCATTGTCTTCCTCTTCTGTGAAGACAGACACAAAGGACAGAATCATCCCTGATTTGGACTACG
Source organism: Carcharodon carcharias (assembly GCF_017639515.1). Classification (NCBI taxonomy): domain Eukaryota; kingdom Metazoa; phylum Chordata; class Chondrichthyes; order Lamniformes; family Lamnidae; genus Carcharodon; species Carcharodon carcharias. The sequence continues at coordinate 175,451,637 of NC_054469.1, read as the reverse complement.
TCCAGTAGTGTGTGTGAAAAAAGGGGTTTTACCCACCAGCTGCAATGGTGGGTTTTCACACCATATTGTCCCCTTCCCACCTCATAAATTTGGCAGTCACAAGAAGCATGCCGGGTCGATGGCGGGTGGCCTCCACTTGGCCATCCATGCCATTGCCTCACCGCTTCCTCACGCCAAATTTAAAATGCAACCGTGCGCACACTTCTCAATGCTTGCAGCCCAGGACTGCTGCGGTGAAGACATGGTCCTGAAAGCCACAAAGAGTGCAGACCCGATTCAGTGACACATCCCTGGGATGCCTTTTGGATGTCATGGAGGCCCACCGCAATGTCCTCTACCCCTGCTCTGGCTACAGGAGGCCCATCAGTCTCACCACTCTGGCTTCGGAGGCAGAGCCAACGCTGCACACAAGAGGTCTGCCATCCAGTACAGAAAAAGGATGAGTGATCTCTTCTGTGCTGCCAGGGTAAGTCAACCATCTCATCACTCTAAATTCATGCACTCACAAACCCATCACACATTCACTGGCATCTCGCTCACCGCCAGCTCAAGGAACATCACCACTTACTCTCCCACACACACCCTCATATGTCTATCTGGCCTCATCTGGAGGCTGCATCCTCATCCTGTCCATGGCTCCACTCAGCACGCACGCATGCCTGGCATCCTTCTCATTTGGCTTGGCATGTGCCTTGCTCACACTCTCTTTATCTCTCTTTATGCAAGACAAGGTTACGCAAAATCAATGGGAGGGGCCCCAGAGCGAAGTGCCAGACATCAAGGTCCTCACACCATTCGAGAGTCATGCATTGGAGTTGTCCAGAAAGTATGTAGACCATTGCTGCAGCAAGGTGAGGTTGGCAGTGTAAACCCACATGAGGATCCTGCACCACATCATCCCTCTCTCAACTCCTACTCTGAGCCCACTGTTTGTCTTCAATGCTGCTGCCGAGCACTAATAATCTCCACTTTCTGTCCTAGGCACATCTGACACGTCACCCTGAGGAAATTGTGACCCTGACCCTAGCACCAAGAGCACCTCGGATGAGGACCTTGAGGGCAGCACTGTTGAAACCCTGTCACAGCGCTCACCCACACCTTCCACCAGCATAGCGACACACACCTCAGTTGGAGCTAGATGTACAGCAGCCTTAGGATCACAATCTGGTGAGCATTGCTCACAAACAGGCAGAGGCAGGTACACCCATGGAGACCAGCACACAGAGGACTGCTGGAGGTACAGAGTCTGCTGAGTCTGAGTCAGACAGTGAGCCTCTGAACTCAGTCCTCAATCAGTTGGTGGAGCTGCAAAGCTGCAAAGATAATCACAGGAACATCAGGAATGAATGTCTGGTGCACTCCTCAGATTGTGATGGACGATGGAGGAGTCTGTCTGCCTTTAATTTGAGGTGTTAGCACAAGCATGCTGATGCACCCAGGTCAACACTGGCAGGATGGTGACCACCCTAGAGACTTTGATCAAGCACATTGGAGTTCTTTGAAGGAATAACATGTGCAATGGATAATGGAGAGCCTGTAGATGTGCTGTACTTGGATTTCCAGAAGGCATTTGATAAGTGCCACATCAATGGTTGCTATAGAAAATAAAAGCTCATGGTGTAGAGCGTAACATGTTAGCATGGATAGAAGTTTGGCTGGTTGCAGAAAACATAGAATACACAGAAATGTATTTGTTCATGGGATGTGGGCATTGCTGGCTAGGTCAGCATTTATTGCCCATCTTTAATTGCCCTTGTTCAGAGGGCATTTAAGAGTCAATCACATTACTGTGGGTCTGGAGTCACATGTAGGTCAGACCGAGTGAGGACGGCAGATTTCCTTCCCTAAAAAGCATTAGTGAACCAGATAAATGGATCTTTTTCTGATTGACAGGATATGACGAATGGCATCCCTCAGGGGTCTGTGCTGGGCCCTCAACTTTTTACAATTTATATCAATGACTTAGATGAGGAGAGTGAAGTCATGGTAATTAAATTTGCAGATGATATAAAGATAGGTAGGAAAGTAAAAACAAAAACAGAATTACCTGGAAAAACTCAGTAGGTCTGGCAGCATCGGCGGAGAAGAAAAGAGTTGACGTTTCGAGTCCTCATGACCCTTCAACAGAACTAGGTGAATCCAAGGAAAGGGTGAAATATAAGTTGGTTTAAGGTGTGTGTGTGTGTGTGTGCGTTTGGGGGGGGGGGCATTGGGTGGGGGGAGAGAAGTGGAGGGGGTGGTGTGGTTGTAGGGACAAGCAAGCAGTAATAGAAGCAGATCATCAAAATACGTCACAGACAATAGAACAAAAGAACACAGAGGTGTTGAAGTTGGTGATATATATCTAAACGAATGTGCTAATTAAGAATGGATGGTTGGGGAATTAAGGTATAGCTCTGGAGGGGGGGAGCATAAAAGATTTAAAAATATTTAAAAATAATGGAAATAGGTGGGAAAAGAAAAATCTATATAATTTATTGGAAAAAACAAAAGGAAGGGGGAAGAAACAGAAAGAGGTTGGGGATGGAGGAGGGAGTTCAGGACCTAAAGTTGTTGAATTCATTATTCAGTCCAGAAGGCTGTAAAGTGCCTAGTCGGAAGATGAGGTGTTGTTCTTCCAGTTTGCATTGGGCTTCACTGGAACAATGCAGCAGGCCAAGGACAGACATGTGGGCAGGAGAGCAGAGTGGAGTGTTAAAATGGCAAGCGACAGGGAGGTTTGGGTCATTCTTGCGGACAGACCGCAGGTGTTCTGCAAAGCGGTCGCCCAGTTTACGTTTGGTCTCTCCAATGTAGAGGAGACCACATTGGGAGCAATGAATATAGTAGTAGTTGGGGGAAATGCAAGTGAAATGCTGCTTCACTTGAAAGGAGTGTTTGGGTCCTTGGACAGTGAGGAGAGAGGAAGTGAAGGGGCAGGTGTTACATCTTTTGCGTGGGCATGGGGTGGTGCCATAGGTGGGGGTTGAGGAGTAGGGGGTGATGGAGGAGTGGACCAGGGTGTCCCGGAGAGAACGATCCCTACGGAATGCTGACAGGGGTGGTGAAGGGAAGATGTGTTTGGTGGTGGCATCATGCTGGAGTTGGCGGAAATGGCGGAGGATGATCCTTTGAATGCGGAGGCTGGTTTTGATTTTATCTAGGTAGGAAAGTATGTTGTGAAGAGGACATAAGGATGTTGCAGACAGATAAAGATCAGTTGAGTGAGTGGGCAAAAATCTAGCAGATGGAGTATAATGTAGGAAAATGTGAAGTTGTCCACTTTAGCAGGAAGAATAAAAAAGATCACGGCTGCAGAATTCCATGGTGCAGAGGGATCTAGGTGTTCTAGTGCATGAAGTTAGTATGCAGGGACAGCAAGTAATTACGAAGACTAATGGAATGCTATCTTTCATTACGAGAGGAATTGAACATAAAAATAAGAATGTTATGCTTCAGTTATACAGGGCATTGGTTAGATCACATCTCGAATATTATGTGCGGTTTTGGTCTCCTTATTTAAGGAAGGATGTAAATAGACATGGTTCAGAGAAGGTTTACTAGATTGATACCTGGAATGAGCGGGTTGTCTTATGAGGGAAGGTTAGGCAGATTGGGCTTGTTTCTACTGGAGTTTAGAAGAGTGAAGGATGACTTGATTGAAGTATATAAGATGCTGAACGGTATTGACAAGGTGGACATGGAAAGGATGTTTCCTCAAGTGAGTGAGTCCAGAACTAGGGGCACTGTTTTAAAATTAGGGGTCGACCTTTTAGGACAGAGAGATGGCAAGGAGGTGCTGGCATAGTGGTATTGTCAATGGGCCAGGGTAATGCTCTAGGAACCTGGGTTTGAATTCCACCAGGGCGGAGGGTGAAATTTGAATTCAATTAAAAGTCTGATGATGACCATAAAACCATTGCTGATTTTTGTAAAAACCCATCTGGTTCACTAATGTCCTTTAGGTTCAGAAATCTGCTGTCCTTACCTGGCCTGGCCTACATGTAACTCCAGACTCACAGCAAAAAATGTCTCAAAAAAACAAGGGCAATTAGGGATGGGAAATAAATGCTTGTCTAGCCAGTGATGCCCACGTCCCTTAAATGAATAAAGGAAAAAGAAGAATGTTTTTCTTTTAGAGATCTCTGTGACTTTGGAACTCTCTGCTACAGAGGGCAGTGGAGTCGAGGTCATTGAATATTTCTAAGGCAGAAGTAGATAGATTCTTGTTAGGCAAGGGAATCAAAGGTTATCGGAGGCAGATGAGAATGCGGAATTCAAAACGCAAACAGATCAGCCATGATCTTATTGGATGTCAGAGCAGGTTCGAGGCACCGAAAGAACTACTTCTGCTCCTATTTCATATGTTAATATATTTGTATAAGGTGCTGCTCCCTTTGCCAAGCCAGTAACCTCTGATGCTCTCTTCTTCTTCTTTTCTGCTCCCTGTAAGCCATGAGGCATTCTGCTAAATCACCAAGCTCAATGATCCTGATTTTCTCCTCCTGCAGGATCAAAGAAAGAGATGCGTGGGTTAACATATGTGCCCTAAGAATCTCTTTTGGCTAAGCTTCAAGGCCCCTTCATGCTGAAGAGTGCTGGCCACCACTTGGATGGCCAGAGTGTAGTGTGTTCATTGATTGTCCGAAACCCCACTCCACTTAGAACCATAGAAAAGTTGCAGCAAAGAAGGAGGCCATTCGGCCCATCTTGCTCATGCCAGCCCGAGGACACCCAGGTGCCCTTTCTAATCCCACCTTCCTGCACCCAGCCCATAGCCCTGCAGCTTACAGCACCTAATGTGCAGATCTAGGTACTTTTTAAAAGAGTTTAGATTTTCTGCCTCTATCACCAACTTGGGCAGCAAATTCCAGACACCCACTACCCTCTGCGTAAAAAAGTTCTTCCTCATGTCCCCCCTACAACTTCTGCCACTTATCTTGAATCTATGTCCCCTGGTTCTAGACTTCTCCACCAAGGGAAACAATTTTATCCTGTCCACTCTATCTATTCCGCTCATAATTTTGTACACCTCAATCAAGTCACCTCTCAGCCTTCTTTGTTCTGAGGAAAATAACCCCAACCTATCCAATCACTCCTCGTAGCTACAATTTTCTAATCCTGGCAACATTCTTGTAAACCTCCTCTGTTCTCTCTCCAGAGCTATTACATCCTTCCTGTAATGTGGTGACCAGAACTGCACACAGTACTCCAGTTGTGGCCTCACCAGTGTTTTATACAATTCCAACATTATATCCTTACTTTCACATCCTATACCTTTGCCAATGAAGGAGAGCATTCCATATGCCTTCTTTACAACCTTGTCTACTTGAACTCCTGCCTTCAGGGACCTATGTACTTGTACGCCAAAATCTCTCACTTCATCTACCCCTCTTAGTATATTCCCATTTATTGTGTAATCCCTGTAATTGTTTGACCTCCCTAAATGCATGACCTCACACTTCTCTATGTTAAAATCCATCTGCCACTTTACTGCCCACTCCACCAACACATCTATATTGTTTTGGAGATTATGGCTATCCTCTACACTATCTACTACTCGGCCAATCTTTGTGTCATCTGCAAATTTCCCAATCATGCCCCCCACGTTCATGTCCAAATCGTTAATATATAACACAAACAGCAAGGGTCCCAACACCAAGACCTGTGGAACACCACTTGAGACAACTTTCCATTGGCAAGGGCATCCATTGACCATTACCCTTTGTTTCCTGTTACAAAGCCAACCTTTTATCCGATTGGCAGCAGCTTAAGCCATTGGACTGCATGCTGTGCTCTCAGCTCAGGTGCAGGCATTCTCCTAACCCACACTGCAAGGCTGCACTATTAACTTGAACCAAGAGGGACACTGGTCCAAACCTTAACAAGGACATTGCAGGGGCCTGTGAGCACCTCCACCAGTGACTGCACCATGGTCACCTTTCGTAAGGGGATTCTACAACTTGGCCAATCGTTCAATTGTTCTGCTACCCCCTAAACACATACATTAATTTGCAGTCTGCGCCTGAGGGGTGAAATGTTCTGGAGCATTTGGTGGCACTTTCATGCTTTTGCGTTGTTTGAGTGGGCAGAAAACCTTCAGAAACCCAACTCCAAGCATGTCACTGGAGCTGCTGCTGAACGGTCTCAGCTGCAGAAGAATGCTCACTTTTCCAAGCGCGTGGCTGCTTCCCTCACCTCCCTACCCCCACCCCGGCATGTGATTGTGTACTTCCTTCAGTCTCTGCTGCCTTTCCCCCACTCCACCACCCCACCACTCTGGCCTCACCCACGCTAAAGCCCTTGCTGCACTGCACTGAGGGCCAGCTGGAAAAAAGCGACTTGCCTGTGGCCCTCCTTCCACCCAAAATGCGCGGTGCCTTGGTTTCTTCCGGGCGATGCTTGCATGCACTGCTCAAAGTTGTGTGAGCTCACTTCTGTGTTCCCCTCGAAGTTCCGGTCGCCAGGTATTTTTAAAGGCAGTCATGAAGAATGTCGTTCTGAAGTCATGCAAATGTGGGTGGTAAATTTAACGTGAGGGTTGATTCCAGCAAATAGGTGGATAATGAGATGCCAAAGTATTGAAATTAGGTTCCCTATGTGCGGCAATGGAAAATGTGGCCCACCATTGACAGGTGGAGCGGATGATCGCAAACTGGTTTCACGATGGCCATAAAACCAATTTTTGGCCTTCTCACCATATTTTCTGCTCATGCCCGCCATGATGCCCACTGCCGACAGGGCCAGATGATTCCGCCCAAAATATTCACTCAGGACCATACCAACATCCTCTGCCTCCACACATGGGTTACTTTTTTTGATCTTTTATGGGCCCTATCTTTTCCTTAGCTATCTCAGCTTTCTGTAGTATTGAGTCCTCGGTGTCTGACATAAGATTTCCTTTTCTGCCTTTTCTTACCCTGTAAACTCCTTGACATCCAAGGGGCTCTAGATTTGGCCATCCCACACTTTATCTTTGTGGGAACATCTTTACTCTGAAGCCCTTGATTCTCCCCTTTAAATGTGTCTCACTGCGCTGACACTCATTTACCTTCAAGGAGCTGTTTCCAATCCACTTTTGCCAAATCACTCCTCAGCTTAGTAAAATTGGCTTTGCCCCAATTTAGAATTTAACTACTGTTCTTTATCCTTTTCCATAACTATGTTAAAACTAACTGTATTATGATCACTACCATCAAAATGCTCTTCCACTGCCACTCCGTTCACCTGCCAGCTTCATTTCCTAAAACTTAATCCAGAATTGCACCCTCTCTTGTTGGATATACTGGCCAAAAAAGGTATCCTGAATGCACCTCAAAAATTCTGTTCCCTCCATTCCTTTCACATTAAAGCTATCTCAATTAATATTGGGGTAGTTAAAATTTCCTGCCCTCTTGTTTTTGCACTTCTCAGAGATTTGCTCTTCTATCTTCCTCATACTATTAAAGGGTCAATAGTAAACTCCCAGCAATGTGACTGCCCCTTTTTTGTTCCTTAGCTCAATCCATATGGCCTCATTTGATGATCCTCCTAACAGATCATCCCTCCTCAGAGCTGTAATTGTTTCTTTGACCAAAATTGCCACTCCCCTCCTTTTTTATCGCCCTCCCTATCTCATCTGAAAACCCTGTAACCAGGAAAGGTGAGCTGCCATTCCTGCCGTTATGTTCTAATGTTCCCCTGTTCCTTAATATCCACTGAATATTTACCTGCTTGTCGAAAATTTTTGAATTCCCTTTTATCTGACTGCCATTCTATTCACAAGACCATAAAATGTAAGAGAAGTAGGCTATTTAGTCTGCTCCACCATTCAATGAGATCATGGCTGATCTGATAATCCTCAATTCCTGCCTTTTCCCCATAAACCTTGATTCCTTTACTGGTTAAAAATCTGTCTATTTCAGCCTTGAATATATTTAATGACCCAGCCTCTACAGCCCTCTGCGATAAAGAGTTCCACAGATTGACTACCCTCTGAGAGAAGAAATTCCTCCTCATCTCTGTTTTAAATGGGCACCCCTTTACTCTGAGATTATGCCCTCTGGTCCTATACTCTCCCACAAGGGGAAACAACCTCTCAGCATCTTTCCTGTCAAGCCCCCTAAGAATCTTATATTTTTCAAAAAGGTCACCTTTCATTCTTCTAAACTCCAGTGTGTACAGACCTACTCAACCTCTCCTCAAAAGAAAACCCCTCCATGCTCAGGATTAACCTAGTGAACCTTCTCTGGACTGCCTCCAATGCGAGTATATCTTTCCTTAGATAAGGGGACCGAAATTGTTCACAGTATTCTAGGTTTGGTCTAACTAGTGCCTTGTATAGTTTTAGCAAGACTTCCCTATCTTTATACTCCATTCCCTTTGAAATAAAGACCAACATTCCATTTGCCTTCTCTATTACCTGTTGAATTTATATGTTAGCTTTTTGAGATTCATGATCAAGGACTCCCAAATCCTTCTGTGCTGCAGCCTTCTACAGTCTTTCTCCATTTAAATAATATTCAGCTCCTCTATTCTTCCTGCCAAAGTGCATAACCTCACATTTTCCCACATTATACTCCATCTGCCAAGTTTTTGCCCACTCACTTAACCTGCCGGTATCCCTCTGTAGACTCCTTGTATCATCCTCACAATTTGCTTTCCCACCTATTTTTGTGTCATCCACAAGCCTGGTGATAATACATTCACTTCCCTCATCTAAGTCATTAATATATATTGTAAATAATTGAGGCCCCAGCACTGATCTCTGTGGCAGGTTACCAGCTTGAAAATGCCCCCCCCTTATCTCAATTCTCGGACTTCTATTAGTTAGCCAATCCTCTATCCATGCTAATATACTACCCCCAACACCATGGGTTCTTATCTTATTAAGTAGTCTTATGTCCAGTACCTAATCGAATGCCTTTTGGAAATCCAAATATATTACATTTACTGATTCCCCTTTATCTATCTTGCTTGAATTCAAAGAATTCTAATAAATTTGTTAGGCATGATTTCCCCTTCATGAAGCCATGCTGACTCTGTTTGACTAGATTATGTATTTCTAAATGCTGTTACATCCTTTATAATAGACTCCAACATTTTCCCAATGACATGTTAAGCTTATAGTTATTTATTTTTGTCTCCCTCCCTTTTTGAATAAGGGTGTTACATTGGCCATTTCCAATCCTCTGGGACTTTTCCAGAATCTAGGAATTCTTGGAACGTTACTACCAGTGCAGCCTCTCTGTAGCTACTTCCTTTAATATTCTGGGGTGCAACCCATCAGGTCCAGGGGACTTATCGGCCTTTAGCTCCATTAGTTTCCCTAGTACTTTTTCTCTAGTGATAGTTATTGTATTTATTTCCTCACTCCCCCCTCCCCTGCCTTTTGCCACTTAGTATTTTTGGAATGCTATTAGTATCTTGTACCATGAAGACTGAAACAAAGTATTTATTCAACTCCTCTGCCATTTCCTGGTTCCCCATTATTTCCCCAGCCTCATCCTCTAAGGGGTCTATGTTCACTTTGGCCTCTCTCTTCCTTTTTATATATTTATATAAGCTCTTACTGTCCATTTTTATATTACTTGCTAGTTTACCTTCAAAGTTTATTTTCTCCCTTTTTTGGTCATCTTTTGTTGGTTTTTAAAACTTTCCCAATCCTCTGGCTTACCACTAACCTTTGCCACATTGTATGTTTCTTTTCTTTCAATTTGATACTGTCCTTAACTTCCTTGGTTAACCATGGTTGACTTATCCCCTTGAATCCTTCTTTCTCACTGGGATTTATCTTTGTTGAGAATCATGCACTATTTTCTTAAACGTCTGCCATTGTTCAACTGTTTTCTGCTAAACTGCTTTCCGACCGCAGCCAACTCTGCCCTCATTCCATTGTAATTGCCCTTATTTAAGTTTAGCACAGTTGTTTCCAACCCAAGTTTCTCACTCTCAAACTGAATGCTAATTCTACTATATTGTAGTTACTGTTTCCTCGGGGATCCTTTATTCTGAGATCATTTATTAAATCTGCCCCATTACACATTACCAGATCCAAAACAGCCTGATGCCCAGTTGGATTCACAACATATTGTTCTAAAAATTGGTCCCGAATACACTCTATGAATTCTTGCTCATGTCTACCTCTGCCAATTTGATTTTCCCAAAGTCACCCATGATTATTGTACTGCCTTTTTTGCATGCCCTCATTATTTCCTGATTTATTCTCTGCCCTATAGCTTACGCAGGGGGTCTATAGATTACTCCCACCAGTGTCTCCTTCCCCTTGCTAATTCTTACCACTACAGATACGTATTCTACATCTTCCGATCCAAGATCCTTTCTAGATATCATAATTATTCCATCTTGCACTAACAAAGCTACCCCACCACCCTTTCCTTCCTGCCTGTCCTTTCAGAAAGTCACATACCCCTGAATATTTAGTTCCCAGCTTTGATCTCCTTGTAACCACATCTCCATAATGACTATAAGATCATATCCATTAATCTCTATTTGTGCCGTTAATTTATTTATTTGGTTCCAAATATTGTGTGCATTTAAGTAAAGGGCCATTAATTTTGCTTTTTTACCACTTTTTCCCATTTTGATCCTATTTGCTGCATTTTTTTATGCTTGTACATTCTGTCCCTTCCTGTCACACTCTGGGTATCATTTCCTAGATAGCTGCCCTGCAAGGCGGCCGTGTCCTTTTGCTTTGTAAGCCCACGTAACCCCTTTCCAGAACACCCTCCTCTCCACACACACCACCCCACCCCCCCACCGCATTTAGTTTAAAGCCCTCTCAACATCCCTAGTTATTTGGTTCGCCAGGGCATTGGTCCCACCACAGTTCAAGTGAAGCCCATCCCACCAGAACAGCTCCTTTCTACCCCAATAATGCTGTCAGTGCCCCATGAACTGAAACCCATTCGTCACACAACAATCTCGGAGCCACATATTTAAATCCTTGACTTTATTTACCCTATGCCAGTTTGCCTGTGGCTCAGGTCGCAATCTCGAGATTATTATCCTGGAGGTTCTGCTTTTTAACTTAGCTCATAATTGTTCAAATTCTTTCAGCAACACCTCCTTTCTAGTCCTATCAATGCTGTTGGTACCAACATGGACAACAAAAATTGGATCCCTCCTCTCCCACTCCAAGTTCTCTCCAGCCCTGAGGAGATGTCCTTAACCCAAGCACCAGGCAGGCAACACAGCCTTCAGGACTCACTCTCACGGCTGCAGAGAATAATATCTATCCCCCTAATTATACTGTCCCTACCAATACTATGTTCCCATTTCCACTCTCCCCCCCCCCAACTTGAATGGCTTTCTGTACCATGGTGTATTCACATATACTCTCCTTTCCAGTCTTATTTTCCTCTTTACTTCCCCTCTCAACTTATTGTATTTGGCCTGGTTCTCATTTGAAGAATTCACCTGACATGCATCACACACCTTTTTTTCTTACTTCATCACATTCTCTATCTCTTTTGACACCCAAGGAGCTTCGGTCCTGCTGCCTGTCCCCCTTACAGAGCTTGTACCTGAAACATCTCTTCCTTAAAGGTCACCCTTTGTTCTGCTTTGGTTTTTCCTGTCAAATGTTGGTTCCATTTTATCCCGTCTAGACCATTACTTCTCCCATTAAAATTCACAGCCTCCCAATTTAGAATTTCTGTTTTAGATTGCTCCTTGCTCTTCTCCACTGCTAATTTAAACCTTATGGTACAATCATCACTTTTACCCAAGTGTTTGACCACAGACACTTGATCCACTTGGCCCACCTCATTCCCAGGCACCACACCCAGCAAACACTCCTTCCTAGTTGGACCAAGAACATACTGGCCATTGTAGTTTTCCTGAGCACATTTCAGAAATCCATCCCCCACTTTTACCTTCTACTCTAGCATTATCTGAATCAATAAGTCTCCAGTGTATCCATTCAGTAGTTCTTGCTTTGATTTCTCTTTGATTTCCCTGGACATTTGCTACCCTTGTCCCCTCAAGGACATCCTCCCATTCCAACATTACAATGTCTTCCCTAATCATTACTACCACCCACCCCTTTTTTCCTTCCCTATATTTTCTGAACACTTTATATCCATGAATATTAAGCACCCAACCCCTACCACCTTTAAGCCACATTTCCATTATTGCCGCTACATCATATTCTCACTTGTAGGTCTCCACCTTATTCACCACACTTTGTGCATTCACATATGTGCATTCTAAACCTGTCATTGTTTCCAGATGATCCTTCTTAGTCTGTTCCTACTTAATGTGATGTCCAACACCCTCAACCGTTGCACCTGATTCCTGCTTTCCACTTCTATGTGCTGGTGCACACTCTCCTGCTGATTTAGTTTAAACCTTTTCCAATCACATTGGTGAACTTTCCCATAAGGGCGTTGGTCCCAGTCCTGTTGAGGCACAACCTGTCCCTGTGCATAGGTCCTTCTGCCCCAAAACTGGTCCCAATAGCCCAAGAATATGAATCCATCCTCTCCTACACTATGCCTCAAGACACATTGATTTCCCCTAACATCTTATTGGCACCTTCGCTAGCATGTGGCATTAGGCGTAATCTTGAGCTCCTGCTTTTTAACTTCCTCCATGGATTCTGAAAGTTAGACCAGAGGACCTCAATACCTGCTCTCTCTATGTCATTGGTACTGATGTGTACCGCAACTTCCGGCTCAATCCCTTCCTGCTGCAGAATATTCTACACCCTCTTTGTAATGTCCTTTATCCTGACACCTGGGAGGTAACACATCATGCAGACTCACAATAACAGTTATAGAAGTGCCTGACTATGGAATCTCCTGTAACAACTGCATTTCAACACTTTGCTATTCTCCCCTATGCGGTCTCTTGTTCATTGTTGCTGTGGTCTAGACTATACTCTTTCAAGGTGCTGTCACTCCCAGCAGTCTCCAATCCTGAGGATCAGTTTGAGAGTAAAACAAAGAACAAAGAAAGTACAGCACAGGAACAGGTCCTTCGGCCCTCCAAGCCTACGCCGATCATATTGCCTGTCAACTAAAACATTTTGCACTTCCGGGGTCCGTATCCCTCTATTCCCTAGTACATTGTAGAATGCAGTACACATATATGTAGTACACATCCCAATGCCTCCTGCCCTTCCAACCTCTTCCCAGTCTCCTGAATGCCCACCCTTCTACTATTCTGACCCATCGCTGCCAATGGGTGACACCTCCAGGCACATATGATCCAGGAAACTCTCAGCCTACCTGATGCTCTGCAGTAACTCCAGCTGCCCCTCAAGCTGGGAAATCCTGAGCCCTAGCCCAAGCAGCTGGAAATATTTCCTACACATGTGAATATGGTCCTCCAAGACAAATGGAGTGTTCTGAAGTTCCCACATGGCACAGGAATTGCAAGTAACAGATCTCAGCAGCCCATCCATGATCTAAAATTGAAATTATTAGAAGGTAATTAAAAAAAGATTGGAGGCATTTAGGGATAAACGAGGAGACCTAGTGGCAGCAAAAGGTACGTCATATTTTGCATCGGTCCTCACTAATGTAAACGATGCTGTCAATGTTACAGCAAATATTAGCAAAACTCGATAGGATAGAAATAAATAAAGAGGATATACTTAGATAGTTTGCAGGGCTAACAGTAGAAAAGTTACCCAGTCTGGATGGATTGCACCCAGGATGTTATGAGTGGTAAAGGTTGAAAAAGCAGTAGAGCTGTGTACCCTGTTCAAAAAACTGGAGAGAGCTAAACCCTGCAGCTACCGGTCAGTCAATCTGAAGTTAGTCAAAAGGTTAGACACAATAATCCAGCGTAAGATTATTTTTATTAATTCATTCATGGTATGTGGGCATTGTTAGCTAGGCCAGTATTTATTACTCATCCCTAATTGCCCTTGAGAAGGTGGTGGTGAGCTGCCTTCTTGAACCGCTGCAGTCCATGTGGTGTAGGTACACCCACAGTGCTGTTAGGAAGGGAGTTCCAGGATTTTGACCCAGCGACAGTGAAGGAACGGCAATATATTTCCAAGTCAGGATGGTGAGTGGCTTGGAGGGGAACTTCCAGGTGGTTGTGCTCCCATCTATCTGCTGCCCTTGTCTTTCTAGATGGAAGTGGTCATGGGTTTGGAAGATGCTGTCTAAAGAGGCTTGGTGACTTCCTGCAGTGCATCTTGTAGATGGTACACACTGCTGCTGCTGTGTGTCGGTGATGGAGGGAGTGAACATTTGTGGATGGGGTGCCAATCAAGTGAGCTGCCTGATCCTGGATGGTGTCAAGTTTCTTGACTTCTGATTTGCAGAATTCCTAGCTTCTGACATGCTCTTGCAGCCACAGTATTTATATGGCTAGTCCAGTCCAGTTTCTGGTCATTGGTAACCCCCAGTATGTTGAAGTGGGAGATTCAATAATGGTATTGCCATTGAACGTCAAGGGGCGATGGTTAGATTCTCTCTTGTTGGAGATGGTCATTGCCTGGCACTTGTATGGCACGAATGTTACTGGCCACTTGTCAGCCCAAGCCTGGATATTGTCCAGGTCCTGCTGCATTTGGAAATGGACTGCTTCAGTATCTGAGGAGTCACGAATAGTACTGAACAATGTGTAATCATTTGTGAACATTGCCATTTCTGACCTTATAATGAAAGGAAGATCATTGATGAAGCAGCTGAAGATGCTTGGGCCTAGGACAGTTCCCTGAGGAACTCCTGCACTGATGTCCTGGAACTGAGATGATTGATCTCCAACAACCACAACCATCTTCCTTTGTGCTAGGTATGACTCCAACCAGTGGAGAGCTTTCCCCCTGATTCCCATTGATTCCAGTTTTGCTAGGCTGCTTGATATCACACTCTGTCAAATGCGGCCTTGATGTCAAGGGCAGTCACTCTCACCTCACCTCAGGAGTTCAGCTCTTTTGTCCATGTTTGAACCAAGGCTGTAATGAGGTCAGGAGTTGAGTGGCCTTGGTGGAACCCAAACTGGGCATCCGTGAGCAGATTATTGTTAAGCAAGTGCCACCTGAATGTTGGTGACCCCTTCCATCACTTTTCTGATGATGGAGAGTAGACTGATGGGGCAGTAATTGGCTGGGTTAGATTTGTCCTGCTTTTTGTGTACAGGACATATCTGGGCAACTTTCCACATTGCCGGGCGGATGTCAGTTTTGTAGCTGTACAGGGATAGCTTGGCTAGGAGCACGGCAAATTCTGGAGCACGTATCTTCAGTACTATTGTCGCAATATTGTAAGGGCCCATAGCCTTTGCAGTTCCAGTGTCTTCAGCTGTTTCTTGATATCACGTGGAGTGAATCGAATTGGCTGAAGACTGGCATGCAAGGGACTTCCAGAAAAGGCCAAGATGGATCACCCACATATAATCCCCAGATTGTAGCAAATGCTTCAGCCTTATCTTTTTCACTGATGTGCTGGGCTCGCACATCATTGAGGATGGGGCTACTGGTGGAGCCTCCTCCCTCAGTGAGTTATTTAAGTGTCTACCACCATTCGTGATTGGATGTGGTGGGACTGCAGAGCTTAGATCTGATCCTTTGGTTGTGGGATCGCTTAGCTCTATCACTTGTTGCTTATGCTGTTTGGTGCACAAGTAGTCCTGTGTTATAGCTTCACCTGGTCAACACCTCATTTTAAGGTATGCCTGCTGCTGCTCCTGGCATGCCCTCCTACACTCTTCACTGAACTAGGGTTGATACCCTGGCTTGATGATAATGGTAGAATGGGGGATATGCCGGGCCATGAGGTTACAGATTGTGTTCAAGTGCAATTCTGCTGCTGCTGGCCCACAGCGCCTCATGGATATCCAGTCTTGAGTTGCTATATCTGTTCGAAATCTATCCCATTTAGCACAGCGGTAATGCCACACAACACAATGTTGTCATTCCGACTGATACTGTCATGGACAGAGGCATCTGTGGCAGGCAAGTTGGTGAGAATGAGGTCAAGTATGTTTTTCCCTCTTGTTGGCTCCCTCACCACCTGAAGCTATGTCATTTAGGATGCAGCTAGTTAAATCAGTAGCGGTTCTACAGAGCCACTCTTGCTGATGGACATTGAAGTTTCCCACCCAGAGTACATTCTATTCCCTTGCCACCCTCAGTGCTTCCTCCAAGTGATGTACAACATGGAGGAGCACTGATTCATCAGCTGAGATTGGGCAGTACGTGGTAATCAGCAGGAGGTTTCCTTGCCCATGTTTGACCTGATGCCATGAAACTTCATGGGGTCCAGAGTTGATATTGAGGACTCCCTTCCGACTGTAAACCACTATGCCGCCACCTCTGCTGGGCCTGGGACAGAACATTCTGTTATCTATAAGGTATGATTCTGTGAGGATGACTATGTCAGGCTATTGCTTGACTAGTCTGTGAGACAGCTCTCCCAATTTTGGCACTGGCCCCCCAGATGTTAGTAAGGGGGACATTGCAGGTTTGACAGAGCTGAGTTTGCCAATGTTGTTTCTGGTGCCTAGGTTGATGCCTGGTGGTCTGCCTGGTTTCATTGCTTTTTGAACATTTTGGGCGGAATTTTCCCAGATTTGCACTAAGTGCGGTAGTGGGCGGGTAAAACAACATTTTACCCACCAGCCAGATGCAGGTTTTCACGCTGAATCGTCCCAAACCTGCCTCATTATTTATGCACTCCGGGAAAACATGCCGTTTCCATGGTGGGCGGGCTCTCATTCACCAGCTGGCCATCAACCGGCTGCTGCATCACGCCAGGCGCCATGTTTAAAGTCCAGCTGCAAGCACAGTGCTCATTACTTCCAGCTCACCACTGCTGCATGGGAGACATGGCCAGCAAAGGAAAAAACCGCAGCCCCCTGCCTCAATAACTGGTCCCTCGAGTGACTGCTCGATGCAGTGGAGGCCCAACGGGATGTCCTGTACCCCCATTTTAGCAGCAGGATGAGCAGCAATGTGACCAATCCGGCTTGGGAGGCAGTGGCAGCAGTGGTCAGTGCCCTTCAGAGGAGGACAGCCACCCAGAGCCACAAGAGGATGAATGATCTCCTCCGTTCCACTAGAGTAAGTCACTCTTCTCATCACCCTCAACTCTCACACTCACAAACCCATCACACATCCAAAGGGCCCTCACTCACTGACAGTTCAAGGGACATCACTATTCACTCTCTCACATGCACTGTCATTGTCCTCATCCTGTCCATGGGACCACTCACCAATCACACAGGCCAGACATTCTCCCGAGATGGCCTGACAGGCATCTTGCTTATTCTTTCTCCACCTCTATCCATGCAGAACAAACTGGGACACAACAAGGGAGAGGGGTCACAGACCGGTGGTGGAATGCCCGAAATCAAGGTCCTCACAGACTTTGAAAACAGAGCCATCCAGCTGGCCTGCGAGGATCTGGACTGGTCCTGTGCTAACAGTGAGGTCAGCGCTGCTCTACAAAGTGAGGATCCAGCAGTGCAACATCCATCAGACAACCATGCTGTGAGTGATGTGTCCTCTTTCACAGGTCACTGCCATGCACTAATTATCCCCCTTTGCTTTCGCAGGCACATCTTGGAAACAGCCGACAGAGTCCATGACCCAGGGCCTCCAATCAAACCCCAAAGAAACTTCTGAAGAGGAATCTGAAGGCACCCTCCTTGAAGTCCCGTCACAGTGTTGACCCACACCCTCCACCAGCTCAGAGACACACACCTCGGTGGGACATAGCTTTAGAGTAGCCTCAGGATCACAATCTGGTGAGCACATCACACTGTCTGATTCACAGCAGCCAGCGGCAGGGACTTCCCATGTATCCAGCACTTGGAGGACTGCTGGAGGGCCAGCATGTGGCTGAGTTTGTGAATATTTGTTTATGGCATGCAGGCGTCACTGGCTAGGCCAGTATTTATTACCCATCCCTAATTGCCCTTGTTCAGAGGGCATTTAAGAGTCAATCACATTCAAGTCAGATGACGAGCCTCTGAACTTGGTCAAGTCACAGTTGGTGGAGCTGCAAAGGCAAGCTCGGGAACATCAGGAAGGGATGTCCACTGCACTCCTCAGATTGCAAGTCACGATGGAGGAGTCTGACCACATTCAGGCTGAGGTGATAGTGCCGGCATGTCAACATACCAAGGTTAACACCGGTTAGGAGACCTTGGAGCCATGAAGACCTTGGTCCAGGACATCACACCTGCACTGCTGCATGATCTCAACTCCATCGCTGTTGCCATAGTTGGCCTCCAACAGTGTGTATGCGAGATGGGTGCCAGGCAGCTCAATCTCACTCCAACTACCCCAGCTCTTCAAGGAGTCAGTCTGGGGCCCCCGGACACCCATAGGGAGGTGGGTCAGCAAGTGCACACTCCAGACCCATCCATTCAGGAGACTCCGAGAGTGCCCAGCCCATCTGAGTCCCCGTTCCCTGTGACCTCAGCAGCTCCAGCTCCACAGGCCGAGGATGGTGCCACTTCCATACAGCAGGACACCGAAAGCAGGCTGGGGTCCTCCAAGTCTCAGCCCTCCAGAGGACATCCACCAAAGTCAGTACAGACAGGGCGTCGCAGTCAGCAGGCTGCCTCTGCCTCCACTATGGATGTCAGGGGAGCACAAATATGTAGCAGCAGGGTTCAGAAAGTTAATAGACAATTAGTTGCACAGCCTGGGCATGAGTGTTGAGCAGTTGTACATAATGTTCACTAGTGTCAATAAACTCCCAAGAATGTCTCCCAGTCTATGGCCCCTTGTTTTGATAAGCAGTGTTTGTGTTACTCAGATGTGAAATCTTTTTGCACAAGATAAAGGCAGACGTCTCAGTCCAGGGCCACTTCCCTGTGCTCTGTATAGCCTTCAGATCAAAGTGATGATCCAGCCTTACACTCCCTGAAAACATTACCGATGCCTGCACCTCGGCGGTGTTGGTCATTGCTGCTAGAATGTAGTGGCCAGGTGCCACATAGTTCTCTCATACTCTTTGTGCTCTCAGCACCTTTAAGGAGGGGTTGGCTCTGATGTTGTGCTCCAGCTCCTGAAGGGTGCTGAAGGCAGACAAAGCATCAGGACTTCTAAAGTTTCAAGGCTGCGTCTCTATGATATGATCCTGATCACAGAGCGCAAGCAAGCTGCCCTCAACTTGTCCTGGTACTCATGTACAGTGGCTGTAACTTGGCTGGTGGAACACTACTGACTTTCATGGGGGAGACTGCAGATGGTCTTGCAGTTCGCCCCCAAGCAGTTCTGACCTATAAGGCCCGGCTTGAACTGCACCAGCTCTGCACAAGTGACAGCGGTCTGAGCTGGATGACTGATAGGCAACAGCAAGTGCACTGGTGGAATAGCTGTGCAGGGAGAAGGAATGCTGTCACCCTAAGGAAAGACAGCAGGTTTGTACTCCACGGAGCCACTGACTCACCGACGGGGCAGCACCTCAGCAATCTTAGTAATCTTCTGGAACACAGATCGCTGCACTGCTGTGAGAGCCTACACAACCAACTGAGCACTGAGATCTGCACCTACTATGACAGCAGTTTAAGCCTGTATGACAACAGTCACTGAAATGTTGGGAGGATTCCACCTGTGCTACAGTAAAAGTTGAGACAGCAGGAACCAGATGCACCAAGTGTCAATCCACCGGTACTCTCATCGAGTTAGTCACCACTTCTATGGTGGAATGGGCAAACTCTGACACACTGCAGCCTGACTCTGAATATTCAGAAGGCCTTTCAAAG
This sequence comes from Carcharodon carcharias, assembly GCF_017639515.1. NCBI lineage: Eukaryota > Metazoa > Chordata > Chondrichthyes > Lamniformes > Lamnidae > Carcharodon > Carcharodon carcharias. The sequence goes on along the minus strand of NC_054469.1, from coordinate 175,431,978 downwards.
CCCAAGCATTTCAGTGTGCATTGATCATTATCAGTGTTCTCCTGTAGGCTGTCCCATCAAAGTCCTCAACTGAATCCCCTGCAGCAGAACTCAACTGTGACCTCGCCTATAGGGAGTTGTGACCTTTCCCTTTGATCTTGCTGAATTCCGCCTGTGACTGTGACTCATCATGTGCTGATCTATACCAGCTTTGAAATTTTGCAGTGTGCCAGTGGAAGGGGTCATCAACAGTGCTATTAAATGGCACTTACTTAGCAATGACCTGCTCATTGACGCTCAATTTCAGTTCCACCAGAGTCACTCAGCTCCTGACCTCATTACAGCCTTGGTTCAAACATGGACAAAAGAACTGAACTCCTGAGGTGAGGTGAGAGTTACCGCCCCTGACTTCAAGGCCGCATTTGTACGAGAGTGGCATCAAGGAGCCCCAGCAAAACTGGAGTCAATGGGAATCAGGGGGAAAACTCTCCACTGGTTGGAGTCATACCTAGCACAAAGGAAGATGTTTGTGGTTGTTGGAGATCAATCATCTCAGTTCCAGTACATCATTGCAGGAGTTCCTCAGGTTAGTGTCCTAGGCCCAACCATCTTCAGCTGCTTCATCAATGACCTTCCTTTCATCGTAAGGTCAGAGGTGGGGATATTCGTTGATGTTTGCATAATGTTCAGCACCATTCGCGACTCCTCAGATACTGAAGCAGTCCAGCTCCATATGCAGCAAGACGCAGACAATATCCAGGCTTGGGCTGACAAGTGGCAAGTAACATTCGTGCCACACAAATGCCAGGCAATGACCATCTCCAACAAGAGAGAATCTAACCATCGCCCCTTGACATTCAATGGCATTACCATCACTGAATCCCCCCATTATCAACATCCTGGGGGTTACCATTGACCAGAAACTGAACTAAACTAGCCATATAAATATTGTGGCTACAACAGCAGGTCAGAGGCTAGGAATCCTGTGGCGAGTAACTCACCTCCTGACCCCCCAAAGCCTGTCCACCGCCTACAATGCTCTGAAGACTCAAAATGTTAACTCTGTTTCTCCCCTCACAGATGCTGTCAGACCTGCTGAGTTTTCCCAGCATTTTCCGTTTTTATTACAAGGCACAAGCCAGGAGTATGATGGAATGCTTTCCACTTGTCTGGATGAGTGCAGCTCCAACAACACTCAAGAAGCTCAGGACCATCCAGGGTGAAGCAGCCCGCTTGATTGGCACCACATCTACAAACATTCACTTCCTCCACCAGAGATGCATAGTGGCAGCAGTGTGTTCCATCTACAAGATGCACTGCAGGAATTCACCAAGGCTCCTTAGACAGCACCTTCCAAACCCACGACTTCTACCATCTAGAAGGACAAGGGGAGCAGATAGATGGAAGTTCCCCTCCAAGCCACTCACCATCCTGAATTGGAAATATATTGCTGTTCCTTCACTGTCGCTAGGTAAAAATCCTGTACCTACACCACATGGACTGCAGCAGTTCAAGAATGCAACTCACCACCACCTTCTCAAGGGCAATTAGGGATGGGCAATAAATGTTGGCCCAACCAGTGATGCGCATATCCCGTGAATGAATTAAAAAAAACCCTGAGCTGGTGGCTGCAGCTATCATATCATGGGAAGATGCATACTTCTCCCTTTTGTGGGTAGCTCTTCCTCTTACTCCTGTCTCATGATGCTGTCCAGGCAGCAGCTCTTCTGTTTCTGAAAGCATACAAACAGGAAGGGAGAGTTGGGATGAGGGAATTGGCAGTGGGGAGAAAAGCAGGAGTTCACGGTCACATTATTTTCAGATTCCACTTGATTACACATCTCAGGATGAGGGTGAGGTGGGAGTTGAAAAGGGGCAAAAGGTTGTCACTTCCTGGACAGCCTCAGTTGCACTAGATGTCACACACTGTGTGCCTCTAGTGCCATAATGCGGAAGTACTCTCCTTCACGAGTCTCAGGGGATAGAGTCATGAAGGAGACTGCTCCTCCAGACTTCTGCCATTTCCTGGTATTATTGACAATGCGTTCCTGCAAGAGAGAGAATAGAGTGCCAGTGATTGTGTGATGTGTCTGTCATAGCAGAATAGCTGGAGATATGAGGAGACAAGGAGGGGTGTGTATGATGTTGACAGAATTGGTAAATGCATTTGGATAAGGTGGAGTATGTGAATATTAGGCATGAGTCCTAAGTGCAGAGAGTGCTGCTGGTTGCGTGATGATGGTATTGTGCAATGAGCAGAGTGGGAGGTTGTTAGTGCGATGGGCATGAGATGTACTTTGAAAATGCATTCATTTAGGAACACTAGCAATAAGGAAGTAAGGTTAAATCAAGTCAAAGTGAAATAAAGTAATAAAATAAATAAAAGCAAGATAAAGTTAGCCTAATTGTAGTAAAGTTGTTACTAGTAATTTATTCTACTCATTCTACTTATTCTAAGTGTAATAAATAGTTTTTAGCATTACAGGATGGCAGATCAACTTGGCCAAGTGGAGTGTACATCCTGCGGTATATGTAAAGTTGTGGATGCATCATGTGTCCCAGACAAACACATCTATAGGGAGTGTCACCAGCTGCACAAGCTTGAGCTTCAGGTTTCGGAACTTGAGCGGCGGCTGGAGTCACTGTGTTGCATCCACGAGGCAGAGGAATAAGTGGATAGCATGTTTAGGGAGGTAGTCACACCACAGATCAGAAGCGTACACCCAGAGATGGAATGGGTGATTGCCAGGCAGTCTGAGAGCACCAGGCAGGTAATGCAGGAGTCCCCTGAGTCTATCCTGCTTGCTAATCGGTTTTCCATTTTGGATGCTGATAAGGGCGATGGTTCCTCAAGGGAGTGCAGCCAGAGCCAAGCCTGTGGCATCACGAATGGCTCAGCTGTACAGGCATGGAGGAAGAAGAACGAAAGGGCAATAATGATCGGGGATTCCATAGTCAGGGGATCAGACAGGTGTTTCTGCGGCAATAAAGATGACTCCAGGATGG